>NW_026890377.1:2500-302500 GCF_963514075.1 Conger conger
AACCCTAACCCTAACCCTAACCCTAACCCTAACCCTAACCCTAACCCTAACCCTAACCCTAACCCTAACCCTAACCCTAACCCTAACCCTAACCCTAACCCTAACCCTAACCCTAACCCTAACCCTAACCCTAACCCTAACCCTAACCCTAACCCTAACCCTAACCCTAACCTAACCCTAACCCTAACCCTAACCCTAACCCTAACCCTAACCCTAACCCTAACCCTAACCCTAACCCTAACCCTAACCCTAACCCTAACCCTAACCCTAACCCTAACCCTAACCCTAACCCTAACCCTAACCCTAACCCTAACCCTAACCCTAACCCTAACCCTAACCCTAACCCTAACCCTAACCCTAACCCTAACCCTAACCCTAACCCTAACCCTAACCCTAACCCTAACCCTAACCCTAACCCTAACCCTAACCCTAACCCTAACCCTAACCCTAACCCTAACCCTAACCCTAACCCTAACCCTAACCCTAACCCTAACCCTAACCCTAACCCTAACCCTAACCCTAACCCTAACCCTAACCCTAACCCTAACCCTAACCCTAACCCTAACCCTAACCCTAACCCTAACCCTAACCCTAACCCTAACCCTAACCCTAACCCTAACCCTAACCCTAACCCTAACCCTAACCCTAACCCTAACCCTAACCCTAACCCTAACCCTAACCCTAACCCTAACCCTAACCCTAACCCTAACCCTAACCCTAACCCTAACCCTAACCCTAACCCTAACCCTAACCCTAACCCTAACCCTAACCCTAACCCTAACCCTAACCCTAACCCTAACCCTAACCCTAACCCTAACCCTAACCCTAACCCTAACCCTAACCCTAACCCTAACCCTAACCCTAACCCTAACCCTAACCCTAACCCTAACCCTAACCCCTAACCCTAACCCTAACCCTAACCCTAACCCTAACCCTAACCCTAACCCTAACCCTAACCCTAACCCTAACCCTAACCCTAACCCTAACCCTAACCCTAACCCTAACCCTAACCCTAACCCTAACCCTAACCCTAACCCTAACCCTAACCCTAACCCTAACCCTAACCCTAACCCTAACCCTAACCCTAACCCTAACCCTAACCCTAACCCTAACCCTAACCCTAACCCTAACCCTAACCCTAACCCTAACCCTAACCCTAACCCTAACCCTAACCCTAACCCTAACCCTAACCCTAACCCTAACCCTAACCCTAACCCTAACCCTAACCCTAACCCTAACCCTAACCCTAACCCTAACCCTAACCCTAACCCTAACCCTAACCCTAACCCTAACCCTAACCCTAACCCTAACCCTAACCCTAACCCTAACCCTAACCCTAACCCTAACCCTAACCCTAACCCTAACCCTAACCCTAACCCTAACCCTAACCCTAACCCTAACCCTAACCCTAACCCTAACCCTAACCCTAACCCTAACCCTAACCCTAACCCTAACCCTAACCCTAACCCTAACCCTAACCCTAACCCTAACCCTAACCCTAACCCTAACCCTAACCCTAACCCTAACCCTAACCCTAACCCTAACCCTAACCCTAACCCTAACCCTAACCCTAACCCTAACCCTAACCCTAACCCTAACCCTAACCCTAACCCTAACCCTAACCCTAACCCTAACCTAACCCTAACCCTAACCCTAACCCTAACCCTAACCCTAACCCTAACCCTAACCCTAACCCTAACCCTAACCCTAACCCTAACCCTAACCCTAACCCTAACCCTAACCCTAACCCTAACCCTAACCCTAACCCTAACCCTAACCCTAACCCTAACCCTAACCCTAACCCTAACCCTAACCCTAACCCTAACCCTAACCCTAACCCTAACCCTAACCCTAACCCTAACCCTAACCCTAACCCTAACCCTAACCCTAACCCTAACCCTAACCCTAACCCTAACCCTAACCCTAACCCTAACCCTAACCCTAACCCTAACCCTAACCCTAACCTAACCCTAACCCTAACCCTAACCCTAACCCTAACCCTAACCCTAACCCTAACCCTAACCCTAACCCTAACCCTAACCCTAACCCTAACCCTAACCCTAACCCTAACCCTAACCCTAACCCTAACCCTAACCCTAACCCTAACCCTAACCCTAACCCTAACCCTAACCTAACCCTAACCCTAACCCTAACCCTAACCCTAACCCTAACCCTAACCCTAACCCTAACCCTAACCCTAACCCTAACCCTAACCCTAACCCTAACCCTAACCCTAACCCTAACCCTAACCCTAACCCTAACCCTAACCCTAACCCTAACCCTAACCCTAACCCTAACCCTAACCCTAACCCTAACCCTAACCCTAACCCTAACCCTAACCCTAACCCTAACCCTAACCCTAACCCTAACCCTAACCCTAACCCTAACCCTAACCCTAACCCTAACCCTAACCCTAACCCTAACCCTAACCCTAACCCTAACCCTAACCCTAACCCTAACCCTAACCCTAACCCTAACCCTAACCCTAACCCTAACCCTAACCCTAACCCTAACCCTAACCCTAACCCTAACCCTAACCCTAACCCTAACCCTAACCCTAACCCTAACCCTAACCCTAACCCTAACCCTAACCCTAACCCTAACCCTAACCCTAACCCTAACCCTAACCCTAACCCTAACCCTAACCCTAACCCTAACCCTAACCCTAACCCTAACCCTAACCCTAACCCTAACCCTAACCCTAACCCTAACCCTAACCCTAACCCTAACCCTAACCCTAACCCTAACCCTAACCCTAACCCTAACCCTAACCCTAACCCTAACCCTAACCCTAACCCTAACCCTAACCCTAACCCTAACCCTAACCCTAACCCTAACCCTAACCCTAACCCTAACCCTAACCCTAACCCTAACCCTAACCCTAACCCTAACCCTAACCCTAACCCTAACCCTAACCCTAACCCTAACCCTAACCCTAACCCTAACCCTAACCCTAACCCTAACCCTAACCCTAACCCTAACCCTAACCCTAACCCTAACCCTAACCCTAACCCTAACCCTAACCCTAACCCTAACCCTAACCCTAACCCTAACCCTAACCCTAACCCTAACCCTAACCCTAACCCTAACCCTAACCCTAACCCTAACCCTAACCCTAACCCTAACCCTAACCCTAACCCTAACCCTAACCCTAACCCTAACCCTAACCCTAACCCTAACCCTAACCCTAACCCTAACCCTAACCCTAACCCTAACCCTAACCCTAACCCTAACCCTAACCCTAACCCTAACCCTAACCCTAACCCTAACCCTAACCCTAACCCTAACCCTAACCCTAACCCTAACCCTAACCCTAACCCTAACCCTAACCCTAACCCTAACCCTAACCCTAACCCTAACCCTAACCCTAACCCTAACCCTAACCCTAACCCTAACCCTAACCCTAACCCTAACCCTAACCCTAACCCTAACCCTAACCCTAACCCTAACCCTAACCCTAACCCTAACCCTAACCCTAACCCTAACCCTAACCCTAACCCTAACCCTAACCCTAACCCTAACCCTAACCCTAACCCTAACCCTAACCCTAACCCTAACCCTAACCCTAACCCTAACCCTAACCCTAACCCTAACCCTAACCCTAACCCTAACCCTAACCCTAACCCTAACCCTAACCCTAACCCTAACCCTAACCCTAACCCTAACCCTAACCCTAACCCTAACCCTAACCCTAACCCTAACCCTAACCCTAACCCTAACCCTAACCCTAACCCTAACCCTAACCCTAACCCTAACCCTAACCCTAACCCTAACCCTAACCCTAACCCTAACCCTAACCCTAACCCTAACCCTAACCCTAACCCTAACCCTAACCCTAACCCTAACCCTAACCCTAACCCTAACCCTAACCCTAACCCTAACCCTAACCCTAACCCTAACCCTAACCCTAACCCTAACCCTAACCCTAACCCTAACCCTAACCCTAACCCTAACCCTAACCCTAACCCTAACCCTAACCCTAACCCTAACCCTAACCCTAACCCTAACCCTAACCCTAACCCTAACCCTAACCCTAACCCTAACCCTAACCCTAACCCTAACCCTAACCCTAACCTAACCCTAACCCTAACCCTAACCCTAACCCTAACCCTAACCCTAACCCTAACCCTAACCCTAACCCTAACCCTAACCCTAACCCTAACCCTAACCCTAACCCTAACCCTAACCCTAACCCTAACCCTAACCCTAACCCTAACCCTAACCCTAACCCTAACCCTAACCCTAACCCTAACCCTAACCCTAACCCTAACCCTAACCCTAACCCTAACCCTAACCCTAACCCTAACCCTAACCCTAACCCTAACCCTAACCCTAACCCTAACCCTAACCCTAACCCTAACCCTAACCCTAACCCTAACCCTAACCCTAACCCTAACCCTAACCCTAACCCTAACCCTAACCCTAACCCTAACCCTAACCCTAACCCTAACCCTAACCCTAACCCTAACCCTAACCCTACCCTAACCCTAACCCTAACCCTAACCCTAACCCTAACCCTAACCCTAACCCTAACCCTAACCCTAACCCTAACCCTAACCCTAACCCTAACCCTAACCCTAACCCTAACCCTAACCCTAACCCTAACCCTAACCCTAACCCTAACCCTAACCCTAACCCTAACCCTAACCCTAACCCTAACCCTAACCCTAACCCTAACCCTAACCCTAACCCTAACCCTAACCCTAACCCTAACCCTAACCCTAACCCTAACCCTAACCCTAACCCTAACCCTAACCCTAACCCTAACCCTAACCCTAACCCTAACCCTAACCCTAACCCTAACCCTAACCCTAACCCTAACCCTAACCCTAACCCTAACCCTAACCCTAACCCTAACCCTAACCCTAACCCTAACCCTAACCCTAACCCTAACCCTAACCCTAACCCTAACCCTAACCCTAACCCTAACCCTAACCCTAACCCTAACCCTAACCCTAACCCTAACCCTAACCCTAACCCTAACCCTAACCCTAACCCTAACCCTAACCCTAACCCTAACCCTAACCCTAACCCTAACCCTAACCCTAACCCTAACCCTAACCCTAACCCTAACCCTAACCCTAACCCTAACCCTAACCCTAACCCTAACCCTAACCCTAACCCTAACCCTAACCCTAACCCTAACCCTAACCCTAACCCTAACCCTAACCCTAACTACCCTAACCCTAACCCTAACCCTAACCCTAACCCTAACCCTAACCCTAACCCTAACCCTAACCCTAACCCTAACCCTAACCCTAACCCTAACCCTAACCCTAACCCTAACCCTAACCCTAACCCTAACCCTAACCCTAACCCTAACCCTAACCCTAACCCTAACCCTAACCCTAACCCTAACCCTAACCCTAACCCTAACCCTAACCCTAACCCTAACCCTAACCCTAACCCTAACCCTAACCCTAACCCTAACCCTAACCCTAACCCTAACCCTAACCCTAACCCTAACCCTAACCCTAACCCTAACCCTAACCCTAACCCTAACCCTAACCCTAACCCTAACCCTAACCCTAACCCTAACCCTAACCCTAACCCTAACCCTAACCCTAACCCTAACCCTAACCCTAACCCTAACCCTAACCCTAACCCTAACCCTAACCCTAACCCTAACCCTAACCCTAACCCTAACCCTAACCCTAACCCTAACCCTAACCTAACCCTAACCCTAACCCTAACCCTAACCCTAACCCTAACCCTAACCCTAACCCTAACCCTAACCCTAACCCTAACCCTAACCCTAACCCTAACCCTAACCCTAACCCTAACCCTAACCCTAACCCTAACCCTAACCCTAACCCTAACCCTAACCCTAACCCTAACCCTAACCCTAACCCTAACCCTAACCCTAACCCTAACCCTAACCCTAACCCTAACCCTAACCCTAACCCTAACCCTAACCCTAACCCTAACCCTAACCCTAACCCTAACCCTAACCCTAACCCTAACCCTAACCCTAACCCTAACCCTAACCCTAACCCTAACCCTAACCCTAACCCTAACCCTAACCCTAACCCTAACCCTAACCCTAACCCTAACCCTAACCCTAACCCTAACCCTAACCCTAACCCTAACCCTAACCCTAACCCTAACCCTAACCCTAACCCTAACCCTAACCCTAACCCTAACCCTAACCCTAACCCTAACCCTAACCCTAACCCTAACCCTAACCCTAACCCTAACCCTAACCCTAACCCTAACCCTAACCCTAACCCTAACCCTAA
Source organism: Conger conger (assembly GCF_963514075.1). Taxonomy (NCBI): domain Eukaryota; kingdom Metazoa; phylum Chordata; class Actinopteri; order Anguilliformes; family Congridae; genus Conger; species Conger conger. The sequence continues at coordinate 8,740 of NW_026890377.1, forward strand.
CCCTAACCCTAACCCTAACCCTAACCCTAACCCTAACCCTAACCCTAACCCTAACCCTAACCCTAACCCTAACCCTAACCCTAACCCTAACCCTAACCCTAACCCTAACCCTAACCCTAACCCTAACCCTAACCCTAACCCTAACCCTAACCCTAACCCTAACCCTAACCCTAACCCTAACCCTAACCCTAACCCTAACCCTAACCCTAACCCTAACCCTAACCCTAACCCTAACCCTAACCCTAACCCTAACCCTAACCCTAACCCTAACCCTAACCCTAACCCTAACCCTAACCCTAACCCTAACCCTAACCCTAACCCTAACCCTAACCCTAACCCTAACCCTAACCCTAACCCTAACCCTAACCCTAACCCTAACCCTAACCCTAACCCTAACCCTAACCCTAACCCTAACCCTAACCCTAACCCTAACCCTAACCCTAACCCTAACCCTAACCCTAACCCTAACCCTAACCCTAACCCTAACCCTAACCCTAACCCTAACCCTAACCCTAACCCTAACCCTAACCCTAACCCTAACCCTAACCCTAACCCTAACCCTAACCCTAACCCTAACCCTAACCCTAACCCTAACCCTAACCCTAACCCTAACCCTAACCCTAACCCTAACCCTAACCCTAACCCTAACCCTAACCCTAACCCTAACCCTAACCCTAACCCTAACCCTAACCCTAACCCTAACCCTAACCCTAACCCTAACCCTAACCCTAACCCTAACCCTAACCCTAACCCTAACCCTAACCCTAACCCTAACCCTAACCCTAACCCTAACCCTAACCCTAACCCTAACCCTAACCCTAACCCTAACCCTAACCCTAACCCTAACCCTAACCCTAACCCTAACCCTAACCCTAACCCTAACCCTACCCTAACCCTAACCCTAACCCTAACCCTAACCCTAACCCTAACCCTAACCCTAACCCTAACCCTAACCCTAACCCTAACCCTAACCCTAACCCTAACCCTAACCCTAACCCTAACCCTAACCCTAACCCTAACCCTAACCCTAACCCTAACCCTAACCCTAACCCTAACCCTAACCCTAACCCTAACCCTAACCCTAACCCTAACCCTAACCCTAACCCTAACCCTAACCCTAACCCTAACCCTAACCCTAACCCTAACCCTAACCCTAACCCTAACCCTAACCCTAACCCTAACCCTAACCCTAACCCTAACCCTAACCCTAACCCTAACCCTAACCCTAACCCTAACCCTAACCCTAACCCTAACCCTAACCCTAACCCTAACCCTAACCCTAACCCTAACCCTAACCCTAACCCTAACCCTAACCCTAACCCTAACCCTAACCCTAACCCTAACCCTAACCCTAACCCTAACCCTAACCCTAACCCTAACCCTAACCCTAACCCTAACCCTAACCCTAACCCTAACCCTAACCCTAACCCTAACCCTAACCCTAACCCTAACCCTAACCCTAACCCTAACCCTAACCCTAACCCTAACCCTAACCCTAACCCTAACCCTAACCCTAACCCTAACCCTAACCCTAACCCTAACCCTAACCCTAACCCTAACCCTAACCCTAACCCTAACCCTAACCCTAACCCTAACCCTAACCCTAACCCTAACCCTAACCCTAACCCTAACCCTAACCCTAACCCTAACCCTAACCCTAACCCTAACCCTAACCCTAACCCTAACCCTAACCCTAACCCTAACCCTAACCCTAACCCTAACCCTAACCCTAACCCTAACCCTAACCCTAACCCTAACCCTAACCCTAACCCTAACCCTAACCCTAACCCTAACCCTAACCCTAACCCTAACCCTAACCCTAACCCTAACCCTAACCCTAACCCTAACCCTAACCCTAACCCTAACCCTAACCCTAACCCTAACCCTAACCCTAACCCTAACCCTAACCCTAACCCTAACCCTAACCCTAACCCTAACCCTAACCCTAACCCTAACCCTAACCCTAACCCTAACCCTAACCCTAACCCTAACCCTAACCCTAACCCTAACCCTAACCCTAACCCTAACCCTAACCCTAACCCTAACCCTAACCCTAACCCTAACCCTAACCCTAACCCTAACCCTAACCCTAACCCTAACCCTAACCCTAACCCTAACCCTAACCCTAACCCTAACCCTAACCCTAACCCTAACCCTAACCCTAACCCTAACCCTAACCCTAACCCTAACCCTAACCCTAACCCTAACCCTAACCCTAACCCTAACCCTAACCCTAACCCTAACCCTAACCCTAACCCTAACCCTAACCCTAACCCTAACCCTAACCCTAACCCTAACCCTAACCCTAACCCTAACCCTAACCCTAACCCTAACCCTAACCCTAACCCTAACCCTAACCCTAACCCTAACCCTAACCCTAACCCTAACCCTAACCCTAACCCTAACCCTAACCCTAACCCTAACCCTAACCCTAACCCTAACCCTAACCCTAACCCTAACCCTAACCCTAACCCTAACCCTAACCCTAACCCTAACCCTAACCCTAACCCTAACCCTAACCCTAACCCTAACCCTAACCCTAACCCTAACCCTAACCCTAACCCTAACCCTAACCCTAACCCTAACCCTAACCCTAACCCTAACCCTAACCCTAACCCTAACCCTAACCCTAACCCTAACCCTAACCCTAACCCTAACCCTAACCCTAACCCTAACCCTAACCCTAACCCTAACCCTAACCCTAACCCTAACCCTAACCCTAACCCTAACCCTAACCCTAACCCTAACCCTAACCCTAACCCTAACCCTAACCCTAACCCTAACCCTAACCCTAACCCTAACCCTAACCCTAACCCTAACCCTAACCCTAACCCTAACCCTAACCCTAACCCTAACCCTAACCCTAACCCTAACCCTAACCCTAACCCTAACCCTAACCCTAACCCTAACCCTAACCCTAACCCTAACCCTAACCCTAACCCTAACCCTAACCCTAACCCTAACCCTAACCCTAACCCTAACCCTAACCCTAACCCTAACCCTAACCCTAACCCTAACCCTAACCCTAACCCTAACCCTAACCCTAACCCTAACCCTAACCCTAACCCTAACCCTAACCCTAACCCTAACCCTAACCCTAACCCTAACCCTAACCCTAACCCTAACCCTAACCCTAACCCTAACCCTAACCCTAACCCTAACCCTAACCCTAACCCTAACCCTAACCCTAACCCTAACCCTAACCCTAACCCTAACCCTAACCCTAACCCTAACCCTAACCCTAACCCTAACCCTAACCCTAACCCTAACCCTAACCCTAACCCTAACCCTAACCCTAACCCTAACCCTAACCCTAACCCTAACCCTAACCCTAACCCTAACCCTAACCCTAACCCTAACCCTAACCCTAACCCTAACCCTAACCCTAACCCTAACCCTAACCCTAACCCTAACCCTAACCCTAACCCTAACCCTAACCCTAACCCTAACCCTAACCCTAACCCTAACCCTAACCCTAACCCTAACCCTAACCCTAACCCTAACCCTAACCCTAACCCTAACCCTAACCCTAACCCTAACCCTAACCCTAACCCTAACCCTAACCCTAACCCTAACCCTAACCCTAACCCTAACCCTAACCCTAACCCTAACCCTAACCCTAACCCTAACCCTAACCCTAACCCTAACCCTAACCCTAACCCTAACCCTAACCCTAACCCTAACCCTAACCCTAACCCTAACCCTAACCCTAACCCTAACCCTAACCCTAACCCTAACCCTAACCCTAACCCTAACCCTAACCCTAACCCTAACCCTAACCCTAACCCTAACCCTAACCCTAACCCTAACCCTAACCCTAACCCTAACCCTAACCCTAACCCTAACCCTAACCCTAACCCTAACCCTAACCCTAACCCTAACCCTAACCCTAACCCTAACCCTAACCCTAACCCTAACCCTAACCCTAACCCTAACCCTAACCCTAACCCTAACCCTAACCCTAACCCTAACCCTAACCCTAACCCTAACCCTAACCCTAACCCTAACCCTAACCCTAACCCTAACCCTAACCCTAACCCTAACCCTAACCCTAACCCTAACCCTAACCCTAACCCTAACCCTAACCCTAACCCTAACCCTAACCCTAACCCTAACCCTAACCCTAACCCTAACCCTAACCCTAACCCTAACCCTAACCCTAACCCTAACCCTAACCCTAACCCTAACCCTAACCCTAACCCTAACCCTAACCCTAACCCTAACCCTAACCCTAACCCTAACCCTAACCCTAACCCTAACCCTAACCCTAACCCTAACCCTAACCCTAACCCTAACCCTAACCCTAACCCTAACCCTAACCCTAACCCTAACCCTAACCCTAACCCTAACCCTAACCCTAACCCTAACCCTAACCCTAACCCTAACCCTAACCCTAACCCTAACCCTAACCCTAACCCTAACCCTAACCCTAACCCTAACCCTAACCCTAACCCTAACCCTAACCCTAACCCTAACCCTAACCCTAACCCTAACCCTAACCCTAACCCTAACCCTAACCCTAACCCTAACCCTAACCCTAACCCTAACCCTAACCCTAACCCTAACCCTAACCCTAACCCTAACCCTAACCCTAACCCTAACCCTAACCCTAACCCTAACCCTAACCCTAACCCTAACCCTAACCCTAACCCTAACCCTAACCCTAACCCTAACCCTAACCCTAACCCTAACCCTAACCCTAACCCTAACCCTAACCCTAACCCTAACCCTAACCCTAACCCTAACCCTAACCCTAACCCTAACCCTAACCCTAACCCTAACCCTAACCCTAACCCTAACCCTAACCCTAACCCTAACCCTAACCCTAACCCTAACCCTAACCCTAACCCTAACCCTAACCCTAACCCTAACCCTAACCCTAACCCTAACCCTAACCCTAACCCTAACCCTAACCCTAACCCTAACCCTAACCCTAACCCTAACCCTAACCCTAACCCTAACCCTAACCCTAACCCTAACCCTAACCCTAACCCTAACCCTAACCCTAACCCTAACCCTAACCCTAACCCTAACCCTAACCCTAACCCTAACCCTAACCCTAACCCTAACCCTAACCCTAACCCTAACCCTAACCCTAACCCTAACCCTAACCCTAACCCTAACCCTAACCCTAACCCTAACCCTAACCCTAACCCTAACCCTAACCCTAACCCTAACCCTAACCCTAACCCTAACCCTAACCCTAACCCTAACCCTAACCCTAACCCTAACCCTAACCCTAACCCTAACCCTAACCCTAACCCTAACCCTAACCCTAACCCTAACCCTAACCCTAACCCTAACCCTAACCCTAACCCTAACCCTAACCCTAACCCTAACCCTAACCCTAACCCTAACCCTAACCCTAACCCTAACCCTAACCCTAACCCTAACCCTAACCCTAACCCTAACCCTAAGCATACACATATGCTTTGGAAGACAGCAGAGGAACACATCCTACTCGGAGGAACTCTCCCGCTGCTGATCCCGAAAGAGCAAAACAAACCTGAACATTTTCACGGACGAGACACCAGGAGGAATCCTGCAGCAACACGGTACAGACTGCACTACCTTGTGGTGGAAACCTAACGGTGTCAACTAAACCACAAGGTAACAGTCTTGGTAAGTATAGACTGCTTTGATAAGCGTCAACCTCGTGTTGACAGCACGCTATCAAAGCACCGCCGCTTGCACAAACTTTTTTAATGATCAAAAATTACTAAAAAAACACTAAAAATCTGTAAAATTTGCAAAATATTAGACAATTCTAGAAAATAAAAACAGTTTAAACCACAAAAAAATTGTCTTGTGTTATTCTCAAAATTAGAAAATTAAAAACACCTAAAAACACACCACCTTACCCACACCAAAACACCATGACGGCTTTCGCTGAGGCCACTAGGACCCTCTTCCGAGTCATCCAGACAACGCATCACCTGCAGAACACTGCAGTGTCTGGAGCCGGGACAGCACCACCCACCAGTTTATTTAAAAAGATGCAGGAACTGGCCACCCTGGTGAGACCGGCCTCCCCGACAGAGGACACCATGTTGTTACTGACGGGGAATGCCCGGAACTGGCTCCACACATGCATGCAGATCTTGGAGGAACACTATCTCAAGATCCTGGAACAACTCACCAAAAAGTTGGAGAGAATTCAGCTCAACAACTGGCCAGAGGCGTTCCAGGTGGCGGCCAGGTGGGCCAAAAAGAAGTTTGGCCGAAGATTACACCCGACCACCCTGGACATCGCCCAGGAAACAGTGGCCCCAATTTGGAGAACTGTAAGACGCACAACTCCAGTCTCCACCAGCAACAGATTCACTGCTCTAGTGAATCCTCCACCACCCCCACCCACAGCGGATAGAATCACCCACACTACACCCCGGAACCAGGACCAGTACCAGAGGGAGTGGCCGACACTGCGGCAAACATGCACCCCCAGGATCAGCGCTCCTAAACCCCACCGAGCACCAGCACAGAACCGGAGAAGGACCCGTGGAACCCCAGAAAACCACAGGGACTGGACTCCGGAACCACTACCACAAAGGCCCCAAAAACCCAGACACAGACGGGACCATGACCACTCTGGCCCCACCGCTAACCCCCACTCAGCTCCTAATTCTAACCGCACCCCTACCCCTATCCCTGACCCCAACCCCCACCCTAACCCCAACCCTGACCCCAACCCCCACCCCCACCCTAACCCTAACCCTAACCCCAACCCTGACCCCAACCCCCACCCCCACCCTAACCCTAACCTTAACCCTACCCCTATCCCTGACCCCAACCCCCACCCCCACCCCCACCCTAACCCTAACCCTGACCCCCACCCCCACCCTGACCCCAACCCCAACCCCCACCCTAACCCTAACCCTACCCCTGAGCCCAACCCCCACCCCCACCCTAACCCTAACCCCACTCCCACTCCGACCCCTGACCTGAACCCTGCACCCACTCCCACCCCGCCACCCCATGCCACTGGAGTCGGAGTAGCGGAGGAAATCTTCTACCCGACCAGACACCCCCGAACAACCCGGAAGGTCCAGGAATGGACCCTCAGAACCAGCAAACCAAACATAATCCTGGGGGACTCCAACCTCTCCAGGATCCAGTCCCACTCCAGGGGAGACCTCCAAATTGACAGCTACCCCGGAGCAACATTTTATCATATCGCAGGACTTCTGGAGAAAACCCAAGTGAATCCCAGAGTACAGAGAGTCATCCTGTCCACTGGGATTAACAACAAGGACCAGCACCCTAAGAAAACAGCAATAAAACAGCTGCAGACCATGCTGAGGATGACGAAAAACACCTTCCCGGCAGCAGAAATTTGGATCCCGTTAATTAATTATTCCCAAAACCTGGAACCCCGCCAGAAATCCAATTTGGAGGAGATCAATAATCACATCCTCCGAAACATGCCACATGTTCCCACGCTTCCGGAGGAGGACTTCCGCACTACACGGGACGACATCCACTGGACAGAGAGAACAGCTGGCAAGATGTTGGAACACTGGCTAAAACATTTAAACTGAGAATCCCCACAAACCCAAACACAAACAGGGAGGGGAATAAGAACATTATACTGCTGGCACAAAACTTTTCACCAACACAAAATCAAATTAGTTTACTGGACAAAGGCCTATCATTCGTACCGACGGCAAACATTAGAAAAAAACAAAAAGAAACCCTCAGAGGAGAAGCTCAGGAGTTTCACAGAAAGCTGAAACTAGCTGTCTTTTTTGAGGGATCAGAAAACACAGACAGAACACCCTTTATGGCCCGATCCAACTGGGAACCCAGGGAGAGCCAAATCCCGGGTACAATCACACAACTCATAAAAGACAACAACACCCTGATCAAGGCGCTTAACCCCCAAACCCATAAAGACAAAAACAACCTCAGCAGAGGAGAGAGCCAAGCACTACATCAGCTGGCAAACAATAAACAAATTGTCATCAAACCAGCTGACAAGGGGAGTGCCATAGTAATCATGGACAGAACACAGTACATCCAAGAAGCACACAGACAATTAAACAACACTACACACTATAAAAAATTAATTCGACCCATATATCTAGACACAGCACAAGAAATATATGACATTATACAGACACTATTAGAAAACAATTACATCACAAAAAAACAAAGTTTTTACCTAAGGGGGGAGGAAAATCCTAGACCAAGGGTTTTTTACCTCCTCCCCAAAATACACAAACAGCCTCAGTCCTGGAATGTACCATATGAGATCCCGGCAGGGAGACCTATTGTTTCAGACTGCAACAGCGAATCCTACAGGATCGCAGAATACATAGACTATTTCCTCACTCCACTGTCAACTAAACACAACAGTTACATAAAAGACACATACGACTTCATACGCATAGTTAAAAACACTAAAATAACACAGGACACCATTTTATTCACAATTGACATAGATAGTCTCTACACAAACATAAACACTGCAGCAGGGCTAACAGCTGTAAAACTCTGGATGGAGAAATACCCGGACGACAGCCGCCCGGATACATCTCTCCTACAACTGTTAGAAATCAACCTGACAAAAAATGATTTTGAATTCAACAAAGAATTCTTTTTACAAATCAGCGGCACAGCGATGGGTAAGAAATTTGCACCGGCCTACGCGAACATTTACATGGCACACTGGGAGGAGACTGTTTTTCAAAAATGCCCCAAATTACCCACCAATTATTTTAGATACTTAGATGACATATGGGGAACATGGACACATAGTTTAGAGGACTTCAAACACTTTATACAAATCCTCAACACACACCATAGAATGATAACAGTTAAATACATCACGCATAACCAACAAATAGATTTCTTGGACACTACCACATACAAGGGACCCTCTTTTTCCCAAACACACACTTTAGACACTAAAGTTTTCTTTAAAGAGACTGACACACACACACTTTTACATAAAAACAGTCTCCACCCTAAACACACTTTCAAGGGCCTGATCAAATCACAATTGCTCAGGTTCAACAGGATTTGCACACAGGTCATAGATTTTGAAGAGGCTACCCAGACCCTCTTCAATGCATTAAAACCAAGGGGGTATTCCAGATCTTTCCTTAGACAGGTCCGGAAAACTTTCTTAACCACCAGGCAACAAGACACGCGCAAAATCATTCCGCTAATCACCACCTACTCAGCATTTAGCCTAGCTGCAAACAGAAAAATTAAATTAAATCTAACCCGCACTCTACAGAACACAAACATTATCCAGGAATATAAAATTATCTCAGCATATAAAAGAAATAAAAATCTTAAAGATCATCTGGTAAGCAGCAAACTACCAGAAATTAATACTTTACCGACACAGGGCCCAATATTTTACAAACAAGCCACTACAGTCAGAAACACCACTACCAACACAACCTACATAATAAAACAAACACTAAATAAAAACACTAAAAACTGCATATATGCCATTAAGTGCAAACAATGTGGTATAATATATGTAGGAGAAACAGGGAACACAATTAAATGTAGACTAGCACAACATATATACAACATTAGAAATCACAGAGAGACAGACACACACCTGGTGGCTCATTTCCTTCACCATGGACTTGAGGCACTAGAAATATCGGGCCTTCAAATGAACAACAATTGGACACCGGAGGAGAGACGCAGGTTTGAGAAACACTGGATTCTCAAACTTAGCACTCTATTTCCAAGAGGACTAAATCAACGCACATAGAGCACCGACACAAGAGGGACCAAATTCTTCCTACTTAAAGGCTTCAGTACCCTGAATGGCCAGTGCAAACTTTTATTTCCCAAGAGGCCCTAATATGGGACAACTTGGGAAATAAAGATTTCTTACTTACCTAACCCTAACCCTAACCCTAACCCTAACCCTAACCCTAACCCTAACCCTAACCCTAACCCTAACCCTAACCCTAACCCTAACCCTAACCCTAACCCTAACCCTAACCCTAACCCTAACCCTAACCCTAACCCTAACCCTAACCCTAACCCTAACCCTAACCCTAACCCTAACCCTAACCCTAACCCTAACCCTAACCCTAACCCTAACCCTAACCCTAACCCTAACCCTAACCCTAACCCTAACCCTAACCCTAACCCTAACCCTAACCCTAACCCTAACCCTAACCCTAACCCTAACCCTAACCCTAACCCTAACCCTAACCCTAACCCTAACCCTAACCCTAACCCTAACCCTAACCCTAACCCTAACCCTAACCCTAACCCTAACCCTAACCCTAACCCTAACCCTAACCCTAACCCTAACCCTAACCCTAACCCTAACCCTAACCCTAACCCTAACCCTAACCCTAACCCTAACCCTAACCCTAACCCTAACCCTAACCCTAACCCTAACCCTAACCCTAACCCTAACCCTAACCCTAACCCTAACCCTAACCCTAACCCTAACCCTAACCCTAACCCTAACCCTAACCCTAACCCTAACCCTAACCCTAACCCTAACCCTAACCCTAACCCTAACCCTAACCCTAACCCTAACCCTAACCCTAACCCTAACCCTAACCCTAACCCTAACCCTAACCCTAACCCTAACCCTAACCCTAACCCTAACCCTAACCCTAACCCTAACCCTAACCCTAACCCTAACCCTAACCCTAACCCCTAACCCTAACCCTAACCCTAACCCAACCGCAACTTCACCCCAACCCCAATTGCAACCATACCCAAACCCCAATTCCAACCCTAACCCCAACCGCAATTCCAACCCTAACCCCAACCCTAACTGCAACCTCAACCCCAACCCCAACTCCAACCGTAACCCCAGCCCCAACCCTAACCCAACCGCAATTCCAACCCTAACCCCAACCCTAATTCTAAACTTAACCCTAACCCTAATTTTAACCCCAACCCTAACTGCAACCTCAACCCCAACCCCAACTCCAACCGTAACCCCAGCCCCAACCCTAACCCAACCGCAATTCCAACCCTAACCCCAACCCTAATTCTAAACTTAACCCTAACCCTAATTTTAACCCCAACCCTAACTGCAACCTCAACCCTAACACCAATTCCAACCGTAACCCCAACCCCTAGTCCAACCCCTACTCCAACTCCAACCCTAACTGCAACCTCAACCCCAACCCCAATTGCTACCGTAACCCCAGCCCCAAACCCTAACCCAACCGCAATTGCAACCCTAACCCCAACCCTAATTCCCAACCCAACCCTAACCCCAACCCAAATCCCAACTGCAATTCCAACCCTGACCCCAACTACTACTACACTACATCCCTCACCCCAACCCCAACTCCTATCCTAACCACCACCCCACCCCAATAGGACCCTTTGGGAACCCTTATCCTACCCTAACCCTAATCCCAACAGGGTAGGTTCACAGTCACCTGAACCCAAATGGGGACCCTACCCCAACCCCACTACAAGGGCTACCATACCGCAACTACATTTCAGTGGAAACCCCAGCTGCAGTCTCAACGCTCACCCAACCAGGATCAGCATCTTAATGTTTATACAAAGTAAAATTTCTAACAAATAAAGTTTTTTAAATTATATATAGAGTCTTGTAACTAGGAGGGGCCAAGGGGGGAGGCCTTGCAACACAATTTTTAGACATGAAGGAGTGTGCGTGTCTTTCTCCCTTTTTTTTCTTTTTGTGTGTGTATCACGGTTCAAGTAACCCTTTATTTATAATAAAGCACATGAAGCATGGTGTGCCCTCTTGTCCCTAAATGAATTTTTTTACTTACCCTCTTGGTCTTTCCTAGCCACAATAGTATTTATTTATTTAATTAATTTAAGAAATGTATTTATATATGTATATATTTATTGAAATATTTATGGAATCCGTGCCCTTCCTGGATGGGCTCCGCGCGCAGGTCCCTTGCTGCACAGTCGCCGTGGGGTGTTTGGTTTCTGGGGGGAGTGGTACGGGTGCTTCTCCCTGAGTTGTCCTTCTATCGGTTAACATCACCTGAACAAAGATAATTCATTCACACTTATAATAAACATAACACACAGAACAAACACATTAGATACATTACATACACATGGGAAAAGAGGAGCTTCCTTTGCCCCATCGGCCAGTGCAAGGGGCCCTCTGCAGCCAGTGATGGCACTGGAGGGCCTTCCCCTCACACACTCAACCTAACCCTAACCCTAACCCTAACCCTAACCCTAACCCTAACCCTAACCCTAACCCTAACCCTAACCCTAACCCTAACCCTAACCCTAACCCTAACCCTAACCCTAACCCCTAACCCTAACCCTAACCCTAACCCTAACCCTAACCCTAACCCTAACCCTAACCCTAACCCCTAACCCTAACCCTAACCCTAACCCTAACCCTAACCCTAACCCCTAACCCTAACCCTAACCCTAACCCTAACCCTAACCCCTAACCCTAACCCTAACCCTAACCCTAACCCTAACCCTAACCCCTAACCCTAACCCTAACCCTAACCCCTAACCCTAACCCCTAACCCTAACCCTAACCCTAACCCTAACTCTGGATGGAGAAATACCCGGACGACAGCCGCCCGGATACATCTCTCCTACAACTGTTAGAAATCAACCTGACAAAAAATGATTTTGAATTCAACAAAGAATTCTTTTTACAAATCAGCGGCACAGCGATGGGTAAGAAATTTGCACCGGCCTACGCTAACATTTACATGGCACACTGGGAGGAGACTGTTTTTCAAAAATGCCCCAAATTACCCACCAATTATTTTAGATACTTAGATGACATATGGGGAACATGGACACACAGTTTAGAGGACTTCAAACACTTTATACAAATCCTCAACACACACCATAGAATGATAACAGTTAAATACATCACGCATAACCAACAAATAGATTTCTTGGACACTACCACATACAAGGGACCCTCTTTTTCCCAAACACACACTTTAGACACTAAAGTTTTCTTTAAAGAGACTGACACACACACACTTTTACATAAAAACAGTCTCCACCCTAAACACACTTTCAAGGGCCTGATCAAATCACAATTGCTCAGGTTCAACAGGATTTGCACACAGGTAATTGATTTTGAAGAGGCTACCCAGACCCTCTTCAATGCATTAAAACCAAGGGGGTATTCCAGATCTTTCCTTAGACAGGTCCGGAAAACTTTCTTAACCACCAGACAACAAGACACGCGCAAAATCATTCCGCTAATCACCACCTACTCAGCATTTAGCCTAGCTGCAAACAGAAAAATTAAATTAAATCTAACCCGCACTCTACAGAACACAAACATTATCCAGGACTATAAAATTATCTCAGCATATAAAAGAAATAAAAATCTTAAAGATCATCTGGTAAGCAGCAAACTACCAGAAATTAATACTTTACCGACACAGGGCCCAATATTTTACAAACAAGCCACTACAGTCAGAAACACCACTACCAACACAACCTACATAATAAAACAAACACTAAATAAAAACACTAAAAACTGCATATATGCCATTAAGTGCAAACAATGTGGTATAATATATGTAGGAGAAACAGGGAACACAATTAAATGTAGACTAGCACAACATATATACAACATTAGAAATCACAGAGAGACAGACACACACCTGGTGGCTCATTTCCTTCACCATGGACTTGAGGCACTAGAAATATCGGGCCTTCAAATGAACAACAATTGGACACCGGAGGAGAGACGCAGGTTTGAGAAACACTGGATTCTCAAACTTAGCACTCTATTTCCAAGAGGACTAAATCAACGCACATAGAGCACCGACACAAGAGGGACCAAATTCTTCCTACTTAAAGGCTTCAGTACCCTGAATGGCCAGTGCAAACTTTTATTTCCCAAGAGGCCCTAATATGGGACAACTTGGGAAATAAAGATTTCTTACTTACCTAACCCTAACCCTAACCCTAACCCTAACCCTAACCCTAACCCTAACCCTAACCCTAACCCTAACCCTAACCCTAACCCTAACCCTAACCCTAACCCTAACCCTAACCCTAACCCCTAACCCTAACCCCTAACCCTAACCCTAACCCTAACCCTAACCCTAACCCTAACCCTAACCCTAACCCTAACCCTAACCCCTAACCCTAACCCTAACCCTAACCCTAACCCTAGAGTGGAGTGAATGTACCCAGGCTGAGTGGAGTGAATGTGCCCAGGCTGAGTGGATTGGAGGTTCCCAGGCAGAGTGGGATTGGAAGTGCCCAGGCTGAGTGGAGTGCAGCTTCCCAGGCAGAGTGGGATTGGAAGTGCCCAGGCTGAGTGGAGTGAATGTGCCCAGGCTGAGTGGAGTGGAGGTGCCCAGGCTGAGTGGAGTTGGGGTTCCCTGGCAGAGTGGGACTGGAAGTGCCAAGGCTGAGTGGAGTGAATGTACCCAGGCTGAGTGGAGTGGAGGTGCCCAGGCTGAGTGGAGTGCAGGTTCCCAGGCAGAGTGGGATTGGAAGTGCCCAGGCTGAGTGGAGTGAATGTGCCCAGGCTGAGTGGAGTGGAGGTGCCCAGGCTGAGTGGAGTTGGGGTTCCCTGGCAGAGTGGGACTGGAAGTGCCAAGGCTGAGTGGAGTGAATGTACCCAGGCTGAGTGGAGTGGAGGTGCCCAGGCTGAGTGGAGTGCTGGTTCCCAGGCAGAGTGGGATTGGAAGTTCCCAGGCTGAGTGGAGTGAATGTCCCCAGGCTGAGTGGATTGCATGTGCCCAGGCTGAGTGGAGTGCAGGTTCCCTGGCAGAGTGGGATTGGAAGTGCCCAGGCTGAGTGGAGTCAATGTGCCCAGGCTGAGTGGAGTGGAGGTGCCCAGGCCGAGTGGAGTGCAGGTTCCCAGGCAGAGTGGGACTGGAAGTGCCCAGGCGGAGTGGAGTGAATGTGCCCAGGCTGAATGGGAGTCAATGTGCCTAGACAGAGTGGAGTGAATGTGCCCAGCTGCCGGAGCCCGAAACGTGCGTTTCCCCATTGCCTTGAATGGGCGCGGAGAGAGGGGGGCTCTTTTTGGCTCGTGGCGCGGGCACCGTTGCGCCAAAGCGTCAAGTGTCACCCCTCCCCGTGCTCGGGGCGGCCCCTTGGAGCTAACTGGCTAGGTCTGGAGGGGCTGCGAGGCCGCCCAGGAGAACGGGTCCAAACCGCGTTCCGATCGGACGAGAATTGAGGGCGGGACACAGTTCCGCGGTTCACTTTCCGCCCGGGCAAAGGGCCTATTACTTGCGGCGGGAGGGCTTAAGAGTGGGCCCTTGTGAGTCGGGTGCAGAGCCGGGTGTGGAGAGGAGTAGCGGAGGTGCCCAGTCAGAGTGGGAGTGGAGGTTCCTGGGCAGAGTGGGACTGGAAGTGCCCAGGCTGAGTGGAGTGAATGTGCCCTGGCTGAGTGGAGTGAATGTGGCCAGGCTGAGTGGAGTGGAGGTGCCCAGGCTGAGTGGAGTGCAGACACCCAGGCAGAGTGGGATTGGAAGTGCCCAGGCTGAGTGGAGTGAATGTGCCCAGGCTGAGTGGAGTGGAGGTGCCCAGGCTGAGTGGGACTGGAAGTGCCGAGGCGGAGTGGAGTCAATGTGCCCAGGCTGAATGGGAGTCAATGTGCCTAGACAGAGTGGAGTGAATGTGCCCGGCCGCCGGAGCCCGAAACGTGCGTTTCCCCATTGCCTTGAATGGGCGCGGAGAGAGGGGGGCGCTTTTTGGCTCGTGGCGCGGGCACCGTTGCGCCAAAGCGTCAAGTGTCACCCCTCCCCGTGCTCGGGGCGGCCCCTTGGAGCTAACTGGCTGGGTCTGGAGGGGCTGCGAGGCCGCCCAGGAGAACGGGTCCAAACCGCGTTCCGATCGGACGAGAATTGAGGGCGGGACACAGTTCCGCGGTTCACTTTCCGCCCGGGAAAAGGGCCTATAACTTGCGGCGGGAGGGCTTAAGAGTGGGCCCCCGCGAGTCGGGTGGAGAGCCGGGTGTGGAGAGGAGTAGCGGAGGTTCCCAGTCAGAGTGGGAGTGGAGGTTCCTGGGCAGAGTGGGACTGGAAGTGCCCAGGCTGAGTGGAGTGAATGTGCCCTGGCTGAGTGGAGTGAATGTGGCCAGGCTGAGTGGAGTGGAGGTGCCCAGGCTGAGTGGAGTGCAGGCACCCAGGCAGAGTGGGATTGGAAGTGCCCAGGCTGAGTGGAGTGAATGTGCCCAGGCTGAGTGGAGTGGAGGTGCCCAGGCTGAGTGGATTTGGGGTTCCCAGGCAGAGTGGGACTGGAAGTACCCTGGCTGAGTGGAGTGAATGTGCCCAGGCTGCGTGGAGTGGAGGATCCCAGGCTGAGTGGAGTGCAGGTTCCCACCAGAGTGGGACTGGAAGTGCCCAGGCTGAGTGGAGTGAATGTGCCCAGGCTGAGTGGAGTGAATGTGCCCAGGCTGAATGGAGAGAATGTGCCCAGGCTGAGTGGATTGGAGGTGCCCAGGCTGAGTGGAGTGCAGGTTCCCAGGCAGAGTGGGACTGGAAGTGCCCAGGCTGAGTGGAGTGAATGTGCCCAGGCTGAGTGGAGTGAATGTTCCCAGGCTGAATGGGAGTCAATGTGCCTAGACAGAGTGGAGTGAATGTGCCCAGGCTGAGTGGAGTGGAGGTGCCCAGGCTGAGTGGATTTGGGGTTCCCAGGCAGAGTGGGACTGGAAGTGCCCTGGCTGAGTGGAGTGAATGTGCCCAGGCTGCGTGGAGTGGAGGATCCCAGGCTGAGTGGAGTGCAGGTTCCCACCAGAGTGGGACTGGAAGTGCCCAGGCTGAGTGGAGTGAATGTGCCCAGGCTGAGTGGAGTGAATGTGCCCAGGCAGAGTGGAGTGAATGTGCCCAGGCTGAGTGGAGTGGAGGTGCCCAGGCTGAGTGGAGTGCAGGTTCCCAGGCAGAGTGGGATTGGAAGTGCCCAGGCTGAGTGGAGTGAATGTACCCAGGCTGAGTGGAGTGGAGGTGCCCAGGCTGAGTGGAGTGCAGGTTCCCAGGCAGAGTGGGATTGGAAGTGCCCAGGCTGAGTGGAGTGAATGTGCCCAGGCTGAGTGGAGTGGAGGTGCCCAGGCTGAGTGGAGTTGGGGTTCCCTGGCAGAGTGGGACTGGAAGTGCCAAGGCTGAGTGGAGTGAATGTACCCAGGCTGAGTGGAGTGGAGGTGCCCTGGCTGAGTGGAGTGCTGGTTCCCAGGCAGAGTGGGATTGGAAGTTCCCAGGCTGAGTGGAGTGAATGTCCCCAGGCTGAGTGGATTGCATGTGCCCAGGCTGAGTGGAGTGCAGGTTACCTGGCAGAGTAGGATTGGAAGTGCCCAGGCTGAGTGGAGTGAATGTGCCCAGGCTGAGTGGAGTGGAGGTGCCCAGGCCGAGTGGAGTGTAGTTCCCAGGCAGAGTGGGACTGGAAGTGCCCAGGCGGAGTGGAGTGAATGTGCCCAGGCTGAATGGGAGTCAATATGCCTAGACAGAGTGGAGTGAATGTGCCCGGCCGCCGGAGCCCGTAACGTGCGTTTCCCCATTGCCTTGAATGGGCGCGGTGAGAGGGGGGCGCTTTTTGGCTCGTGGCGCGTGCACCGTTGCGCCAAAGCGTCAAGTGTCACCCCTCCCCGTGCTCGGGGCGGCCCCTTGGAGCTAACTGGCTGGGTCTGGACGGGCTGCGAGGCCGCCCAGGAGAACGGGTCCAAACCGCGTTCCGATTGGACGAGAATTGAGGGCGGGACACAGTTCCGCGGTTCACTTTCCGCCCGGGCAAAGGGCCTATAACTTGCGGCGGGAGGGCTTAAGAGTGGGCCCCCGCGAGTAGGGTGGAGAGCCGGGTGTGGAGAGGAGTAGCGGAGGTTCCCAGTCAGAGTGGGAGTGGAGGTTCCTGGGCAGAGTGGGACTGGAAGTGCCCAGGCTGAGTGGAGTGAATGTGGCCAGGCTGAGTGGAGTGGAAGTGCCCAGGCTGAGTGGAGTGCAGGCACCCAGGCAGAGTGGGATTGGAAGTGCCCAGGCTGAGTGGAGTGAACGTGCCCAGGCTGAGTGGAGTGGAGGTGCCCAGGCAGAGTGGGATTGGAAGTGCCCAGGCTGAGTGGAGTGAATGTGCCCAGGCTGAGTGGAGTGGAGGTGCCCAGGCTGAGTGGAGTTGGGGTTCCCTGGCAGAGTGGGACTGGAAGTGCCAAGGCTGAGTGGAGTGAATGTGCCCAGGCTGAGTGGAGTGGAGGTGCCCAGGCCGAGTGGAGTGCAGGTTCCCAGGCAGAGTGGATTGCATGTGCCCAGGCTGAGTGGAGTGCAGGTTACCTGGCAGAGTGGAGTGCAGGTTACCTGGCAGAGTAGGATTGGAAGTGCCCAGGCTGAGTGGAGTGAATGTGCCCAGGCTGAGTGGAGTGGAGGTGCCCAGGCCGAGTGGAGTGTAGTTCCCAGGCAGAGTGGGACTGGAAGTGCCCAGGCGGAGTGGAGTGAATGTGCCCAGGCTGAATGGGAGTCAATATGCCTAGACAGAGTGGAGTGAATGTGCCCGGCCGCCGGAGCCCGTAACGTGCGTTTCCCCATTGCCCCATTTCCCCAGGCAGAGTGGGACTGGAAGTGCCCAGGCGGAGTGGAGTGAATGTGCCCAGGCTGAATGGAGTGGAGGTGCCCAGGCTGAGTGGAATGCAGGTTCCCTGGCAGAGTGGGATTGGAAGTGCCCAGGCTGAGTGCAGTGAATGTGCCCAGGCTGAGTGGAGTGGAGGTGCCAGGCTGAGTGGAGTTGGGGTACCCTGGCAGAGTGGGACTGGAAGTGCCAAGGCTGAGTGGAGTGAATGTACCCAGCCTGAGTGGAGTGGAGGTGCCCAGGCTGAGTGGAGTGAATGTACCCAGGCTGAGTGGAGTGGAGGTGCCCAAGCTGAGTGGAGTGAATGTGCCCAGGCTGAGTGGAGTGAATGTGCCCAGGCAGAGTGGAGTGAATGTGCAGAGGCTGAGTGGAGTGGAGGTGCCCAGGCTGAGTGGAGTGCAGGTTCCCAGGCAGAGTGGGATTGGAAGTGCCCAGGCTGAGTGGAGTGAATGTGCCCAGGCTGAGTGGAGTGGAGGTGCCCAGGCCGAGTGGAGTGCAGTTTCCCAGGCAGAGTGGGACTGGAAGTGCCCAGGCGGAGTGGAGTGAATGTGCCCAGGCTGAATGGGAGTCAATGTGCCTAGACAGAGTGGAGTGAATGTGCCCGGCCGCCGGAGCCCGAAACGTGCGTTTCCCCATTGCCTTGAATGGGCGCGGAGAGAGGGGGGCGCTTTTTGGCTCGTGGCGCGGGCACCGTTGCGCCAAAGCGTCAAGTGTCACACCTCCCCGTGCTCGGGGCGGCCCCTTGGAGCTAACTGGCTGGGTCTGGAGGGGCTGCGAGACCGCCCAGGAGAACGGGTCCAAACCGCATTCCGATCGGACGAGAATTGAGGGCGGGACACAGTTCCGCGGTTCACTTTCCGCCCGGGCAAAGGGCCTATAACTTGCGGCGGGAGGGCTTAAGAGTGGGCCCCCGCGAGTCGGGTGGAGAGCCGGGTGTGGAGAGGAGTAGCGGAGGTTCCCAGTCAGATGGGGAGTGGAGGTTCCTGGGCAGAGTGGGACTGGAAGTGCCCAAGCTGAGTGGAGTGAATGTGCCCTGGCTGAGTGGAGTGAATGTGGCCAGGCTGAGTGGAGTGGAGGGGCCCAGGCTGAGTGGAGTGCAGGCACCCAGGCAGAGTGGGATTGGAAGTGCCCAGGCTGAGTGGAGTGAATGTGCCCAGGCTGAGTGGAGTGGAGGTGCCCAGGCAGAGTGGGATTGGAAGTGCCCAGGCTGAGTGGAGTGAATGTGCCCAGGCTGAGTTGAGTGGAGGTGCCCAGGCTGAGTGGACTTGGGGTTCCCTGGCAGAGTGGGACTGGAAGTGCCAAGGCTGAGTGGAGTGAATGTGCCCAGGCTGAGTGGAGTGGAGGTGCCCAGGCCGAGTGGAGTGCAGGTTCCCAGGCAGAGTGGGACTGGAAGTGCCCAGGCGGAGTGGAGTGAATGTGCCCAGGCTGAATGGAGTGGAGGTTCCCAGGCTGAGTGGAGTGCAGGTTCCCTGGCAGAGTGGGACTGGAAGTGCCCAGGCTGAGTGCAGTGAATGTGCCCAGGCTGAGTGGAGTGGAGGTGCCAGGCTGAGTGGAGTTGGGGTACCCTGGCAGAGTGGGACTGGAAGTGCCAAGGCTGAGTGGAGTGAATGTACCCAGGCTGAGTGGAGTGGAGGTGCCCAGGCTGAGTGGAGTGCAGGTTCCCAGCAGAGTGGGACTGGAAGTGCCCAGGCTGAGTGGAGTGAATGTGCTCAGGCTGAGTGGAGTGAATGTGCCCAGGCAGAGTGGAGTGAATGTGCCGAGGCTGAGTGGAGTGGAGGTGCCCAGGCTGAGTGGAGTGCAGGTTCCCAGGCAGAGTGGGATTGGAAGTGCCCAGGCTGAGTGGAGTGAATGTGCCCAGGCTGAGTGGAGTGGAGGTGCCCAGGCCGAGTGGAGTGCAGGTTCCCAGGCAGAGTGGGACTGGAAGTGCCCAGGCGGAGTGGAGTCAATGTGCCCAGGCTGAATGGGAGTCAATGTGCCTAGACAGAGTGGAGTGAATTTGCCCGGCCGCCGGAGCCCGAAACGTGCGTTTCCCCATTGCCTTGAATGGGCGCGGAGAGAGGGGGGCGCTTTTTGGCTCGTGGCGCGGGCACCGTTGCGCCAAAGCGTCAAGTGTCACACCTCCCCGTGCTCGGGGCGGCCCCTTGGAGCTAACTGGCTGGGTCTGGAGGGGCTGCGAGACCGCCCAGGAGAACGGGTCCAAACCGCGTTCCGATCGGACGAGAATTGAGGGCGGGACACAGTTCCGCGATTCACGTTCCGCCCGGGCAAAGGGCCTATAACTTGCGGCGGGAGGGCTTAAGAGTGGGCCCCCGCGAGTCGGGTGGAGAGCCGGGTGTGGAGAGAAGTAGCGGAGGTTCCCAGTCAGAGTGGGAGTGGAGGTTCCTGGGCAGAGTGGGACTGGAAGTGCCCAGGCTGAGTGGAGTGAATGTGCCCTGGCTGAGTGGAGTGAATGTGCCCAGGCTGAGTGGAGTGAATGTGCCCAGGCTGAGTGGAGTGAATGTGCCCAGGCTGAGTGGAGAGAATGTGCCCAGGCTGAGTGGATTGGAGGTGCCCAGGCTGAGTGGAGTGCAGGTTCCCAGGCAGAGTGGGATTGGAAGTGCCCAGGCTGAGTGGAGTGAATGTACCCAGGCTGAGTGGAGTGGAGGTGCCCAGGCTGAGTGGAGTGCAGGTTCCCAGGCAGAGTGGGATTGGAAGTGCCCAGGCTGAGTGGAGTGAATGTGCCCAGGCTGAGTGGAGTGGAGGTGCCCAGGCTGAGTGGAGAGAATGTGCCCAGGCTGAGTGGATTGGAGGTGCCCAGGCTGAGTGGAGTGAATGTGCCCAGGCTGAGTGGAGTGGAGGTGCCCAGGCTGAGTGGAGTTGGGGTTCCCTGGCAGAGTGGGACTGGAAGTGCCAAGGCTGAGTGGAGTGAATGTACCCAGGCTGAGTAGAGTGGAGGTGCCCAGGCTGAGTGGAGTGCAGGTTCCCAGCAGAGTGGGACTGGAAGTGCCCAGGCTGAGTGGAGTGAATGTGCCCAGGCTGAGTGGAGTGAATGTGCCCAGCCAGAGTGGAGTGAATGTGCCCAGGCTGAGTGGAGTGGAGGTGCCCAGGCTGAGTGGAGTGCAGGTTCCCAGGCAGAGTGGGATTGGAAGTGCCCAGGCTGAGTGGAGTGAATGTGCCCAGGCTGAGTGGAGTGGAGGTGCCCAGGCCGAGTGGGGTGCAGGTTCCCAGGCAGAGTGGGACTGGAAGTGCCCAGGCAGAGTGGAGTGAATGTGCCCAGGCTGAATGGGAGTCAATGTGCCTAGACAGAGTGGAGTGAATGTGCCCGGCCGCCGGAGCCCGAGACGTGCGTTTCCCCATTGCCTTGAATGGGCGCGGAGAGAGGGGGGCGCTTTTTGGCTCATGGCGCGGGCACCGTTGCGCCAAAGCGTCAAGTGTCACCCCTCCTTGTGCTCGGGGCGGCCCCTTGGAGCTAACTGGCTGGGTCTGGAGGGGCTGCGATGCCGCCCAGGAGAACGGGTCCAAACCGCGTTCCGATCGGACGAGAATTGAGGGCGGGACACAGTTCCGCGGTTCACTTTCCGCCCGGGCAAAGGGCCTATAACTTGCGGCGGGAGGGCTTAAGAGTGGGCCCCCGCAAGTCGGGTGGAGAGCCGGGTGTGGAGAGGAGTAGCGGAGGTTCCCAGTCAGAGTGGGAGTGGAGGTTCCTGGGCAGAGTGGGACTGGAAGTGCCCAGGCTGAGTGGAGTGAATGTGCCCTGGCTGAGTGGAGTGAATGTGCCCAGGCAGAGTGGAGTGAATGTGCCCAGGCTGAGTGGAGTGCAGGTTCCCAGGCAGAGTGGGATTGGAAGTGCCCAGGCTGAGTGGAGTGAATGTGCCCAGGCTGAGTGGAGTGGAGGTGCCCAGGCCGAGTGGGGTGCAGGTTCCCAGGCTGAGTGGATTGGAGGTGCCCAGGCTGAGTGGAGTGCAGGTTCCCAGGCAGAGTGGGACTGGAAGTGCCCAGGCTGAGTGGAGTGAATGTGCCCAGGCTGAGTGGAGTGAATGTTCCCAGGCTGAATGGGAGTCAATGTGCCTAGACAGAGTGGAGTGAATGTGCCCAGGCTGAGTGGAGTGGAGGTGCCCAGGCTGAGTGGATTTGGGGTTCCCAGGCAGAGTGGGACTGGAAGTGCCCTGGCTGAGTGGAGTGAATGTGCCCAGGCTGCGTGGAGTGGAGGATCCCAGGCTGAGTGGAGTGCAGGTTCCCAGCAGAGTGGGACTGGAAGTGCCCAGGCTGAGTGGAGTGAATGTGCCCAGGCTGAGTGGAGTGAATGTGCCCAGGCAGAGTGGAGTGAATGTGCCCAGGCTGAGTGGAGTGGAGGTGCCCAGGCTGAGTGGAGTGCAGGTTCCCAGGCAGAGTGGGACTGGAAGTGCCCAGGCTGAGTGGAGTGAATGTGCCCAGGCTGAATGGAGTGGAGGTGCCCAGGCTGAGTGGAGTGCAGGTTCCCAGGCAGAGTGGGATTGGAAGTGCCCAGGCTGAGTGGAGTGAATGTACCCAGGCTGAGTGGAGTGGAGGTGCCCTGGCTGAGTGGAGTGCTGGTTCCCAGGCAGAGTGGGATTGGAAGTTCCCAGGCTGAGTGGAGTGAATGTCCCCAGGCTGAGTGGATTGCATGTGCCCAGGCTGAGTGGAGTGCAGGTTACCTGGCAGAGTAGGATTGGAAGTGCCCAGGCTGAGTGGAGTGAATGTGCCCAGGCTGAGTGGAGTGGAGGTGCCCAGGCCGAGTGGAGTGCAGGTTCCCAGGCAGAGTGGGACTGGAAGTGCCCAGGCGGAGTGGAGTGAATGTGCCCAGTCTGAATGGGAGTCAATATGCCTAGACAGAGTGGAGTGAATGTGCCCGGCCGCCGGAGCCCGAAACGTGCGTTTCCCCATTGCCTTGAATGGGCGCGGAGAGAGGGGGGCGCTTTTTGGCTCGTGGCGCGGGCACCGTTGCGCCAAAGCGTCAAGTGTCACCCCTCCCCGTGCTCGGGGCGGCCCCTTGGAGCTAACTGGCTGGGTCTGGAGGGCCTGCGAGGCCGCCCAGGAGAACGGGTCCAAACCGCGTTCCAATCGGACGAGAATTGAGGGCGGGACACAGTTCCGCGGTTCACTTTCCGCCCGGGCAAAGGGCCTATTACTTGCGGCGGGAGGGCTTAAGAGTGGGCCCCCGTGAGTCGGGTGGAGAGCCGGGTGTGGAGAGGAGTAGCGGAGGTTCCCAGTCAGAGTGGGAGTGGAGGTTCCTGGGCAGAGTGGGACTGGAAGTGCCCAGGCTGAGTGGAGTGAATGTGCCCTGGCTGAGTGGAGTGAATGTGCCCAGGCAGAGTGGAGTGAATGTGCCCAGGCTGAGTGGAGTGCAGGTTCCCAGGCAGAGTGGGATTGGAAGTGCCCAGGCTGAGTGGAGTGAATGTGCCCAGGCTGAGTGGAGTGGAGGTGCCCAGGCCGAGTGGGGTGCAGGTTCCCAGGCTGAGTGGATTGGAGGTGCCCAGGCTGAGTGGAGTGCAGGTTCCCAGGCAGAGTGGGACTGGAAGTGCCCAGGCTGAGTGGAGTGAATGTGCCCAGGCTGAGTGGAGTGAATGTTCCCAGGCTGAATGGGAGTCAATGTGCCTAGACAGAGTGGAGTGAATGTGCCCAGGCTGAGTGGAGTGGAGGTGCCCAGGCTGAGTGGATTTGGGGTTCCCAGGCAGAGTGGGACTGGAAGTGCCCTGGCTGAGTGGAGTGAATGTGCCCAGGCTGCGTGGAGTGGAGGATCCCAGGCTGAGTGGAGTGCAGGTTCCCAGCAGAGTGGGACTGGAAGTGCCCAGGCTGAGTGGAGTGAATGTGCCCAGGCTGAGTGGAGTGAATGTGCCCAGGCAGAGTGGAGTGAATGTGCCCAGGCTGAGTGGAGTGGAGGTGCCCAGGCTGAGTGGAGTGCAGGTTCCCAGGCAGAGTGGGACTGGAAGTGCCCAGGCTGAGTGGAGTGAATGTGCCCAGGCTGAATGGAGTGGAGGTGCCCAGGCTGAGTGGAGTGCAGGTTCCCAGGCAGACTGGGATTGGAAGTGCCCAGGCTGAGTGGAGTGAATGTACCCAGGCTGAGTGGAGTGGAGGTGCCCAGGCTGAGTGGAGTGCAGGTTCCCAGGCAGAGTGGGATTGGAAGTGCCCAGGCTGAGTGGAGTGAATGTGCCCAGGCTGAGTGGAGTGGAGGTGCCCAGGCTGAGTGGAGTTGGGGTTCCCTGGCAGAGTGGGACTGGAAGTGCCAAGGCTGAGTGGAGTGAATGTACCCAGGCTGAGTGGAGTGGAGGTGCCCTGGCTGAGTGGAGTGCTGGTTCCCAGGCAGAGTGGGATTGGAAGTTCCCAGGCTGAGTGGAGTGAATGTCCCCAGGCTGAGTGGATTGCATGTGCCCAGGCTGAGTGGAGTGCAGGTTACCTGGCAGAGTAGGATTGGAAGTGCCCAGGCTGAGTGGAGTGAATGTGCCCAGGCTGAGTGGAGTGGAGGTGCCCAGGCCGAGTGGAGTGCAGGTTCCCAGGCAGAGTGGGACTGGAAGTGCCCAGGCGGAGTGGAGTGAATGTGCCCAGTCTGAATGGGAGTCAATATGCCTAGACAGAGTGGAGTGAATGTGCCCGGCCGCCGGAGCCCGAAACGTGCGTTTCCCCATTGCCTTGAATGGGCGCGGAGAGAGGGGGGCGCTTTTTGGCTCGTGGCGCGGGCACCGTTGCGCCAAAGCGTCAAGTGTCACCCCTCCCCGTGCTCGGGGCGGCCCCTTGGAGCTAACTGGCTGGGTCTGGACGGGCTGCGAGGCCGCCCAGGAGAACGGGTCCAAACCGCGTTCCGATTGGACGAGAATTGAGGGCGGGACACAGTTCCGGGGTTCACTTTCCGCCCGGGCAAAGGGCCTATAACTTGCGGCGGGAGGGCTTAAGAGTGGGCCCCCGCGAGTCGGGTGGAGAGCCGGGTGTGGAGAGGAGTAGCGGAGGTTCCCAGTCAGAGTGGGAGTGGAGGTTCCTGGGCAGAGTGGGACTGGAAGTGCCCAGGCTGAGTGGAGTGAATGTGCCCTGGCTGAGTGGAGTGAATGTGGCCAGGCTGAGTGGAGTGGAGGTGCCCAGGCTGAGTGGAGTGGAGGTGCCCAGGCTGAGTGGAGTGCAGGCACCCAGGCAGAGTGGGATTGGAAGTGCCCAGGCTGAGTGGAGTGAACGTGCCCAGGCTGAGTGGAGTGGAGGTGCCCAGGCAGAGTGGGATTGGAAGTGCCCAGGCTGAGTGGAGTGAATGTGCCCAGGCTGAGTGGAGTGGAGGTGCCCAGGCTGAGTGGAGTTGGGGTTCCCTGGCAGAGTGGGACTGGAAGTGCCAAGGCTGAGTGGAGTGAATGTGCCCAGGCTGAGTGGAAAGGAGGTGCCCAGGCCGAGTGGAGTGCAGGTTCCCAGGCAGAGTGGGACTGGAAGTGCCCAGGCGGAGTGGAGTGAATGTGCCCAGGCTGAATGGAGTAGAGGTGCCCAGGCTGAGTGGAGTGCAGGTTCCCTGGCAGAGTGGGATTGGAAGTGCCCAGGCTGAGTGCAGTGAATGTGCCCAGGCTGAGTGGAGTGGAGGTGCCAGGCTGAGTGGAGTTGGGGTACCCTGGCAGAGTGGGACTGGAAGTGCCAAGGCTGAGTGGAGTGAATGTACCCAGCCTGAGTGGAGTGGAGGTGCCCAGGCTGAGTGGAGTGAATGTACCCAGGCTGAGTGGAGTGGAGGTGCCCAAGCTGAGTGGAGTGAATGTGCCCAGGCTGAGTGGAGTGAATGTGCCCAGGCAGAGTGGAGTGAATGTGCCGAGGCTGAGTGGAGTGGAGGTGCCCAGGCTGAGTGGAGTGCAGGTTCCCAGGCAGAGTGGGATTGGAAGTGCCCAGGCTGAGTGGAGTGAATGTGCCCAGGCTGAGTGGAGTGGAGGTGCCCAGGCCGAGTGGAGTGCAGGTTCCCAGGCAGAGTGGGATTGGAAGTTCCCAGGCTGAGTGGAGTGAATGTCCCCAGGCTGAGTGGATTGCATGTGCCCAGGCTGAGTGGAGTGCAGGTTCCCTGGCTGAGTGGAGTGCAGGGTCCCTGGCAGAGTGGGATTGGAAGTGCCCAGGCTGAGTGGAGTGAATGTGCCCAGGCTGACTGGAGTGGAGGTGCCCAGGCCGAGTGGAGTGCAGGTTCCCAGGCAGAGTGGGACTGGAAGTGCCCAGGCGGAGTGGAGTGAATGTGCCCAGGCTGAATGGGAGTCAATGTGCCTAGACAGAGTGGAGTGAATGTGCCCGGCCGCCGGAGCCCGAAACGTGCGTTTCCCCATTGCCTTGAATGGGCGCGGAGAGAGGGGGGCGCTTTTTGGCTCGTGGCGCGGGCACCGTTGCGCCAAAGCGTCAAGTGTCACACCTCCCCGTGCTTGGGGCGGCCCCTTGGAGCTAACTGGCTGGGTCTGGAGGGGCTGCGAGGCCGCCCAGGAGAACGGGTCCAAACCGCGTTCCGATCGGACGACAATTGAGGGCGGGACACAGTTCCGCGGTTCACTTTCCGCCCGGGCAAAGGGCCTCTAACTTGCGGCGGGAGGGCTTAAGAGTGGGCCCCCGCGAGTCGGGTGGAGAGCCGGGTGTGGAGAGGAGTAGCGGAGGTTCCTAGTCAGAGTGGGAGTGGAGGTTCCTGGGCAGAGTGGGACTGGAAGTGCCCAGGCTGAGTGGAGTGAATGTGCCCTGGCTGAGTGGAGTGAATGTGCCCAGGCTGAGTGGAGTGGAGGTGCCCAGGCTGAGTAGAGTGCAGGCACCCAGGCAGAGTGGGATTGGAAGTTCCCAGGCTGAGTGGAGTGGAGGTGCCCAGGCTGAGTGGAGTTGGGGTTCCCTGGCAGAGTGGGACTGGAAGTGCCAAGGCTGAGTGGAGTGAATGTGCCCAGGCTGAGTGGAGTGGAGGTGCCAGGCTGAGTGGAGTTGGGGTACCCTGGCAGAGTGGGACTGGAAGTGCCAAGGCTGAGTGGAGTGAATGTACCCAGGCTGAGAGGAGTGGAGGTGCCCAGGCTGAGTGGAGTGCAGGTTCCCAGCAGAGTGGGACTGGAAGTGCCCAGGCTGAGTGGAGTGAATGTGCCCAGGCTGAGTGGAGTGAATGTGCCCAGGCAGAGTGGAGTGAATGTGCCCAGGCTGAGTGGAGTGGAGGTGCCCAGGCTGAGTGGAGTGCAGGTTCCCAGGCAGAGTGGGATTGGAAGTGCCCAGGCTGAGTGGAGTGAATGTGCCCAGGCTGAGTGGAGTGGAGGTGCCCAGGCCGAGTGGAGTTGGGGTTCCCTGGCAGAGTGGGACTGGAAGTGCCAAGGCTGAGTGGAGTGAATGTACCCAGGCTGAGTGGAGTGGAGGTGCCCAGGCTGAGTGGAGTGCTGGTTCCCAGGCAGAGTGGGATTGGAAGTTCCCAGGCTGAGTAGAGTGAATGTCCCCAGGCTGAGTGGATTGCATGTGCCCAGGCTGAGTGGAGTGCAGGTTCCCTGGCAGAGTGGGATTGGAAGTTCCCAGGCTGAGTGGAGTGAATGTGCCCAGGCTGAGTGGAGTGGAGGTGCCCAGGCCGAGTGGAGTGCAGGTTCCCAGGCAGAGTGGGACTGGAAGTGCCCAGGCGGAGTGGAGTGAATGTGCCCAGGCTGAATGGGAGTCAATGTGCCTAGACAGAGTGGAGTGAATGTGCCCGGCCGCCGGAGCCCGAAACGTGCGTTTCCCCATTGCCTTGAATGGGCGCGGAGAGAGGGGGGCGCTTTTTGGCTCGTGGCGCGGGCACCGTTGCGCCAAAGCGTCAAGTGTCACACCTCCCCGTGCTCGGGGCGGCCCCTTGGAGCTAACTGGCTGGGTCTGGAGGGGCTGCGAGACCGCCCAGGAGAACGGGTCCAAACCGCGTTCCGATCGGACGAGAATTGAGGGCGGGACACAGTTCCGCGGTTCACGTTCCGCCCGGGCAAAGGTCCTATAACTTGCGGCGGGAGGGCTTAAGAGTGGGCCCCCACGAGTCGGGTGGAGAGCCGGGTGTGGAGAGGAGTAGCGGAGGTTCCCAGTCAGAGTGGGAGTGGAGGTTCCTGGGCAGAGTGGGACTGGAAGTGCCCAGGCTGAGTGGAGTGAATGTGCCCTGGCTGAGTGGAGTGAATGTGGCCAGGCTGAGTGGAGTGGAGGTGCCCAGGCTGAGTGGAGTGCAGGCACCCAGGCAGAGTGGGATTGGAAGCGCCCAGGCTGAGTGGAGTGAATGTGCCCAAACTGAGTGGAGTGGAGGTGCCCAGGCAGAGTGGGATTGGAAGTGCCCAGGCTGAGTGGAGTGAATGTGCCCAGGCTGAGTGGAGTGGAGGTGCCCAGGCTGAGTGGAGTTGGGGTTCCCTGGCAGAGTGGGACTGGAAGTGCCAAGGCTGAGTGGAGTGAATGTGCCCAGGCTGAGTGGAGTGGAGGTGCCCAGGCCGAGTGGAGTGCAGGTTCCCAGGCAGAGTGGGACTGGAAGTGCCCAGGCGGAGTGGAGTGAATGTGCCCAGGCAAAATGGAGTGGAGGTGCCCAGGCTGAGTGGAGTGCAGGTTCCCTGGCAGAGTGGGATTGGAAGTGCCCAGGCTGAGTGCAGTGAATGTGCCCAGGCTGAGTGGAGTGGAGGTGCCAGGCTGAGTGGAGTTGGGGTACCCTGGCAGAGTGGGACTGGAAGTGCCAAGGCTGAGTGGAGTGAATGTACCCAGGCTGAGAGGAGTGGAGGTGCCCAGGCTGAGTGGAGTGCAGGTTCCCAGCAGAGTGGGACTGGAAGTGCCCAGGCTGAGTGGAGTGAATGTGCCCAGGCTGAGTGGAGTGAATGTGCCCAGGCAGAGTGGAGTGAATGTGCCCAGGCTGAGTGGAGTGGAGGTGCCCAGGCTGAGTGGAGTGCAGGTTCCCAGGCAGAGTGGGATTGGAAGTGCCCAGGCTGAGTGGAGTGAATGTGCCCAGGCTGAGTGGAGTGGAGGTGCCCAGGCCGAGTGGAGTTGGGGTTCCCTGGCAGAGTGGGACTGGAAGTGCCAAGGCTGAGTGGAGTGAATGTACCCAGGCTGAGTGGAGTGGAGGTGCCCAGGCTGAGTGGAGTGCTGGTTCCCAGGCAGAGTGGGATTGGAAGTTCCCAGGCTGAGTAGAGTGAATGTCCCCAGGCTGAGTGGATTGCATGTGCCCAGGCTGAGTGGAGTGCAGGTTCCCTGGCAGAGTGGGATTGGAAGTGCCCAGGCTGAGTGGAGTGAATGTGCCCAGGCTGAGTGGAGTGGAGGTGCCCAGGCCGAGTGGAGTGCAGGTTCCCAGGCAGAGTGGGACTGGAAGTGCCCAGGCGGAGTGGAGTGAATGTGCCCAGGCTGAATGGGAGTCAATGTGCCTAGACAGAGTGGAGTGAATGTGCCCGGCCGCCGGAGCCCGAAACGTGCGTTTCCCCATTGCCTTGAATGGGCGCGGAGAGAGGGGGGCGCTTTTTGGCTCGTGGCGCGGGCACCGTTGCGCCAAAGCGTCAAGTGTCACACCTCCCCGTGCTCGGGGCGGCCCCTTGGAGCTAACTAGCAGGGTCTGGAGGGGCTGCGAGGCCGCCCAGGAGAACGGGTCCAAACCGCGTTCCGATCGGACGAGAATTGAGGGCGGGACACAGTTCCGCGGTTCACTTTCCGCCCGGGCAAAGGGCCTATAACTTGCGGCGGGAGGGCTTAAGAGTGGGCCCCCGCGAGTCGGGTGGAGAGCCGGGTGTGGAGAGGAGTCGCGGAGGTTCCCAGTCAGAGTGGGAGTGCAGGTTCCTGGGCAGAGTGGGACTGGAAGTGCCCAGGCTGAGTGGAGTGAATGTGCCCTGGCTGAGTGGAGTGAATGTGCCCAGGCTGAGTGGAGTGAATGTGCCCAGGCTGAGTGGAGTGAATGTGCCCAGGCTGAGTGGAGAGAATGTGCCCAGGCTGAGTGGATTGGAGGTGCCCAGGCTGAGTGGAGTGCAGGTTCCCAGGCAGAGTGGGACTGGAAGTGCCCAGGCTGAGTGGAGTGAATGTGCCCAGGCTGAGTGGAGTGAATGTTCCCAGGCTGAATGGGAGTCAATGTGCCTAGACAGAGTGGAGTGAATGTGCCCAGGCTGAGTGGAGTGGAGGTGCCCAGGCTGAGTGGAGTTGGGGTTCCCAGGCAGAGAGGGACTGGAAGTGCCCTGGCTGAGTGGAGTGAATGTGCCCAGGCTGCGTGGAGTGGAGGTGCCCAGGCTGAGTGGAGTGCAGGTTCCCAGCAGAGTGGGACTGGAAGTGCCCAGGCTGAGTGGAGTGAATGTGCCCAGGCTGAATGGGAGTGAATGTGCCCAGGCAGAGTGGAGTGAATGTGCCGAGGCTGAGTGGAGTGGAGGTGCCCAGGCTGAGTGGAGTGCAGGTTCCCAGGCAGAGTGGGATTGGAAGTGCCCAGGCTGAGTGGAGTGAATGTGCAGAGGCTGAGTGGAGTGGAGGTGCCCAGACCGAGTGGAGTGCAGGTTCCCAGGCAGAGTGGGACTGGAAGTGCCCAGGCGGAGTGGAGTGAATGTGCCCAGGCTGAATGGGAGTCAATGTGCCTAGACAGAGTGGAGTGAATTTGCCCGGCCGCTCGAGCCCGAAACGTGCGTTTCCCCATTGCCTTGAATGGGCGCGGAGAGAGGGGGGCGCTTTTTGGCTCGTGGCGCGGGCACCGTTGCGCCAAAGCGTCAAGTGTCACACCTCCCCGTGCTCGGGGCGGCCCCTTGGAGCTAACTGGCTGGGTCTGGAGGGGCTGCGAGACCGCCCAGGAGAACGGGTCCAAACCGCGTTCCGATCGGACGAGAATTGAGGGCGGGACACAGTTCCGCGGTTCACGTTCCGCCCGGGCAAAGGTCCTATAACTTGCGGCGGGAGGGCTTAAGAGTGGGCCCCCGCGAGTCGGGTGGAGAGCCGGGTGTGGAGAGGAGTAGCGGAGGTTCCCAGTCAGAGTGGGAGTGGAGGTTCCTGGGCAGAGTGGGACTGGAAGTGCCCAGGCTGAGTGGAGTGAATGTGCCCTGGCTGAGTGGAGTGAATGTGGCCAGGCTGAGTGGAGTGGAGGTGCCCAGGCTGAGTGGAGTGCAGGCACCCAGGCAGAGTGGGATTGGAAGCGCCCAGGCTGAGTGGAGTGAATGTGCCCAGGCTGAGTGGAGTGGAGGTGCCCAGGCAGAGTGGGATTGGAAGTGCCCAGGCTGAGTGGAGTGAATGTGCCCAGGCTGAGTGGAGTGGAGGTGCCCAGGCTGAGTGGAGTTGGGGTTCCCTGGCAGAGTGGGACTGGAAGTGCCAAGGCTGAGTGGAGTGAATGTGCCCAGGCTGAGTGGAGTGGAGGTGCCCAGGCCGAGTGGAGTGCAGGTTCCCAGGCAGAGTGGGACTGGAAGTGCCCAGGCGGAGTGGAGTGAATGTGCCCAGGCAGAATGGAGTGGAGGTGCCCAGGCTGAGTGGAGTGCAGGTTCCCTGGCAGAGTGGGATTGGAAGTGCCCAGGCTGAGTGCAGTGAATGTGCCCAGGCTGAGTGGAGTGGAGGTGCCAGGCTGAGTGGAGTTGGGGTACCCTGGCAGAGTGGGACTGGAAGTGCCAAGGCTGAGTGGAGTGAATGTACCCAGGCTGAGAGGAGTGGAGGTGCCCAGGCTGAGTGGAGTGCAGGTTCCCAGCAGAGTGGGACTGGAAGTGCCCAGGCTGAGTGGAGTGAATGTGCCCAGGCTGAGTGGAGTGAATGTGCCCAGGCAGAGTGGAGTGAATGTGCCCAGGCTGAGTGGAGTGGAGGTGCCCAGGCTGAGTGGAGTGCAGGTTCCCAGGCAGAGTGGGATTGGAAGTGCCCAGGCTGAGTGGAGTGAATGTGCCCAGGCTGAGTGGAGTGGAGGTGCCCAGGCCGAGTGGAGTGCAGGTTCCCAGGCAGAGTGGGACTGGAAGTGCCCAGGCGGAGTGGAGTGAATGTGCCCAGGCTGAATGGGAGTCAATGTGCCTAGACAGAGTGGAGTGAATTTGCGCGGCCGCCGGAGCCCGAAACGTGCGTTTCCCCATTGCCTTGAATGGGCGCGGAGAGAGGGGGGCGCTTTTTGGCTCGTGGCGCGGGCACCGTTGCGCCAAAGCGTCAAGTGTCACACCTCCCCGTGCTCGGGGCGGCTCCTTGGAACTAACTGGCTGGGTCTGGAGGGGCTGCGAGACCGCCCAGGAGAACGGGTCCAAACCGCGTTCCGATCGGACGAGAATTGAGGGCGGGACACAGTTCCGCGGTTCACGTTCCGCCCGGGCAAAGGGCCTATAACTTGCGGCGGGAGGGCTTAAGAGTGGGCCCCCGCGAGTCGGGTGGAGAGCCGGGAGTGGAGAGGAGTAGCGGAGGTTCCCAGTCAGGGTGGGAGTGGAGGTTCCTGGGCAGAGTGGGACTGGAAGTGCCCAGGCTGAGTGGAGTGAATGTGCCCAGGCTAAGTGGAGTGAATGTTCCCAGGCTGAGTGGAGTTGGGGTTCCCTGGCAGAGTGGGACTGGAAGTGCCAAGGCTGAGTGGAGTGAATGTGCCCAGGCTGAGTGGAGTGGAGGTGCCCAGGCCGAGTGGAGTGCAGGTTCCCAGGCAGAGTGGGACTGAAAGTGCCCAGGCTGAGTGGAGTGAATGTGCCCAGGCTGAGTGGAGTGAATGTGCCCAGGCTGAGTGGAGTGAATGTGCCCAGGCTGAGTGGAGAGAATGTGCCCAGGCTGAGTGGATTGGAGGTGCCCAGGCTGAGTGGAGTGCAGGTTCCCAGGCAGAGTGGGACTGGAAGTGCCCAGGCTGAGTGGAGTGAATGTGCCCAGGCTGAGTGGAGTGAATGTCCCCAGGCTGAGTGGATTGCATGTGCCCATGCTGAGTGGAGTGCAGGTTACCTGGCAGAGTGGGATTGGAAGTGCCCAGGCTGAGTGCAGTGAATGTGCCCAGGCTGAGTGGAGTGGAGGTGCCAGGCTGAGTGGAGTTGGGGTACCCTGGCAGAGTGGGACTGGAAGTGCCAAGGCTGAGTGGAGTGAATGTACCCAGGCTGAGTGGAGTGGAGGTGCCCAGGCTGAGTGGAGTGCAGGTTCCCAGCAGAGTGGGACTGGAAGTGCCCAGGCTGAGTGGAGTGAATGTGCCCAGGCTGAGTGGAGTGAATGTGCCCAGGCAGAGTGGAGTGAATGTGCCGAGGCTGAGTGGAGTGGAGGTGCCCAGGCTGAGTGGAGTGCAGGTTCCCAGGCAGAGTGGGATTGGAAGTGCCCAGGCTGAGTGGAGTGAATGTGCCCAGGCTGAGTGGAGTGGAGGTGCCCAGGCCGAGTGGAGTGCAGGTTCCCAGGCAGAGTGGGACTGGAAGTGCCCAGGCGGAGTGGAGTGAATGTGCCCAGGCTGAATGGGAGTCAATGTGCCTAGACAGAGTGGAGTGAATTTGCCCGGCCGCCGGAGCCCGAAACGTGCGTTTCCCCATTGCCTTGAATGGGCGCGGAGAGAGGGAGGCGCTTTTTGGCTCGTGGCGCGGGCACCGTTGCGCCAAAGCGTAAAGGGTCACACCTCCCCGTGCTCGGGGCGGCCCCTTGGAGCTAACTGGCTGGGTCTGGAGGGGCTGCGAGACCACCCAGGAGAACGGGTCCAAACCGCGTTCCGATCGGACGAGAATTGAGGGCGGGACACAGTTCCGCGGTTCACGTTCCGCCCGGGCAAAGGGCCTATAACTTGCGGCGGGAGGGCTTAAGAGTGGACCCCGCGAATCGGGTGGAGAGCCGGGTGTGGAGAGGAGTAGCGGAGGTTCCCAGTCAGAGTGGGAGTGGAGGTTCCTGGGCAGAGTGGGACTGGAAGTGCCCAGGCTGAGTGGAGTGAATGTGCCCAGGCTGAGTGGAGTGAATGTGCCCAGGCTGAGTGGAGTTGGGGTTCCCTGGCAGAGTGGGACTGGAAGTGCCAAGGCTGAGTGGAGTGAATGTGCCCAGGCTGAGTGGAGTGGAGGTGCCCAGGCAGAGTGGGATTGGAAGTGCCCAGGCTGAGTGGAGTGAATGTGCCCAGGCTGAGTGGAGTGGAGGTGCCCAGGCTGAGTGGAGTTGGGGTTCCCTGGCAGAGTGGGACTGGAAGTGCCAAGGCTGAGTGGAGTGAATGTGCCCAGGCTGAGTGGAGTGGAGGTGCCCAGGCCGAGTGGAGTGCAGGTTCCCAGGCAGAGTGGGACTGGAAGTGCCCAGGCGGAGTGGAGTGAATGTGCCCAGGCAGAATGGAGTGGAGGTGCCCAGGCTGAGTGGAGTGCAGGTTCCCTGGCAGAGTGGGATTGGAAGTGCCCAGGCTGAGTGCAGTGAATGTGCCCAGGCTGAGTGGAGTGGAGGTGCCAGGCTGAGTGGAGTTGGGGTACCCTGGCAGAGTGGGACTGGAAGTGCCAAGGCTGAGTGGAGTGAATGTACCCAGGCTGAGAGGAGTGGAGGTGCCCAGGCTGAGTGGAGTGCAGGTTCCCAGCAGAGTGGGACTGGAAGTGCCCAGGCTGAGTGGAGTGAATGTGCCCAGGCTGAGTGGAGTGAATGTGCCCAGGCAGAGTGGAGTGAATGTGCCCAGGCTGAGTGGAGTGGAGGTGCCCAGGCTGAGTGGAGTGCAGGTTCCCAGGCAGAGTGGGATTGGAAGTGCCCAGGCTGAGTGGAGTGAATGTGCCCAGGCTGAGTGGAGTGGAGGTGCCCAGGCCGAGTGGAGTGCAGGTTCCCAGGCAGAGTGGGACTGGAAGTGCCCAGGCGGAGTGGAGTGAATGTGCCCAGGCTGAATGGGAGTCAATGTGCCTAGACAGAGTGGAGTGAATTTGCGCGGCCGCCGGAGCCCGAAACGTGCGTTTCCCCATTGCCTTGAATGGGCGCGGAGAGAGGGGGGCGCTTTTTGGCTCGTGGCGCGGGCACCGTTGCGCCAAAGCGTCAAGTGTCACACCTCCCCGTGCTCGGGGCGGCTCCTTGGAACTAACTGGCTGGGTCTGGAGGGGCTGCGAGACCGCCCAGGAGAACGGGTCCAAACCGCGTTCCGATCGGACGAGAATTGAGGGCGGGACACAGTTCCGCGGTTCACGTTCCGCCCGGGCAAAGGGCCTATAACTTGCGGCGGGAGGGCTTAAGAGTGGGCCCCCGCGAGTCGGGTGGAGAGCCGGGAGTGGAGAGGAGTAGCGGAGGTTCCCAGTCAGGGTGGGAGTGGAGGTTCCTGGGCAGAGTGGGACTGGAAGTGCCCAGGCTGAGTGGAGTGAATGTGCCCAGGCTAAGTGGAGTGAATGTTCCCAGGCTGAGTGGAGTTGGGGTTCCCTGGCAGAGTGGGACTGGAAGTGCCAAGGCTGAGTGGAGTGAATGTGCCCAGGCTGAGTGGAGTGGAGGTGCCCAGGCCGAGTGGAGTGCAGGATCCCAGGCAGAGTGGGACTGAAAGTGCCCAGGCTGAGTGGAGTGAATGTGCCCAGGCTGAGTGGAGTGAATGTGCCCAGGCTGAGTGGAGTGAATGTGCCCAGGCTGAGTGGAGAGAATGTGCCCAGGCTGAGTGGATTGGAGGTGCCCAGGCTGAGTGGAGTGCAGGTTCCCAGGCAGAGTGGGACTGGAAGTGCCCAGGCTGAGTGGAGTGAATGTGCCCAGGCTGAGTGGAGTGAATGTCCCCAGGCTGAGTGGATTGCATGTGCCCATGCTGAGTGGAGTGCAGGTTACCTGGCAGAGTGGGATTGGAAGTGCCCAGGCTGAGTGCAGTGAATGTGCCCAGGCTGAGTGGAGTGGAGGTGCCAGGCTGAGTGGAGTTGGGGTACCCTGGCAGAGTGGGACTGGAAGTGCCAAGGCTGAGTGGAGTGAATGTACCCAGGCTGAGTGGAGTGGAGGTGCCCAGGCTGAGTGGAGTGCAGGTTCCCAGCAGAGTGGGACTGGAAGTGCCCAGGCTGAGTGGAGTGAATGTGCCCAGGCTGAGTGGAGTGAATGTGCCCAGGCAGAGTGGAGTGAATGTGCCGAGGCTGAGTGGAGTGGAGGTGCCCAGGCTGAGTGGAGTGCAGGTTCCCAGGCAGAGTGGGATTGGAAGTGCCCAGGCTGAGTGGAGTGAATGTGCCCAGGCTGAGTGGAGTGGAGGTGCCCAGGCCGAGTGGAGTGCAGGTTCCCAGGCAGAGTGGGACTGGAAGTGCCCAGGCGGAGTGGAGTGAATGTGCCCAGGCTGAATGGGAGTCAATGTGCCTAGACAGAGTGGAGTGAATTTGCCCGGCCGCCG
Organism: Conger conger; assembly: GCF_963514075.1. Taxonomy (NCBI): domain Eukaryota; kingdom Metazoa; phylum Chordata; class Actinopteri; order Anguilliformes; family Congridae; genus Conger; species Conger conger. The sequence continues at coordinate 45,314 of NW_026890377.1, forward strand.
GAGCCCGAAACGTGCGTTTCCCCATTGCCTTGAATGGGCGCGGAGAGAGGGAGGCGCTTTTTGGCTCGTGGCGCGGGCACCGTTGCGCCAAAGCGTAAAGGGTCACACCTCCCCGTGCTCGGGGCGGCCCCTTGGAGCTAACTGGCTGGGTCTGGAGGGGCTGCGAGACCACCCAGGAGAACGGGTCCAAACCGCGTTCCGATCGGACGAGAATTGAGGGCGGGACACAGTTCCGCGGTTCACGTTCCGCCCGGGCAAAGGGCCTATAACTTGCGGCGGGAGGGCTTAAGAGTGGACCCCGCGAATCGGGTGGAGAGCCGGGTGTGGAGAGGAGTAGCGGAGGTTCCCAGTCAGAGTGGGAGTGGAGGTTCCTGGGCAGAGTGGGACTGGAAGTGCCCAGGCTGAGTGGAGTGAATGTGCCCAGGCTGAGTGGAGTGAATGTGCCCAGGCTGAGTGGAGTTGGGGTTCCCTGGCAGAGTGGGACTGGAAGTGCCAAGGCTGAGTGGAGTGAATGTGCCCAGGCTGAGTGGAGTGGAGGTGCCCAGGCAGAGTGGGATTGGAAGTGCCCAGGCTGAGTGGAGTGAATGTGCCCAGGCTGAGTTGAGTGGAGGTGCCCAGGCTGAGTGGACTTGGGGTTCCCTGGCAGAGTGGGACTGGAAGTGCCAAGGCTGAGTGGAGTGAATGTGCCCAGGCTGAGTGGAGTGGAGGTGCCCAGGCCGAGTGGAGTGCAGGTTCCCAGGCAGAGTGGGACTGGAAGTGCCCAGGCGGAGTGGAGTGAATGTGCCCAGGCTGAATGGAGTGGAGGTGCCCAGGCTGAGTGGAGTGCAGGTTCCCTGGCAGAGTGGGACTGGAAGTGCCCAGGCTGAGTTCAGTGAATGTGCCCAGGCTGAGTGGAGTGGAGGTGCCAGGCTGAGTGGAGTTGGGGTACCCTGGCAGAGTGGGACTGGAAGTGCCAAGGCTGAGTGGAGTGAATGTACCCAGGCTGAGTGGAGTGGAGGTGCCCAGGCTGAGTGGAGTGCAGGTTCCCAGCAGAGTGGGACTGGAAGTGCCCAGGCTGATTGGAGTGAATGTGCTCAGGCTGAGTGGAGTGAATGTGCCCAGGCAGAGTGGAGTGAATGTGCCGAGGCTGAGTGGAGTGGAGGTGCCCAGGCTGAGTGGAGTGCAGGTTCCCAGGCAGAGTGGGATTGGAAGTGCCCAGGCTGAGTGGAGTGAATGTGCCCAGGCTGAGTGGAGTGGAGGTGCCCAGGCCGAGTGGAGTGCAGGTTCCCAGGCAGAGTGGGACTGGAAGTGCCCAGGCGGAGTGGAGTGAATGTGCCCAGGCTGAATGGGAGTCAATGTGCCTAGACAGAGTGGAGTGAATTTGCCCGGCCGCCGGAGCCCGAAACGTGCGTTTCCCCATTGCCTTGAATGGGCGCGGAGAGAGGGGGGCGCTTTTTGGCTCGTGGCGCGGGCACCGTTGCGCCAAAGCGTCAAGTGTCACACCTCCCCGTGCTCGGGGCGGCCCCTTGGAGCTAACTGGCTGGGTCTGGAGGGGCTGCGAGACCGCCCAGGAGAACGGGTCCAAACCGCGTTCCGATCGGACGAGAATTGAGGGCGGGACACAGTTCCGCGGTTCACGTTCCGCCCGGGCAAAGGGCCTATAACTTGCGGCGGGAGGGCTTAAGAGTGGGCCCCCGCGAGTCGGGTGGAGAGCCGGGTGTGGAGAGAAGTAGCGGAGGTTCCCAGTCAGAGTGGGAGTGGAGGTTCCTGGGCAGAGTGGGACTGGAAGTGCCCAGGCTGAGTGGAGTGAATGTGCCCTGGCTGAGTGGAGTGAATGTGGCCAGGCTGAGTGGAGTGGAGGTGCCCAGGCTGAGTGGAGTGCAGGCACCCAGGCAGAGTGGGATTGGAAGCGCCCAGGCTGAGTGGAGTGAATGTGCCCAGGCTGAGTGGAGTGGAGGTGCCCAGGCAGAGTGGGATTGGAAGTGCCCAGGCTGAGTGGAGTGAATGTGCCCAGGCTGAGTGGAGTGGAGGTGCCCAGGCTGAGTGGAGTTGGGGTTCCCTGGCAGAGTGGGACTGGAAGTGCCAAGGCTGAGTGGAGTGAATGTGCCCAGGCTGAGTGGAGTGGAGGTGCCCAGGCCGAGTGGAGTGCAGGTTCCCAGGCAGAGTGGGACTGGAAGTGCCCAGGCGGAGTGGAGTGAATGTGCCCAGGCAGAATGGAGTGGAGGTGCCCAGGCTGAGTGGAGTGCAGGTTCCCTGGCAGAGTGGGATTGGAAGTGCCCAGGCTGAGTGCAGTGAATGTGCCCAGGCTGAGTGGAGTGGAGGTGCCAGGCTGAGTGGAGTTGGGGTACCCTGGCAGAGTGGGACTGGAAGTGCCAAGGCTGAGTGGAGTGAATGTACCCAGGCTGAGAGGAGTGGAGGTGCCCAGGCTGAGTGGAGTGCAGGTTCCCAGCAGAGTGGGACTGGAAGTGCCCAGGCTGAGTGGAGTGAATGTGCCCAGGCTGAGTGGAGTGAATGTGCCCAGGCAGAGTGGAGTGAATGTGCCCAGGCTGAGTGGAGTGGAGGTGCCCAGGCTGAGTGGAGTGCAGGTTCCCAGGCAGAGTGGGATTGGAAGTGCCCAGGCTGAGTGGAGTGAATGTGCCCAGGCTGAGTGGAGTGGAGGTGCCCAGGCCGAGTGGAGTGCAGGTTCCCAGGCAGAGTGGGACTGGAAGTGCCCAGGCGGAGTGGAGTGAATGTGCCCAGGCTGAATGGGAGTCAATGTGCCTAGACAGAGTGGAGTGAATTTGCCCGGCCGCCGGAGCCCGAAACGTGCGTTTCCCCATTGCCTTGAATGGGCGCGGAGAGAGGGGGGCGCTTTTTGGCTCGTGGCGCGGGCACCGTTGCGCCAAAGCGTCAAGTGTCACACCTCCCCGTGCTCGGGGCGGCCCCTTGGAGCTAACTGGCTGGGTCTGGAGGGGCTGCGAGACCGCCCAGGAGAACGGGTCCAAACCGCGTTCCGATCGGACGAGAATTGAGGGCGGGACACAGTTCCGCGGTTCACGTTCCGCCCGGGCAAAGGGCCTATAACTTGCGGCGGGAGGGCTTAAGAGTGGGCCCCCGCGAGTCGGGTGGAGAGCCGGGAGTGGAGAGGAGTAGCGGAGGTTCCCAGTCAGGGTGGGAGTGGAGGTTCCTGGGCAGAGTGGGACTGGAAGTGCCCAGGCTGAGTGGAGTGAATGTGCCCAGGCTAAGTGGAGTGAATGTTCCCAGGCTGAGTGGAGTTGGGGTTCCCTGGCAGAGTGGGACTGGAAGTGCCAAGGCTGAGTGGAGTGAATGTGCCCAGGCTGAGTGCAGTGGAGGTGCCCAGGCCGAGTGGAGTGCAGGTTCCCAGGCAGAGTGGGACTGAAAGTGCCCAGGCTGAGTGGAGTGAATGTGCCCAGGCTGAGTGGAGTGAATGTGCCCAGGCTGAGTGGAGTGAATGTGCCCAGGCTGAGTGGAGAGAATGTGCCCAGGCTGAGTGGATTGGAGGTGCCCAGGCTGAGTGGAGTGCAGGTTCCCAGGCAGAGTGGGACTGGAAGTGCCCAGGCTGAGTGGAGTGAATGTGCCCAGGCTGAGTGGAGTGAATGTCCCCAGGCTGAGTGGATTGCATGTGCCCATGCTGAGTGGAGTGCAGGTTACCTGGCAGAGTGGGATTGGAAGTGCCCAGGCTGAGTGCAGTGAATGTGCCCAGGCTGAGTGGAGTGGAGGTGCCAGGCTGAGTGGAGTTGGGGTACCCTGGCAGAGTGGGACTGGAAGTGCCAAGGCTGAGTGGAGTGAATGTACCCAGGCTGAGTGGAGTGGAGGTGCCCAGGCTGAGTGGAGTGCAGGTTCCCAGCAGAGTGGGACTGGAAGTGCCCAGGCTGAGTGGAGTGAATGTGCCCAGGCTGAGTGGAGTGAATGTGCCCAGGCAGAGTGGAGTGAATGTGCCGAGGCTGAGTGGAGTGGAGGTGCCCAGGCTGAGTGGAGTGCAGGTTCCCAGGCAGAGTGGGATTGGAAGTGCCCAGGCTGAGTGGAGTGAATGTGCCCAGGCTGAGTGGAGTGGAGGTGCCCAGGCCGAGTGGAGTGCAGGTTCCCAGGCAGAGTGGGACTGGAAGTGCCCAGGCGGAGTGGAGTGAATGTGCCCAGGCTGAATGGGAGTCAATGTGCCTAGACAGAGTGGAGTGAATTTGCCCGGCCGCCGGAGCCCGAAACGTGCGTTTCCCCATTGCCTTGAATGGGCGCGGAGAGAGGGAGGCGCTTTTTGGCTCGTGGCGCGGGCACCGTTGCGCCAAAGCGTAAAGGGTCACACCTCCCCGTGCTCGGGGCGGCCCCTTGGAGCTAACTGGCTGGGTCTGGAGGGGCTGCGAGACCACCCAGGAGAACGGGTCCAAACCGCGTTCCGATCGGACGAGAATTGAGGGCGGGACACAGTTCCGCGGTTCACGTTCCGCCCGGGCAAAGGGCCTATAACTTGCGGCGGGAGGGCTTAAGAGTGGACCCCGCGAATCGGGTGGAGAGCCGGGTGTGGAGAGGAGTAGCGGAGGTTCCCAGTCAGAGTGGGAGTGGAGGTTCCTGGGCAGAGTGGGACTGGAAGTGCCCAGGCTGAGTGGAGTGAATGTGCCCAGGCTGAGTGGAGTGAATGTGCCCAGGCTGAGTGGAGTTGGGGTTCCCTGGCAGAGTGGGACTGGAAGTGCCAAGGCTGAGTGGAGTGAATGTGCCCAGGCTGAGTGGAGTGGAGGTGCCCAGGCAGAGTGGGATTGGAAGTGCCCAGGCTGAGTGGAGTGAATGTGCCCAGGCTGAGTTGAGTGGAGGTGCCCAGGCTGAGTGGACTTGGGGTTCCCTGGCAGAGTGGGACTGGAAGTGCCAAGGCTGAGTGGAGTGAATGTGCCCAGGCTGAGTGGAGTGGAGGTGCCCAGGCCGAGTGGAGTGCAGGTTCCCAGGCAGAGTGGGACTGGAAGTGCCCAGGCTGAGTTCAGTGAATGTGCCCAGGCTGAGTGGAGTGGAGGTGCCAGGCTGAGTGGAGTTGGGGTACCCTGGCAGAGTGGGACTGGAAGTGCCAAGGCTGAGTGGAGTGAATGTACCCAGGCTGAGTGGAGTGGAGGTGCCCAGGCTGAGTGGAGTGCAGGTTCCCAGCAGAGTGGGACTGGAAGTGCCCAGGCTGAGTGGAGTGAATGTGCTCAGGCTGAGTGGAGTGAATGTGCCCAGGCAGAGTGGAGTGAATGTGCCGAGGCTGAGTGGAGTGGAGGTGCCCAGGCTGAGTGGAGTGCAGGTTCCCAGGCAGAGTGGGATTGGAAGTGCCCAGGCTGAGTGGAGTGAATGTGCCCAGGCTGAGTGGAGTGGAGGTGCCCAGGCCGAGTGGAGTGCAGGTTCCCAGGCAGAGTGGGACTGGAAGTGCCCAGGCGGAGTGGAGTGAATGTGCCCAGGCTGAATGGGAGTCAATGTGCCTAGACAGAGTGGAGTGAATTTGCCCGGCCGCCGGAGCCCGAAACGTGCGTTTCCCCATTGCCTTGAATGGGCGCGGAGAGAGGGGGGCGCTTTTTGGCTCGTGGCGCGGGCACCGTTGCGCCAAAGCGTCAAGTGTCACACCTCCCCGTGCTCGGGGCGGCCCCTTGGAGCTAACTGGCTGGGTCTGGAGGGGCTGCGAGACCGCCCAGGAGAACGGGTCCAAACCGCGTTCCGATCGGACGAGAATTGAGGGCGGGACACAGTTCCGCGGTTCACGTTCCGCCCGGGCAAAGGGCCTATAACTTGCGGCGGGAGGGCTTAAGAGTGGGCCCCCGCGAGTCGGGTGGAGAGCCGGGTGTGGAGAGAAGTAGCGGAGGTTCCCAGTCAGAGTGGGAGTGGAGGTTCCTGGGCAGAGTGGGACTGGAAGTGCCCAGGCTGAGTGGAGTGAATGTGCCCTGGCTGAGTGGAGTGAATGTGCCCAGGCTGAGTGGAGTGAATGTGCCCAGGCTGAGTGGAGTGAATGTGCCCAGGCTGAGTGGAGAGAATGTGCCCAGGCTGAGTGGATTGGAGGTGCCCAGGCTGAGTGGAGTGCAGGTTCCCAGGCAGAGTGGGATTGGAAGTGTCCAGGCTGAGTGGAGTGAATGTACCCAGGCTGAGTGGAGTGGAGGTGCCCAGGCTGAGTGGAGTGCAGGTTCCCAGGCAGAGTGGGATTGGAAGTGCCCAGGCTGGGTGGAGTGAATGTGCCCAGGCTGAGTGGAGTGGAGGTGCCCAGGCTGAGTGGAGAGAATGTGCCCAGGCTGAGTGGATTGGAGGTGCCCAGGCTGAGTGGAGTGAATGTGCCCAGGCTGAGTGGAGTGGAGGTGCCCAGGCTGAGTGGAGTTGGGGTTCCCTGGCAGAGTGGGACTGGAAGTGCCAAGGCTGAGTGGAGTGAATGTACCGAGGCTGAGTAGAGTGGAGGTGCCCAGGCTGAGTGGAGTGCAGGTTCCCAGCAGAGTGGGACTGGAAGTGCCCAGGCTGAGTGGAGTGAATGTGCCCAGGCTGAGTGGAGTGAATGTGCCCAGCCAGAGTGGAGTGAATGTGCCCAGGCTGAGTGGAGTGGAGGTGCCCAGGCTGAGTGGAGTGCAGGTTCCCAGGCAGAGTGGGATTGGAAGTGCCCAGGCTGAGTGGAGTGAATGTGCCCAGGCTGAGTGGAGTGGAGGTGCCCAGGCCGAGTGGAGTGCAGGTTCCCAGGCAGAGTGGGACTGGAAGTGCCCAGGCAGAGTGGAGTGAATGTGCCCAGGCTGAATGGGAGTCAATGTGCCTAGACAGAGTGGAGTGAATGTGCCCGGCCGCCGGAGCCCGAGACGTGCGTTTCCCTATTGCCTTGAATGGGCGCGGAGAGAGGGGGGCGCTTTTTGGCTCGTGGCGCGGGCACCGTTGCGCCAAAGCGTCAAGTGTCACCCCTCCTTGTGCTCGGGGCGGCCCCTTGGAGCTAACTGGCTGGGTCTGGAGGGGCTGCGAGGCCGCCCAGGAGAACGGGTCCAAACCGCGTTCCGATCGGACGAGAATTGAGGGCGGGACACAGTTCCGCGGTTCACTTTCCGCCCGGGCAAAGGGCCTATAACTTGCGGCGGGAGGGCTTAAGAGTGGGCCCCCGCAAGTCGGGTGGAGAGCCGGGTGTGGAGAGGAGTAGCGGAGGTTCCCAGTCAGAGTGGGAGTGGAGGTTCCTGGGCAGAGTGGGACTGGAAGTGCCCAGGCTGAGTGGAGTGAATGTGCCCTGGCTGAGTGGAGTGAATGTGCCCAGGCTGAGTGGAGTGAATGTGCCCAGGCTGAGTGGAGTGAATGTGCCCAGGCTGAATGGAGAGAATGTGCCCAGGCTGAGTGGATTGGAGGTGCCCAGGCTGAGTGGAGTGCAGGTTCCCAGGCAGAGTGGGACTGGAAGTGCCCAGGCTGAGTGGAGTGAATGTGCCCAGGCTGAGTGGAGTGAATGTTCCCAGGCTGAATGGGAGTCAATGTGCCTAGACAGAGTGGAGTGAATGTGCCCAGGCTGAGTGGAGTGGAGGTGCCCAGGCTGAGTGGATTTGGGGTTCCCAGGCAGAGTGGGACTGGAAGTGCCCTGGCTGAGTGGAGTGAATGTGCCCAGGCTGCGTGGAGTGGAGGATCCCAGGCTGAGTGGAGTGCAGGTTCCCAGCAGAGTGGGACTGGAAGTGCCCAGGCTGAGTGGAGTGAATGTGCCCAGGCTGAGTGGAGTGAATGTGCCCAGGCAGAGTGGAGTGAATGTGCCCAGGCTGAGTGGAGTGGAGGTGCCCAGGCTGAGTGGAGTGCAGGTTCCCAGGCAGAGTGGGACTGGAAGTGCCCAGGCTGAGTGGAGTGAATGTGCCCAGGCTGAATGGAGTGGAGGTGCCCAGGCTGAGTGGAGTGCAGGTTCCCAGGCAGAGTGGGATTGGAAGTGCCCAGGCTGAGTGGAGTGAATGTACCCAGGCTGAGTGGAGTGGAGGTGCCCAGGCTGAGTGGAGTGCAGGTTCCCAGGCAGAGTGGGATTGGAAGTGCCCAGGCTAAGTGGAGTGAATGTGCCCAGGCTGAGTGGAGTGGAGGTGCCCAGGCTGAGTGGAGTTGGGGTTCCCTGGCAGAGTGGGACTGGAAGTGCCAAGGCTGAGTGGAGTGAATGTACCCAGGCTGAGTGGAGTGGAGGTGCCCTGGCTGAGTGGAGTGCTGGTTCCCAGGCAGAGTGGGATTGGAAGTGCCCAGGCTGAGTGGAGTGAATGTCCCCAGGCTGAGTGGATTGCATGTGCCCAGGCTGAGTGGAGTGCAGGTTACCTGGCAGAGTAGGATTGGAAGTGCCCAGGCTGAGTGGAGTGAATGTGCCCAGGCTGAGTGGAGTGGAGGTGCCCAGGCCGAGTGGAGTGCAGGTTCCCAGGCAGAGTGGGACTGGAAGTGCCCAGGCGGAGTGGAGTGAATGTGCCCAGGCTGAATGGGAGTCAATATGCCTAGACAGAGTGGAGTGAATGTGCCCGGCCGCCGGAGCCCGAAACGTGCGTTTCCCCATTGCCTTGAATGGGCGCGGAGAGAGGGGGGCGCTTTTTGGCTCGTGGCGCGGGCACCGTTGCGCCAAAGCGTCAAGTGTCACCCCTCCCCGTGCTCGGGGCGGCCCCTTGGAGCTAACTGGCTGGGTCTGGACGGGCTGCGAGGCCGCCCAGGAGAACGGGTCCAAACCGCGTTCCGATTGGACGAGAATTGAGGGCGGGACACAGTTCCGCGGTTCACTTTCCGCCCGGGCAAAGGGCCTATAACTTGCGGCGGGAGGGCTTAAGAGTGGGCCCCCGCGAGTCGGGTGGAGAGCCGGGTGTGGAGAGGAGTAGCGGAGGTTCCCAGTCAGAGTGGGAGTGGAGGTTCCTGGGCAGAGTGGGACTGGAAGTGCCCAGGCTGAGTGGAGTGAATGTGCCCTGGCTGAGTGGAGTGAATGTGGCCAGGCTGAGTGGAGTGGAGGTGCCCAGGCTGAGTGGAGTGGAGGTGCCCAGGCTGAGTGGAGTGCAGGCACCCAGGCAGAGTGGGATTGGAAGTGCCCAGGCTGAGTGGAGTGAACGTGCCCAGGCTGAGTGGAGTGGAGGTGCCCAGGCAGAGTGGGATTGGAAGTGCCCAGGCTGAGTGGAGTGAATGTGCCCAGGCTGAGTGGAGTGGAGGTGCCCAGGCTGAGTGGAGTTGGGGTTCCCTGGCAGAGTGGGACTGGAAGTGCCAAGGCTGAGTGGAGTGAATGTGCCCAGGCTGAGTGGAAAGGAGGTGCCCAGGCCGAGTGGAGTGCAGGTTCCCAGGCAGAGTGGGACTGGAAGTGCCCAGGCGGAGTGGAGTGAATGTGCCCAGGCTGAATGGAGTGGAGGTGCCCAGGCTGAGTGGAGTGCAGGTTCCCTGGCAGAGTGGGATTGGAAGTGCCCAGGCTGAGTGCAGTGAATGTTCCCAGGCTGAGTGGAGTGGAGGTGCCAGGCTGAGTGGAGTTGGGGTACCCTGGCAGAGTGGGACTGGAAGTGCCAAGGCTGAGTGGAGTGAATGTACCCAGCCTGAGTGGAGTGGAGGTGCCCAGGCTGAGTGGAGTGAATGTACCCAGGCTGAGTGGAGTGGAGGTGACCAAGCTGAGTGGAGTGAATGTGCCCAGGCTGAGTGGAGTGAATGTGCCCAGGCTGAGTGGAGTGAATGTGCCCAGGCTGAGTGGAGTGGAGGTGCCCAGGCCGAGTGGAGTGCAGGATCCCAGGCAGAGTGGGATTGGAAGTTCCCAGGCTGAGTGGAGTGAATGTCCCCAGGCTGAGTGGATTGCATGTGCCCAGGCTGAGTGGAGTGCAGGTTCCCTGGCTGAGTGGAGTGCAGGGTCCCTGACAGAGTGGGATTGGAAGTGCCCAGGCTGAGTGGAGTGAATGTGCCCAGGCTGACTGGAGTGGAGGTGCCCAGGCCGAGTGGAGTGCAGGTTCCCAGGCAGAGTGGGACTGGAAGTGCCCAGGCGGAGTGGAGTGAATGTGCCCAGGCTGAATGGGAGTCAATGTGCCTAGACAGAGTGGAGTGAATGTGCCCGGCCGCCGGAGCCCGAAACGTGCGTTTCCCCATTGCCTTGAATGGGCGCGGAGAGAGGGGGGCGCTTTTTGGCTCGTGGCGCGGGCACCGTTGCGCCAAAGCGTCAAGTGTCACACCTCCCCGTGCTCGGGGCGGCCCCTTGGAGCTAACTGGCTGGGTCTGGAGGGGCTGCGAGGCCGCCCAGGAGAACGGGTCCAAACCGCGTTCCGATCGGACGACAATTGAGGGCGGGACACAGTTCCGCGGTTCACTTTCCGCCCGGGCAAAGGGCCTCTAACTTGCGGCGGGAGGGCTTAAGAGTGGGCCCCCGCGAGTCGGGTGGAGAGCCGGGTGTGGAGAGGAGTAGCGGAGGTTCCCAGTCAGAGTGGGAGTGGAGGTTCCTGGGCAGAGTGGGACTGGAAGTGCCCAGGCTGAGTGGAGTGAATGTGCCCTGGCTGAGTGGAGTGAATGTGGCCAGGCTGAGTGGAGTGGAGGTGCCCAGGCAGAGTAGAGTGCAGGCACCCAGGCAGAGTGGGATTGGAAGTGCCCAGGCTGAGTGGAGTGAATGTGCCCAGGCTGAGTGGAGTGGAGGTGCCCAGGCAGAGTGGGATTGGAAGTGCCCAGGCTGAGTGGAGTGAATGTGCCCAGGCTGAGTGGAGTGGAGGTGCCCAGGCTGAGTGGAGTTGGGGTTCCCTGGCAGAGTGGGACTGGAAGTGCCAAGGCTGAGTGGAGTGAATGTGCCCAGGCTGAGTGGAGTGGAGGTGCCCAGGCCGAGTGGAGTGCAGGTTCCCAGGCAGAGTGGGACTGGAAGTGCCCAGGCGGAGTGGAGTCAATGTGCCCAGGCTGAATGGAAGTCAATGTGCCTAGACAGAGTGGAGTGAATGTGCCCGGCCGCCGGAGCCCGAAACGTGCGTTTCCCCATTGCCTTGAATGGGCGCCGAGAGAGGGGGGCGCTTTTTGGCTCGTGGCGCGGGCACCGTTGCGCCAAAGCGTCAAGTGTCACCCCTCCCCGTGCTCGGGGCGGCCCCTTGGAGCTAACTGGCTGGGTCTGGAGGGGCTGCGAGGCCGCCCAGGAGAACGGGTCCAAACCGCGTTCCGATCGGACGAGAATTGAGGGCGGGACACAGTTCCGCGGTTCACTTTCCGCCCGGGCAAAGGGCCTATAACTTGCGGCGGGAGGGCTTAAGAGTGGGCCCCCGCGAGTCGGGTGGAGAGCCGGGTGTGGAGAGGAGTAGCGGAGGTTCCCAGTCAGAGTGGGAGTGGAGGTTCCTGGGCAGAGTGGGACTGGAAGTGCCCAGGCTGAGTGGAGTGAATGTGCCCTGGCTGAGTGGAGTGAATGTGGCCAGGCTGAGTGGAGTGGAGGTGCCCAGGCTGAGTGGAGTGCAGGCACCCAGGCAGAGTGGGATTGGAAGTGCCCAGGCTGAGTGGAGTGAATGTGCCCAGGCTGAGTGGAGTGGAGGTGCCCAGGCAGAGTGGGATTGGAATTGCCCAGGCTGAGTGGAGTGAATGTGCCCAGGCTGAGTGGAGTGGAGGTGCCCAGGCTGAGTAGAGTGCAGGCACCCAGGCAGAGTGGGATTGGAAGTGCCCAGGCTGAGTGGAGTGAATGTGCCCAGGCTGAGTGGAGTGGAGGTGCCCAGGCAGAGTGGGATTGGAAGTGCCCAGGCTGAGTGGAGTGAATGTGCCCAGGCTGAGTGGAGTGGAGGTGCCCAGGCTGAGTGGAGTTGGGGTTCCCTGGCAGAGTGGGACTGGAAGTGCCAAGGCTGAGTGGAGTGAATGTGCCCAGGCTGAGTGGAGTGGAGGTGCCCAGGCCGAGTGGAGTGCAGGTTCCCAGGCAGAGTGGGACTGGAAGTGCCCAGGCGGAGTGGAGTGAATGTGCCCAGGCTGAATGGAAGTCAATGTGCCTAGACAGAGTGGAGTGAATGTGCCCGGCCGCCGGAGCCCGAAACGTGCGTTTCCCCATTGCCTTGAATGGGCGCCGAGAGAGGGGGGCGCTTTTTGGCTCGTGGCGCGGGCACCGTTGCGCCAAAGCGTCAAGTGTCACCCCTCCCCGTGCTCGGGGCGGCCCCTTGGAGCTAACTGGCTGGGTCTGGAGGGGCTGCGAGGCCGCCCAGGAGAACGGGTCCAAACCGCGTTCCGATCGGACGAGAATTGAGGGCGGGACACAGTTCCGCGGTTCACTTTCCGCCCGGGCAAAGGGCCTATAACTTGCGGCGGGAGGGCTTAAGAGTGGGCCCCCGCGAGTCGGGTGGAGAGCCGGGTGTGGAGAGGAGTAGCGGAGGTTCCCAGTCAGAGTGGGAGTGGAGGTTCCTGGGCAGAGTGGGACTGGAAGTGCCCAGGCTGAGTGGAGTGAATGTGCCCTGGCTGAGTGGAGTGAATGTGGCCAGGCTGAGTGGAGTGGAGGTGCCCAGGCTGAGTGGAGTGCAGGCACCCAGGCAGAGTGGGATTGGAAGTGCCCAGGCTGAGTGGAGTGAATGTGCCCAGGCTGAGTGGAGTGGAGGTGCCCAGGCTGAGTGGAGTTGGGGTTCCCTGGCAGAGTGGGACTGGAAGTGCCAAGGCTGAGTGGAGTGAATGTGCCCAGGCTGAGTGGAGTGGAGGTGCCCAGGCCGAGTGGAGTGCAGGTTCCCAGGCAGAGTGGGACTGGAAGTGCCCAGGCGGAGTGGAGTGAATGTGCCCAGGCTGAATGGGAGTCAATGTGCCTAGACAGAGTGGAGTGAATGTGCCCGGCCGCCGGAGCCCGAAACGTGCATTTCCCCATTGCCTTGAATGGGCGCGGAGAGAGGGGGGCGCTTTTTGGCTCGTGGCGCGGGCACCGTTGCGCCAAAGCGTCAAGTGTCACCCCTCCCCGTGCTCGGGGCGGCCCCTTGGAGCTAACTGGCTGGGTCTGGAGGGGCTGCGAGGCCGCCCAGGAGAACGGGTCCAAACCGCGTTCCGATCGGACGAGAATTGAGGGCGGGACACAGTTCCGCGGTTCCCTTTCCGCCCGGGCAAAGGGCCTATAACTTGCGGCGGGAGAGCTTAAGAGTGGGCCCCCGCGAGTCGGGTGGAGAGCCGGGTGTGGAGAGGAGGAGCGGAGGTTCCCAGTCAGAGTGGGAGTGGAGGTTCCTGGGCAGAGTGGGACTGGAAGTGCCCAGGCTGAGTGGAGTGAATGTGCCCTGGCTGAGTGGAGTGAATGTGCCCAGGCTGAGTGGAGTGAATGTGCCCAGGCTGAGTGGAGTGAATGTGCCCAGGCTGAGTGGAGAGAATGTGCCCAGGCTGAGTGGATTGGAGGTGCCCAGGCTGAGTGGAGTGCAGGTTTCCAGGCAGAGTGGGACTGGAAGTGCCCAGGCTGAGTGGAGTGAATGTGCCCAGGCTGAGTGGAGTGAATGTTCCCAGGCTGAATGGGAGTCAATGTGCCTAGACAGAGTGGAGTGAATGTGTCCAGGCTGAGTGGAGTGGAGGTGCCCAGGCTGAGTGGATTTGGGGTTCCCAGGCAGAGAGGGACTGGAAGTGCCCTGGCTGAGTGGAGTGAATGTGCCCAGGCTGCGTGGAGTGGAGGTTCCCAGGCTGAGTGGAGTGCAGGTTCCCAGCAGAGTGGGACTGGAAGTGCCCAGGCTGAGTGGAGTGAATGTGCCGAGGCTGAGTGGAGTGGAGGTGCCCAGGCTGAGTGGAGTGCAGGTTCCCAGGCAGAGTGGGATTGGAAGTGCCCAGGCTGAGTGCAGTGAATGTGCCCAGGCTGAGTGGAGTGGAGGTGCCAGGCTGAGTGGAGTTGGGGTACCCTGGCAGAGTGGGACTGGAAGTGCCAAGGCTGAGTGGAGTGAATGTGCCCAGGCTGAGTGGAGTGGAGGTGCCCAGGCCGAGTGGAGTGCAGGTTCCTAGGCAGAGTGGGATTGGAAGTTCCCAGGCTGAGTGGAGTGAATGTCCCCAGGCTGAGTGGATTGCATGTGCCCAGGCTGAGTGGAGTGCAGGTTCCCTGGCTGAGTGGAGTGCAGGGTTCTTGGCAGAGTGGGATTGGAAGTGCCCAGGCTGAGTGGAGTGAATGTGCCCAGGCTGAGTGGAGTGGAGGTGCCCAGGCCGAGTGGAGTGCAGGTTCCCAGGCAGAGTGGGACTGGAAGTGCCCAGGCGGAGTGGAGTGAATGTGCCCAGGCTGAATGGGAGTCAATCTGCCTAGACAGAGTGGAGTGAATGTGCCCGGCCGCCGGAGCCCGAAACGTGCGTTTCCCCATTGCCTTGAATGGGCGCGGAGAGAGGGGGGCGCTTTTTGGCTCGTGGCGCGGGCACCGTTGCGCCAAAGCGTCAAGTGTCACACCTCCCCGTGCTCGGGGCGGCCCCTTGGAGCTAACTGGCTGGGTCTGGAGGGGCTGCGAGGCCGCCCAGGAGAACGGGTCCAAACCGCGTTCCGATCGGACGAGAATTGAGGGCGGGACACAGTTCCGCGGTTCACTTTCCGCCCGGGCAAAGGGCCTCTAACTTGCGGCGGGAGGGCTTAAGAGTGGGCCCCCGCGAGTCGGGTGGAGAGCCGGGTGTGGAGAGGAGTAGCGGAGGTTCCCAGTCAGAGTGGGAGTGGAGGTTCCTGGGCAGAGTGGGACTGGAAGTGCCCAGGCTGAGTGGAGTGAATGTGCCCAGGCTGAGTGGAGTGAATGTGCCCAGGCTGAGTGGAGTGAATGTGCCCAGGCTGAGTGGAGAGAATGTGCCCAGGCTGAGTGGATTGGAGGTGCCCAGGCTGAGTGGAGTGCAGGTTCCCAGGCAGAGTGGGACTGGAAGTGCCCAGGCTGAGTGGAGTGAATGTGCCCAGGCTGAGTGGAGTGAATGTCCCCAGGCTGAGTGGATTGCATGTGCCCAGGCTGAGTGGAGTGCAGGTTACCTGGCAGAGTGGGATTGGAAGTGCCCAGGCTGAGTGCAGTGAATGTGCCCAGGCTGAGTGGAGTGGAGGTGCCAGGCTGAGTGGAGTTGGGGTACCCTGGCAGAGTGGGACTGGAAGTGCCAAGGCTGAGTGGAGTGAATGTACCCAGGCTGAGTGGAGTGGAGGTGCCCAGGCTGAGTGGAGTGCAGGTTCCCAGCAGAGTGGGACTGGAAGTGCCCAGGCTGAGTGGAGTGAATGTGCCCAGGCTGAGTGGAGTGAATGTGCCCAGGCAGAGTGGAGTGAATGTGCCGAGGCTGAGTGGAGTGGAGGTGCCCAGGCTGAGTGGAGTGCAGGTTCCCAGGCAGAGTGGGATTGGAAGTGCCCAGGCTGAGTGGAGTGAATGTGCACAGGCTGAGTGGAGTGGAGGTGCCCAGACCGAGTGGAGTGCAGGTTCCCAGGCAGAGTGGGACTGGAAGTGCCCAGGCGGAGTGGAGTGAATGTGCCCAGGCTGAATGGGAGTCAATGTGCCTAGACAGAGTGGAGTGAATTTGCCCGGCCGCTGGAGCCCGAAACGTGCGTTTCCCCATTGCCTTGAATGGGCGCGGAGAGAGGGGGGCGCTTTTTGGCTCGTGGCGCGGGCACCGTTGCGCCAAAGCGTCAAGTGTCACACCTCCCCGTGCTCGGGGCGGCCCCTTGGAGCTAACTGGCTGGGTCTGGAGGGGCTGCGAGACCGCCCAGGAGAACGGGTCCAAACCGCGTTCCGATCGGACGAGAATTGAGGGCGGGACACAGTTCCGCGGTTCACGTTCCGCCCGGGCAAAGGTCCTATAACTTGCGGCGGGAGGGCTTAAGAGTGGGCCCCCGCGAGTCGGGTGGAGAGCCGGGTGTGGAGAGGAGTAGCGGAGGTTCCCAGTCAGAGTGGGAGTGGAGGTTCCTGGGCAGAGTGGGACTGGAAGTGCCCAGGCTGAGTGGAGTGAATGTGCCCTGGCTGAGTGGAGTGAATGTGGCCAGGCTGAGTGGAGTGGAGGTGCCCAGGCTGAGTGGAGTGCAGGCACCCAGGCAGAGTGGGATTGGAAGCGCCCAGGCTGAGTGGAGTGAATGTGCCCAGGCTGAGTGGAGTGGAGGTGCCCAGGCAGAGTGGGATTGGAAGTGCCCAGGCTGAGTGGAGTGAATGTGCCCAGGCTGAGTGGAGTGGAGGTGCCCAGGCTGAGTGGAGTTGGGGTTCCCTGGCAGAGTGGGACTGGAAGTGCCAAGGCTGAGTGGAGTGAATGTGCCCAGGCTGAGTGGAGTGGAGGTGCCCAGGCCGAGTGGAGTGCAGGTTCCCAGGCAGAGTGGGACTGGAAGTGCCCAGGCGGAGTGGAGTGAATGTGCCCAGGCAGAATGGAGTGGAGGTGCCCAGGCTGAGTGGAGTGCAGGTTCCCTGGCAGAGTGGGATTGGAAGTGCCCAGGCTGAGTGGAGAGAATGTGCCCAGGCTGAGTGGATTGGAGGTGCCCAGGCTGAGTGGAGTGCAGGTTCCCAGGCAGAGTGGGACTGGAAGTGCCCAGCCTGAGTGGAGTGAATGTGCCCAGGCTGAGTGGAGTGAATGTCCCCAGGCTGAGTGGAGTGGAGGTGCCAGGCTGAGTGGAGTTGGGGTACCCTGGCAGAGTGGGACTGGAAGTGCCCAGGCTGAGTGGAGTGAATGTGCCCAGGCAGAGTGGAGTGAATGTGCCCAGGCTGAGTGGAGTGGAGGTGCCCAGGCTGAGTGGAGTGCAGGTTCCCAGGCAGAGTGGGATTGGAAGTGCCCAGGCTGAGTGGAGTGAATGTGCCCAGGCTGAGTGGAGTGGAGGTGCCCAGGCCGAGTGGAGTGCAGGTTCCCAGGCAGAGTGGGACTGGAAGTGCCCAGGCGGAGTGGAGTGAATGTGCCCAGGCTGAATGGGAGTCAATGTGCCTAGACAGAGTGGAGTGAATTTGCCCGGCCGCCGGAGCCCGAAACGTGCGTTTCCCCATTGCCTTGAATGGGCGCGGAGAGAGGGGGGCGCTTTTTGGCTCGTGGCGCGGGCACCGTTGCGCCAAAGCGTCAAGTGTCACACCTCCCCGTGGTCGGGGCGGCCCCTTGGAGCTAACTGGCTGGGTCTGGAGGGGCTGCGAGACCGCCCAGGAGAACGGGTCCAAACCGCGTTCCGATCGGACGAGAATTGAGGGCGGGACACAGTTCCGCGGTTCACGTTCCGCCCGGGCAAAGGGCCTATAACTTGCGGCGGGAGGGCTTAAGAGTGGGCCCCCGCGAGTCGGGTGGAGAGCCGGGAGTGGAGAGGAGTAGCGGAGGTTCCCAGTCAGGGTGGGAGTGGAGGTTCCTGGGCAGAGTGGGACTGGAAGTGCCCAGGCTGAGTGGAGTGAATGTGCCCAGGCTAAGTGGAGTGAATGTTCCCAGGCTGAGTGGAGTTGGGGTTCCCTGGCAGAGTGGGACTGGAAGTGCCAAGGCTGAGTGGAGTGAATGTGCCCAGGCTGAGTGGAGTGGAGGTGCCCAGGCCGAGTGGAGTGCAGGTTCCCAGGCAGAGTGGGACTGAAAGTGCCCAGGCTGAGTGGAGTGAATGTGCCCAGGCTGAGTGGAGTGAATGTGCCCAGGCTGAGTGGAGTGAATGTGCCCAGGCTGAGTGGAGAGAATGTGCCCAGGCTGAGTGGATTGGAGGTGCCCAGGCTGAGTGGAGTGCAGGTTCCCAGGCAGAGTGGGACTGGAAGTGCCCAGCCTGAGTGGAGTGAATGTGCCCAGGCTGAGTGGAGTGAATGTCCCCAGGCTGAGTGGATTGCATGTGCCCATGCTGAGTGGAGTGCAGGTTACCTGGCAGAGTGGGATTGGAAGTGCCCAGGCTGAGTGCAGTGAATGTGCCCAGGCTGAGTGGAGTGGAGGTGCCAGGCTGAGTGGAGTTGGGGTACCCTGGCAGAGTGGGACTGGAAGTGCCAAGGCTGAGTGGAGTGAATGTACCCAGGCTGAGTGGAGTGGAGGTGCCCAGGCTGAGTGGAGTGCAGGTTCCCAGCAGAGTGGGACTGGAAGTGCCCAGGCTGAGTGGAGTGAATGTGCCCAGGCTGAGTGGAGTGAATGTGCCCAGGCAGAGTGGAGTGAATGTGCCGAGGCTGAGTGGAGTGGAGGTGCCCAGGCTGAGTGGAGTGCAGGTTCCCAGGCAGAGTGGGACTGGAAGTGCCCAGGCTGAGTGGAGTGAATGTGCCCAGGCTGAGTGGAGTGAATGTCCCCAGGCTGAGTGGATTGCATGTGCCCATGCTGAGTGGAGTGCAGGTTACCTGGCAGAGTGGGATTGGAAGTGCCCAGGCTGAGTGCAGTGAATGTGCCCAGGCTGAGTGGAGTGGAGGTGCCAGGCTGAGTGGAGTTGGGGTACCCTGGCAGAGTGGGACTGGAAGTGCCAAGGCTGAGTGGAGTGAATGTGCCCAGGCTGAGTGGAGTGCAGGTTCCCTGGCTGAGTGGAGTGCAGGGTTCTTGGCAGAGTGGGATTGGAAGTGCCCAGGCTGAGTGGAGTGAATGTGCCCAGGCTGAGTGGAGTGGAGGTGCCCAGGCCGAGTGGAGTGCAGGTTCCCAGGCAGAGTGGGACTGGAAGTGCCCAGGCGGAGTGGAGTGAATGTGCCCAGGCTGAATGGGAGTCAATGTGCCTAGACAGAGTGGAGTGAATGTGCCCGGCCGCCGGAGCCCGAAACGTGCGTTTCCCCATTGCCTTGAATGGGCGCGGAGAGAGGGGGGCGCTTTTTGGCTCGTGGCGCGGGCACCGTTGCGCCAAAGCGTCAAGTGTCACACTTCCCCGTGCTCGGGGCGGCCCCTTGGAGCTAACTGGCTGGGTCTGGAGGGGCTGCGAGGCCGCCCAGGAGAACGGGTCCAAACCGCGTACCGATCGGACGAGAATTGAGGGCGGGACACAGTTCCGCGGTTCACTTTCCGCCCGGGCAAAGGGCCTCTAACTTGCGGCGGGAGGGCTTAAGAGTGGGCCCCCGCGAGTCGGGTGGAGAGCCGGGTGTGGAGAGGAGTAGCGGAGGTTCCCAGTCAGAGTGGGAGTGGAGGTTCCTGGGCAGAGTGGGACTGGAAGTGCCCAGGCTGAGTGGAGTGAATGTGCCCAGGCTGAGTGGAGTGAATGTGCCCAGGCTGAGTGGAGTGAATGTGCCCAGGCTGAGTGGAGAGAATGTGCCCAGGCTGAGTGGATTGGAGGTGCCCAGGCTGAGTGGAGTGCAGGTTCCCAGGCAGAGTGGGACTGGAAGTGCCCAGGCTGAGTGGAGTGAATGTGCCCAGGCTGAGTGGAGTGAATGTCCCCAGGCTGAGTGGATTGCATGTGCCCAGGCTGAGTGGAGTGCAGGTTCCCAGGCAGAGTGGGATTGGAAGTGCCCAGGCTGAGTGCAGTGAATGTGCCCAGGCTGAGTGGAGTGGAGGTGCCCAGGCCGAGTGGAGTGCAGGTTCCCAGGCAGAGTGGGACTGGAAGTGCCCAGGCTGAGTGGAGTGAATGTGCCCAGGCTGAGTGGAGTGAATGTCCCCAGGCTTAGTGGATTGCATGTGCCCATGCTGAGTGGAGTGCAGGTTACCTGGCAGAGTGGGATTGGAAGTGCCCAGGCTGAGTGCAGTGAATGTGCCCAGGCTGAGTGGAGTGGAGGTGCCAGGCTGAGTGGAGTTGGGGTACCCTGGCAGAGTGGGACTGGAAGTGCCAAGGCTGAGTGGAGTGAATGTACCCAGGCTGAGTGGAGTGGAGGTGCCCAGGCTGAGTGGAGTGCAGGTTCCCAGCAGAGTGGGACTGGAAGTGCCCAGGCTGAGTGGAGTGAATGTGCCCAGGCTGAGTGGAGTGAATGTGCCCAGGCAGAATGGAGTGAATGTGCCGAGGCTGAGTGGAGTGGAGGTGCCCAGGCTGAGTGGAGTGCAGGTTCCCAGGCAGAGTGGGATTGGAAGTGCCCAGGCTGAGTGGAGTGAATGTGCCCAGGCTGAGTGGAGTGGAGGTGCCCAGGCCGAGTGGAGTGCAGGTTCCCAGGCAGAGTGGGACTGGAAGTGCCCAGGCGGAGTGGAGTGAATGTGCCCAGGCTGAGTGGAGTGAATGTGCCCAGGCAGAGTGGAGTGAATGTGCCGAGGCTGAGTGGAGTGAATGTGCCCAGGCTGAGTTGAGTGGAGGTGCCCAGGCTGAGTGGAGTTGGGGTTCCCTGGCAGAGTGGGACTGGAAGTGCCAAGGCTGAGTGGAGTGAATGTGCCCTGGCTGAGTGGAGTGAATGTGCCCAGGCTGAGTGGAGTGAATGTGCCCAGGCTGAGTGGAGTGAATGTGCCCAGGCTGAGTGGAGAGAATGTGCCCAGGCTGAGTGGATTGGAGGTGCCCAGGCTGAGTGGATTGCAGGTTCCCAGGCAGAGTGGGACTGGAAGTGCCCAGGCTGAGTGGAGTGAATGTGCCCAGGCTGAGTGGGAGTCAATGTGCCTAGACAGAGTGGAGTGAATGTGCCCAGGCTGAGTGGAGTGGAGGTGCCCAGGCTGAGTGGAGTTGGGGTTCCCAGGCAGAGAGGGACTGGAAGTGCCCTGGCTGAGTGGAGTGAATGTGCCCAGGCTGCGTGGAGTGGAGGTTCCCAGGCTGAGTGGAGTGCCGGTTCCCAGCAGAGTGGGACTGGAAGTGCCCAGGCTGAGTGGAGTGAATGTGCCCAGGCTGAGTGGAGTGAATGTGCCCAGGCTGAGTGGAGTGAATGTGCCCAGGCTGAGTGGAGTGGAGGTGCCCAGGCTGAGTGGAGTGCAGGTTCCCAGGCAGAGTGGGACTGGAAGTGCCCAGGCTGAGTGGAGTGAATGTGCCCAGGCTGAATGGAGTGGAGGTGCCAAGGCTGAGTGGAGTGCAGGCTCCCAGGCAGAGTGGGATTGGAAGTGCCCAGGCTGAGTGGAGTGAATGTACCCAGGCTGAGTGGAGTGGAGGTGCCCAGGCTGAGTGGAGTGCAGGTTCCCAGGCAGAGTGGGATTGGAAGTGCCCAGGCTGAGTGGAGTGAATGTACCCAGGCTGAGTGGAGTGGAGGTGCCCAGGCTGAGTGGAGTGCAGGTTCCCAGGCAGAGTGGGACTGGAAGTGCCAAGGCTGAGTGGAGTGAATGTACCCAGGCTGAGTGGAGTGGAGGTGCCCAAGCTGAGTGGAGTGCTGGTTCCCAGGCAGAGTGGGATTGGAAGTGCCCAGGCTGAGTGGAGTGAATGTGCCCAGGCTGAGTGGAGTGGAGGTGCCCAGGCCGAGTGGAGTGCAGGTTCCCAGGCAGAGTGGGACTGGAAGTGCCCAGGCGGAGTGGAGTGAATGTGCCCAGGCTGAATGGGAGTCAATGTGCCTAGACAGAGTGGAGTGAATGTGCCCGGCCGCCGGAGCCCGAAACGTGCGTTTCCCCATTGCCTTGAATGGGCGCGGAGAGAGGGGGGCGCTTTTTGGCTCGTGGCGCGGGCACCGTTGCGCCAAAGCGTCAAGTGTAACACCTCCCCGTGCTCGGGGCGACCCCTTGGAGCTAACTAGCAGGGTCTGGAGGGGCTGCGAGGCCGCCCAGGAGAACGGGTCCAAACCGCGTTCCGATCGGACGAGAATTGAGGGCGGGACACAGTTCCGCGGTTCACTTTCCGCCCGGGCAAAGGGCCTATAACTTGCGGCGGGAGGGCTGAAGAGTGGGCCCCCGCGAGTCGGGTGGAGAGCCGGGTGTGGAGAGGAGTAGCGGAGGTTCCCAGTCAGAGTGGGAGTGGAGGTTCCTGGGCAGAGTGGGACTGGAAGTGCCCAGGCTGAGTGGAGTGAATGTGCCCTGGCTGAATGGAGTGAATGTGCCCAGGCTGAGTGGAGTGAAAGTGCCCAGGCTGAGTGGAGTGAATGTGCCCAGGCTGACTGGAGAGAATGTGCCCAGGCTGAGTGGATTGGAGGTGCCCAGGCTGAGTGGAGTGCAGGTTCCCAGGCAGAGTGGGACTGGAAGTGCCCAGGCTGAGTGGAGTGAATGTGCCCAGGCTGAGTGGAGTGAATGTTCCCAGGCTGAATGGGAGTCAATGTGCCTAGACAGAGTGGAGTGAATGTGCCCAGGCTGAGTGGAGTGGAGGTGCCCAGGCTGAGTGGAGTTGGGGTTCCCAGGCAGAGAGGGACTGGAAGTGCCCTGGCTGAGTGGAGTGAATGTGCCCAGGCTGCGTGGAGTGGAGGTTCCCAGGCTGAGTGGAGTGCAGGTTCCCAGCAGAGTGGGATTGGAAGTACCCAGGCTGAGTGGAGTGGAGGTGCCCAGGCTGAGTGGAGTGCAGGTTCCCAGGCAGAGTGGGATTGGAAGTGCCCAGGCTGAGTGGAGTGAATGTGCCCAGGCTGAGTGGAGTGGAGGTGCCCAGGCTGAGTGGAGTTGGGGTTCCCTGGCAGAGTGGGACTGGAAGTGCCAAGGCTGAGTGGAGTGAATGTACCCAGGCTGAGTGGAGTGGAGGTGCCCAGGCTGAGTGGAGTGCTGGTTCCCAGGCAGAGTGGGATTGGAAGTTCCCAGGCTGAGTGGAGTGAATGTCCCCAGGCTGAGTGGATTGCATGTGCCCAGGCTGAGTGGAGTGCAGGTTCCCTGGCAGAGTGGGATTGGAAGTGCCCAGGCTGAGTGGAGTGAATGTGCCCAGGCTGAGTGGAGTGGAGGTGCCCAGGCCGAGTGGAGTGCAGGTTCCCAGGCAGAGTGGGACTGGAAGTGCCCAGGCGGAGTGGAGTGAATGTCCCCAGGCTGAATGGGAGTCAATGTGCCTAGACAGAGTGGAGTGAATGTGCCCGGCCGCCGGAGCCCGAAACGTGCGTTTCCCCATTGCCTTGAATGGGCGCGGAGAGAGGGGGGCACTTTTTGGCTCGTGGCGCGGTCACCGTTGCGCCAAAGCGTCAAGTGTCACACCTCCCCGTGCTCGGGGCGGCCCCTTGGAGCTAACTTGCGGGGTTTGGAGGGGCTGCGAGGCCGCCCAGGAGAACGGGTCCAAACCGCGTTCCGATCGGACGAGAATTAAGGGCGGGACACAGTTCCGAGGTTCACTTTCCGCCCGGGCAAAGGGCCTATAACTTGCGGCGGGAGGGCTGAAGAGTGGGCCCCCGCGAGTCGGGTGGAGAGCCGGGTGTGGAGAGGAGTAGCGGAGGTTCCCAGTCAGAGTGGGAGTGGAGGTTCCTGGGCAGAGTGGGACTGGAAGTGCCCAGGCTGAGTGGAGTGAATGTGCCCTGGCTGAGTGGAGTGAATGTGGCCAGGCTGAGTGGAGTGGAGGTGCCCAGGCCGAGTGGAGTGCAGGTTCCCAGGCAGAGTAAGACTGGAAGTGCCCAGGCTGAGTGGAGTGAATGTGCCCAGGCTGAGTGGAGTGGAGGTGCCCAGGCCGAGTGGAGTGCAGGTTCCCAGGCAGAGTGGGACTGTAAGTGCCCAGGCTGAGTGGAGTGAAGGTACCCAGGCTGAGTGGAGTGGAGGTGCCCAGGCTGAGTGGAGTGCAGGTTCCCAACAGAGTGGGACTGGAAGTGCCCAGGCTGAGTGGAGTGAATGTGCCCAGGCTGAATGGAGTGGAGGCGCCCAGGCTGAGTGGAGGTGCCCAGGCTGAGTGGAGTGTAGGTTCCCAGGCAGAGTGGGATTGGAAGTACCCAGGCTGAGTGGAGTGGAGGTGCCCAGGCTGAGTGGAGTGCAGGTTCCCAGGCAGAGTGGGATTGGAAGTGCCCAGGCTGAGTGGAGTGAATGTGCCCAGGCTGAGTGGAGTGGAGGTGCCCAGGCTGAGTGGAGTTGGGGTTCCCTGGCAGAGTGGGACTGGAAGTGCCAAGGCTGAGTGGAGTGAATGTACCCAGGCTGAGTGGAGTGGAGGTGCCCAGGCTGAGTGGAGTGCTGGTTCCCAGGCAGAGTGGGATTGGAAGTTCCCAGGCTGAGTGGAGTGAATGTCCCCAGGCTGAGTGGATTGCATGTACCCAGGCTGAGTGGAGTGCAGGTTCCCTGGCAGAGTGGGATTGGAAGTGCCCAGGCTGAGTGGAGTGAATGTGCCCAGGCTGACTGGAGTGGAGGTGCCCAGGCCGAGTGGAGTGCAGGTTCCCAGGCAAAGGGCCCGGGCAAAGGGCCTATAACTTGCGGCGGGAGGGCTGAAGAGTGGGCCCCCGCGAGTCGGGTGGCGAGCCGGGTGTGGAGAGGAGTAGCGGAGGTTCCCAGTCAGAGTGGGAGTGGAGGTTCCTGGGCAGAGTGGGACTGGAAGTGCCAAGGCTGAGTGGAGTGAATGTGCCCAGGCTGAGTGGAGTGGAGGTGCCCAGGCCGAGTGGAGTGGAGGTTCCCAGGCAGAGTGGGACTGAAAGTGCCCAGGCTGAGTGGAGTGAATGTGCCCAGGCTGAGTGGAGTGAATGTGCCCAGGCTGAGTGGAGTGAATGTGCCCAGGCTGAGTGGAGTGGAGGTGCCCAGGCTGAGTGGAGTGCAGGTTCCCAGGCAGAGTGGGACTGGAAGTGCCCAGGCTGAGTGGAGTGAATGTGCCCAGGCTGAATGGAGTGGAGGTGCCAAGGCTGAGTGGAGTGCAGGCTCCCAGGCAGAGTGGGATTGGAAGTGCCCAGGCTGAGTGGAGTGAATGTACCCAGGCTGAGTGGAGTGGAGGTGCCCAGGCTGAGTGGAGTGCAGGTTCCCAGGCAGAGTGGGATTGGAAGTGCCCAGGCTGAGTGGAGTGAATGTACCCAGGCTGAGTGGAGTGGAGGTGCCCAGGCTGAGTGGAGTGCAGGTTCCCAGGCAGAGTGGGACTGGAAGTGCCAAGGCTGAGTGGAGTGAATGTACCCAGGCTGAGTGGAGTGGAGGTGCCCAAGCTGAGTGGAGTGCTGGTTCCCAGGCAGAGTGGGATTGGAAGTGCCCAGGCTGAGTGGAGTGAATGTGCCCAGGCTGAGTGGAGTGGAGGTGCCCAGGCCGAGTGGAGTGCAGGTTCCCAGGCAGAGTGGGACTGGAAGTGCCCAGGCGGAGTGGAGTGAATGTGCCCAGGCTGAATGGGAGTCAATGTGCCTAGACAGAGTGGAGTGAATGTGCCCGGCCGCCGGAGCCCGAAACGTGCGTTTCCCCATTGCCTTGAATGGGCGCGGAGAGAGGGGGGCGCTTTTTGGCTCGTGGCGCGGGCACCGTTGCGCCAAAGCGTCAAGTGTAACACCTCCCCGTGCTCGGGGCGACCCCTTGGAGCTAACTAGCAGGGTCTGGAGGGGCTGCGAGGCCGCCCAGGAGAACGGGTCCAAACCGCGTTCCGATCGGACGAGAATTGAGGGCGGGACACAGTTCCGCGGTTCACTTTCCGCCCGGGCAAAGGGCCTATAACTTGCGGCGGGAGGGCTGAAGAGTGGGCCCCCGCGAGTCGGGTGGAGAGCCGGGTGTGGAGAGGAGTAGCGGAGGTTCCCAGTCAGAGTGGGAGTGGAGGTTCCTGGGCAGAGTGGGACTGGAAGTGCCCAGGCTGAGTGGAGTGAATGTGCCCTGGCTGAATGGAGTGAATGTGCCCAGGCTGAGTGGAGTGAAAGTGCCCAGGCTGAGTGGAGTGAATGTGCCCAGGCTGACTGGAGAGAATGTGCCCAGGCTGAGTGGATTGGAGGTGCCCAGGCTGAGTGGAGTGCAGGTTCCCAGGCAGAGTGGGACTGGAAGTGCCCAGGCTGAGTGGAGTGAATGTGCCCAGGCTGAGTGGAGTGAATGTTCCCAGGCTGAATGGGAGTCAATGTGCCTAGACAGAGTGGAGTGAATGTGCCCAGGCTGAGTGGAGTGGAGGTGCCCAGGCTGAGTGGAGTTGGGGTTCCCAGGCAGAGAGGGACTGGAAGTGCCCTGGCTGAGTGGAGTGAATGTGCCCAGGCTGCGTGGAGTGGAGGTTCCCAGGCTGAGTGGAGTGCAGGTTCCCAGCAGAGTGGGATTGGAAGTACCCAGGCTGAGTGGAGTGGAGGTGCCCAGGCTGAGTGGAGTGCAGGTTCCCAGGCAGAGTGGGATTGGAAGTGCCCAGGCTGAGTGGAGTGAATGTGCCCAGGCTGAGTGGAGTGGAGGTGCCCAGGCTGAGTGGAGTTGGGGTTCCCTGGCAGAGTGGGACTGGAAGTGCCAAGGCTGAGTGGAGTGAATGTACCCAGGCTGAGTGGAGTGGAGGTGCCCAGGCTGAGTGGAGTGCTGGTTCCCAGGCAGAGTGGGATTGGAAGTTCCCAGGCTGAGTGGAGTGAATGTCCCCAGGCTGAGTGGATTGCATGTGCCCAGGCTGAGTGGAGTGCAGGTTCCCTGGCAGAGTGGGATTGGAAGTGCCCAGGCTGAGTGGAGTGAATGTGCCCAGGCTGAGTGGAGTGGAGGTGCCCAGGCCGAGTGGAGTGCAGGTTCCCAGGCAGAGTGGGACTGGAAGTGCCCAGGCGGAGTGGAGTGAATGTCCCCAGGCTGAATGGGAGTCAATGTGCCTAGACAGAGTGGAGTGAATGTGCCCGGCCGCCGGAGCCCGAAACGTGCGTTTCCCCATTGCCTTGAATGGGCGCGGAGAGAGGGGGGCACTTTTTGGCTCGTGGCGCGGTCACCGTTGCGCCAAAGCGTCAAGTGTCACACCTCCCCGTGCTCGGGGCGGCCCCTTGGAGCTAACTTGCGGGGTTTGGAGGGGCTGCGAGGCCGCCCAGGAGAACGGGTCCAAACCGCGTTCCGATCGGACGAGAATTAAGGGCGGGACACAGTTCCGAGGTTCACTTTCCGCCCGGGCAAAGGGCCTATAACTTGCGGCGGGAGGGCTGAAGAGTGGGCCCCCGCGAGTCGGGTGGAGAGCCGGGTGTGGAGAGGAGTAGCGGAGGTTCCCAGTCAGAGTGGGAGTGGAGGTTCCTGGGCAGAGTGGGACTGGAAGTGCCCAGGCTGAGTGGAGTGAATGTGCCCTGGCTGAGTGGAGTGAATGTGGCCAGGCTGAGTGGAGTGGAGGTGCCCAGGCCGAGTGGAGTGCAGGTTCCCAGGCAGAGTAAGACTGGAAGTGCCCAGGCTGAGTGGAGTGAATGTGCCCAGGCTGAGTGGAGTGGAGGTGCCCAGGCCGAGTGGAGTGCAGGTTCCCAGGCAGAGTGGGACTGTAAGTGCCCAGGCTGAGTGGAGTGAAGGTACCCAGGCTGAGTGGAGTGGAGGTGCCCAGGCTGAGTGGAGTGCAGGTTCCCAACAGAGTGG
The DNA here is from genome assembly GCF_963514075.1 of Conger conger. Classification (NCBI taxonomy): domain Eukaryota; kingdom Metazoa; phylum Chordata; class Actinopteri; order Anguilliformes; family Congridae; genus Conger; species Conger conger. The sequence goes on from NW_026890377.1 coordinate 72,125, forward strand.
GACTGGAAGTGCCCAGGCTGAGTGGAGTGAATGTGCCCAGGCTGAATGGAGTGGAGGCGCCCAGGCTGAGTGGAGGTGCCCAGGCTGAGTGGAGTGTAGGTTCCCAGGCAGAGTGGGATTGGAAGTACCCAGGCTGAGTGGAGTGGAGGTGCCCAGGCTGAGTGGAGTGCAGGTTCCCAGGCAGAGTGGGATTGGAAGTGCCCAGGCTGAGTGGAGTGAATGTGCCCAGGCTGAGTGGAGTGGAGGTGCCCAGGCTGAGTGGAGTTGGGGTTCCCTGGCAGAGTGGGACTGGAAGTGCCAAGGCTGAGTGGAGTGAATGTACCCAGGCTGAGTGGAGTGGAGGTGCCCAGGCTGAGTGGAGTGCTGGTTCCCAGGCAGAGTGGGATTGGAAGTTCACAGGCTGAGTGGAGTGAATGTCCCCAGGCTGAGTGGATTGCATGTACCCAGGCTGAGTGGAGTGCAGGTTCCCTGGCAGAGTGGGATTGGAAGTGCCCAGGCTGAGTGGAGTGAATGTGCCCAGGCTGACTGGAGTGGAGGTGCCCAGGCCGAGTGGAGTGCAGGTTCCCAGGCAAAGGGCCCGGGCAAAGGGCCTATAACTTGCGGCGGGAGGGCTGAAGAGTGGGCCCCCGCGAGTCGGGTGGCGAGCCGGGTGTGGAGAGGAGTAGCGGAGGTTCCCAGTCAGAGTGGGAGTGGAGGTTCCTGGGCAGAGTGGGACTGGAAGTGCCAAGGCTGAGTGGAGTGAATGTGCCCAGGCTGAGTGGAGTGGAGGTGCCCAGGCCGAGTGGAGTGGAGGTTCCCAGGCAGAGTGGGACTGAAAGTGCCCAGGCTGAGTGGAGTGAATGTGCCCAGGCTGAATGGAGTGGAGGTGCCCAGGCTGAGTGGAGTGCAGGTTCCCTGGCAGAGTGGGATTGGAAGTGCCCAGGCTGAGTGGAGTGAATGTGCCCAGGCTGAGTGGAGTGGAGGTGCCCAGGCTGAGTGGAGTTGGGGTTCCCTGGCAGAGTGGGACTGGAAGTGCCAAGGCTGAGTGGAGTGAAGGTACCCAGGCTGAGTGGAGTGGAGGTGCCCAGGCTGAGTGGAGTGCAGGTTCCCAGCAGAGTGGGACTGGAAGTTCCCAGGCTGAGTGGAGTGAATGTGCCCAGGCTGAATGGAGTGGAGGTGCCCAGGCTGAGTGGAGGTGCCCAGGCTGAGTAGAGTGCAGGCACCCAGGCAGAGTGGGATTGGAAGTGCCCAGGCTGAGTGGAGTGAATGTGCCCAGGCTGAGTGGAGTGGAGGTGCCCAGGCCGAGTGGAGTGCAGGTTCCCAGGCAGAGTGGGACTGGAAGTGCCCAGGCTGAGTGGAGTGAATGTGCCCAGGCTGAGTGGAGTGGAGGTGCCCAGGCTGAGTGGAGTTGGGGTTCCCTGGCAGAGTGGGACTGGAAGTGCCAAGGCTGAGTGGAGTGAATGTGCCCAGGCTGAGTGGAGTGGAGGTGCCCAGGCCGAGTGGAGTGCAGGTTCCCAGGCAGAGTGGGACTGAAAGTGCCCAGGCTCAGTGGAGTGAATGTGCCCAGGCTGAATGGAGTGGAGGTGCCCAGGCTGAGTGGAGTGCAGGTTCCCTGGCAGAGTGGGATTGGAAGTGCCCAGGCTGAGTGGAGTGAATGTGCCCAGGCTGAGTGGAGTGGAGGTGCCCAGGCTGAGTGGAGTTGGGGTTCCCTGGCAGAGTGGGACTGGAAGTGCCAAGGCTGAGTGGAGTGAAGGTACCCAGGCTGAGTGGAGTGGAGGTGCCCAGGCTGAGTGGAGTGCAGGTTCCCAGCAGAGTGGGACTGGAAGTGCCCAGGCTGAGTGGAGTGAATGTGCCCAGGCTGAATGGAGTGGAGGTGCCCAGGCTGAGTGGAGGTGCCCAGGCTGAGTGGAGTGCAGGTTTTCAGGCAGAGTGGGATTGGAAGTGCCCAGGCTGAGTGGAGTGAATGTACCCAGGCTGAGTGGAGTGGAGGGGCCCAGGCTGAGTGGAGTGCAGGTTCCCAGGCAGAGTGGGATTGGAAGTGCCCAGGCTGAGTGGAGTGAATGTGCCCAGGCTGAGTGGAGTGGAGGTGCCAAGGCTGAGTAGAGTTGGGGTTCCCTGGCAGAGTGGGACTGGAAGTGCCAACGGTGAGTGGAGTGAATGTGCCCAGGCTGAGTGGAGTGGAGGTGCCCAGGCTGAGTGGAGTTTTGGGTTCCCTGGCAGAGTGGGACTGGAAGTGCCAACGCTGAGTGGAGTGAATGTGCCCCGGCTGAGTGGAGTGGAGGTGCCCAGGCTGAGTGGAGTGCAGGTTCCCAGGCAGAGTGGGATTGGAAGTGCCCAGGCTGAGTGGAGTAATGTACCCAGGCTGAGTGGAGTGCAGGTGCCCAGGCTGAGTGGACTGCAGGTTCCCAGGCAGAGTGGGATTGGAAGTGCCCAGGCTGAGTGGAGTGAATGTGCCCAGGCTGAGTGGAGTGGAGGTGCCCAGGCCGAGTGGAGTGCAGGTTCCCAGGCAGAGTGGGACTGGAAGTGCCCAGGCGGAGTGGAGTGAATGTCCCCAGGCTGAATGGGAGTCAATGTGCCTAGACAGAGTGGAGTGAATGTGCCCGGCCGCCGGAGCCCGAAACGTGCGTTTCCCCATTGCCTTGAATGGGCGCGGAGAGAGGGGGGCACTTTTTGGCTCGTGGCGCGGTCACCGTTGCGCCAAAGCGTCAAGTGTCACACCTCCCCGTGCTCGGGGCGGCCCCTTGGAGCTAACTTGCGGGGTTTGGAGGGGCTGCGAGGCCGCCCAGGAGAACGGGTCCAAACCGCGTTCCGATCGGACGAGAATTAAGGGCGGGACACAGTTCCGAGGTTCACTTTCCGCCCGGGCAAAGGGCCTATAACTTGCGGCGGGAGGGCTGAAGAGTGGGCCCCCGCGAGTCGGGTGGAGAGCCGGGTGTGGAGAGGAGTAGCGGAGGTTCCCAGTCAGAGTGGGAGTGGAGGTTCCTGGGCAGAGTGGGACTGGAAGTGCCCAGGCTGAGTGGAGTGAATGTGCCCTGGCTGAGTGGAGTGAATGTGGCCAGGCTGAGTGGAGTGGAGGTGCCCAGGCCGAGTGGAGTGCAGGTTCCCAGGCAGAGTAAGACTGGAAGTGCCCAGGCTGAGTGGAGTGAATGTGCCCGGGCTGAGTGGAGTGGAGGTGCCCAGGCCGAGTGGAGTGCAGGTTCCCAGGCAGAGTGGGACTGTAAGTGCCCAGGCTGAGTGGAGTGAAGGTACCCAGGCTGAGTGGAGTGGAGGTGCCCAGGCTGAGTGGAGTGCAGGTTCCCAGCAGAGTGGGACTGGAAGTGCCCAGGCTGAGTGGAGTGAATGTGCCCAGGCTGAATGGAGTGGAGGCGCCCAGGCTGAGTGGAGGTGCCCAGGCTGAGTGGAGTGTAGGTTCCCAGGCAGAGTGGGATTGGAAGTGCCCAGGCTGAGTGGAGTGAATGTACCCAGGCTGAGTGGAGTGGAGGGGCCCAGGCTGAGTGGAGTGCAGGTTCCCAGGCAGAGTGGGACTGGAAGTGCCCAGGCGGAGTGGAGTGAATGTGCCCAGGCTGAATGGGAGTCTATGTGCCTAGACAGAGTGGAGTGAATGTGCCCGGCCGCCGGAGCCCGAAACGTGCGTTTCCCCATTGCCTTGAATGGGCGCAGAGAGAGGGGGGCGCTTTTTGGCTCGTGGCGCGGTCACCGTTGCGCCAAAGCGTCAAGTGTCACACCTCCCCGTGCTCGGGGCGGCCCCTTGGAGCTAACTGGCTGGTTCTGGAGGGGCTGCGAGGCCGCCCAGGAGAACGGGTCCAAACCGCGTTCCGATCGGACGAGAATTGAGGGCGGGACACAGTTCCGCGGTTCACTTTCCGCCCGTGCAAAGGGCCTATAACTTGCGGCGGGAGGGCTTAAGAGTGGGCCCCCGCGAGTCGGGTGGAGAGCCGGGTGTGGAGAGGAGTAGCGGAGGTTCCCAGTCAGAGTGGGAGTGGAGGTTCCTGGGCAGAGTGGGACTGGAAGTGCCCAGGCTGAGTGGAGTGAATGTGCCCTGGCTGAGTGGAGTGAATGTGCCCAGGCTGAGAGGAGTGGAGGTGCCCAGGCTGAGTAGAGTGCAGGCACCCAGGCAGAGTGGGATTGGAAGTGCCCAGGCTGAGTGGAGTGAATGTGCCCAGGCTGAGTGGAGTGGAGGTGCCCAGGCCGAGTGGAGTGCAGGTTCCCAGGCAGAGTGGGACTGGAAGTGCCCAGGCTGAGTGGAGTGAATGTGCCCAGGCTGAGTGGAGTGGAGGTGCCCAGGCTGAGTGGAGTTGGGGTTCCCTGGCAGAGTGGGACTGGAAGTGCCAAGGCTGAGTGGAGTGAATGTGCCCAGGCTGAGTGGAGTGGAGGTGCCCAGGCCGAGTGGAGTGCAGGTTCCCAGGCAGAGTGGGACTGAAAGTGCCCAGGCTGAGTGGAGTGAATGTGCCAAGGCTGAATGGAGTGGAGGTGCCCAGGCTGAGTGGAGTGCAGGTTCCCTGGCAGAGTGGGATTGGAAGTGCCCAGGCTGAGTGGAGTGAATGTGCCCAAGCTGAGTGGAGTGGAGGTGCCCAGGCTGAGTGGAGTTGGGGTTCCCTGGCAGAGTGGGACTGGAAGTGCCAAGGCTGAGTGGAGTGAAGGTACCCAGGCTGAGTGGAGTGGAGGTGCCCAGGCTGAGTGGAGTGCAGGTTCCCAGCAGAGTGGGACGGGAAGTGCCAAGGCTGAGTGGAGTGAATGTGCCCAGGCTGAATGGAGTGGAGGTGCCCAGGCTGAGTGGAGGTGCCCAGGCTGAGTGGAGTGCAGGTTTTCAGGCAGAGAGGGATTGGAAGTGCCCAGGCTGAGTGGAGTGAATGTACCCAGGCTGAGTGGAGTGGAGGGGCCCAGGCTGAGTGGAGTGCAGGTTCCCAGGCAGAGTGGGATTGGAAGTGCCCAGGCTGAGTGGAGTGAATGTGCCCAGGCTGAGTGGAGTGGAGGTGCCCAGGCTGAGTAGAGTTGGGGTTCCCTGGCAGAGTGGGACTGGAAGTGCCAACGGTGAGTGGAGTGAATGTGCCCAGGCTGAGTGGAGTGGAGGTGCCCAGGCTGAATGGAGTTGGGGTTCCCTGGCAGAGTGGGACTGGAAGTGCCAACGCTGAGTGGAGTGAATGTGCCCCGGCTGAGTGGAGTGGAGGTGCCCAGGCTGAGTGGAGTGCAGGTTCCCAGGCAGAGTGGGATTGGAAGTGCCCAGGCTGAGTGGAGTGAATGTGCCCAGGCTGAGTGGAGTGGAGGTGCCCAGGCCGAGTGGAGTGCAGGTTCCCAGGCAGAGTGGGACTGGAAGTGCCCAGGCGGAGTGGAGTTAATGTGCCCAGGCTGAATGGGAGTCAATGTGCCTAGACAGAGTGGAGTGAATGTGCCCGGCCGCCGGAGCCCGAAACGTGCGTTTCCCCATTGCCTTGAATGGGCGCGGAGAGAGGGGACACTTTTTGGCTCGTGGCGCGGTCACCGTTGCGCCAAAGCGTCAAGTGTCACACCTCCCCGTGCTCGGGGCGGCCCCTTGGAGCTAACTTGCGGGGTTTGGAGGGGCTGCGAGGCCGCCCAGGAGAACGGGTCCAAACCGCGTTCCGATCGGACGAGAATTAAGGGCGGGACACAGTTCCGCGGTTCACTTTCCGCCCGGGCAAAGGGCCTATAACTTGCGGCGGGAGGGCTTAAGAGTGGGCCCCAGCGAGTCGGGTGGAGAGCCGGGTGTGGAGAGGAGTAGCAGAGGTTCCCAGTCAGAGTGGGAGTGGAGGTTCCTGGGCAGAGTGGGACTGGAAGTGCCCAGGCTGAGTGGAGTGAATGTGCCCTGGCTGAGTGGAGTGAATGTGGCCAGGCTGAGTGGAGTGGAGGTGCCCAGGCCGAGTGGAGTGCAGGTTCCCAGGCAGAGTAAGACTGGAAGTGCCCAGGCTGAGTGGAGTGAATGTGCCCAGGCTGAGTGGAGTGGAGGTGCCCAGGCCGAGTGGAGTGCAGGTTCCCAGGCAGAGTGGGACTGTAAGTGCCCAGGCTGAGTGGAGTGAATGTGCCCAGGCTGAGTGGAGTGGAGGTGCCCAGGCTGAGTGGAGTTGGGGTTCCCTGGCAGAGTGGGACTGGAAGTGCCAAGGCTGAGTGGAGTGAATGTGCCCAGGCTGAGTGGTGTGGAGGTGCCCTGGCCGAGTGGAGTGCAGGTTCCCAGGCAGAGTGGGACTGAAAGTGCCCAGGCTGAGTGGAGTGAATGTGCCCAGGCTGAATGGAGTGGAGGTGCCCAGGCTGAGTGGAGTGCAGGTTCCCTGGCAGAGTGGGATTGGAAGTGCCCAGGCTGAGTGGAGTGAATGTGCCCTGGCTGAGTGGAGTGAATGTGCCCAGGCTGAATGGAGTGGAGGTGCCCAGGGTGAGTGGAGGTGCCCAGGCTGAGTGGAGTGCAGGTTCCCAGGCAGAGTGGGATTGGAAGTGCCTAGGCTGAGTGGAGTGAATGTGCCCAGGCTGAGTGGAGTGGAGGTGCCCAGGCTGAGTGGAAGGCAGGTTCCCAGGGAGAGTGGGACTGGAAGTGCCAAGGCTGAGTGGAGTGAATGTGCCCAGGCTGAATGGAGTGGAGGTGCCCAGGCTGAGTGGAGTGCAGGTTCCCAGGCAGAGTGGGATTGGAAGTGCCCAGGCTGAGTGGAGTGAATGTACCCAGGCTGAGTGGAGTGGAGGTGCCCAGGCTGAGTGGAGTGCAGGTTCCCAGGCAGAGTGGGATTGGAAGTGCCCTGGCTGAGTGGAGTGAATGTGCCCAGGCTGAGTGGAGTGGAGGTGCCCAGGCTGAGTGGAGTTGGGGTTCCCTGGCAGAGTGGGATTGGAAGTTCCCAGGCTGAGTGGAGTGAATGTCCCCAGGCTGAGTGGATTGCATGTGCCCAGGCTGAGTGGAGTGCAGGTTCCCAGGCAGAGTGGGACTGGAAGTGCCCAGGCGGAGTGGAGTGAATGTGCCCAGGCTGAATGGGAGTCAATGTGCCGAGACAGAGTGGAGTGAATGTGCCCGGCCGCCGGAGCCCGAAACGTGCGTTTCCCCATTGCCTTGAATGGGCGCGGAGAGAGGGGGGCGCTTTTTGGCTCGTGGCGCGGGCACCGTTGCGCCAAAGCGTCAAGTGTCACACCTCCCCGTGCTCGGGGCGGCCCCTTGGAGCTAACTGGCTGGGTCTGGAGGGGGAGTGGAGTTGGGGTTCCCTGGCAGAGTGGGACTGGAAGTGCCAAGGCTGAGTGGAGTGAAGGTACCCAGGCTGAGTGGAGTGGAGGTGCCCAGGCTGAGTGGAGTGCAGGTTCCCAGCAGAGTGGGACTGGAAGTGCCCAGGCTGAGTGGAGTGAATGTGCCCAGGCTGAATGGAGTGGAGGTGCCCAGGCTGAGTGGAGGTGCCCAGGCTGAGTGGAGTGCAGGTTTTCAGGCAGAGTGGGATTGGAAGTGCCCAGGCAGAGTGGAGTGAATGTACCCAGGCTGAGTGGAGTGGAGGGGCCCAGGCTGAGTGGAGTGCAGGTTCCCAGGCAGAGTGGGATTGGAAGTGCCCAGGCTGAGTGGAGTGAATGTGCCCAGGCTGAGTGGAGTGGAGGTGCCCAGGCTGAGTAGAGTTGGGGTTCCCTGGCAGAGTGGGACTGGAAGTGCCAACGGTGAGTGGAGTGAATGTGCCCAGGCTGAGTGGAGTGGAGGTGCCCAGGCTGAGTGGAGTTGGGGTTCCCTGGCAGAGTGGGACTGGAAGTGCCAACGCTGAGTGGAGTGAATGTGCCCCGGCTGAGTGGAGTGGAGGTGCCCAGGCTGAGTGGAGTGCAGGTTCCCAGGCAGAGTGGGATTGGAAGTGCCCAGGCTGAGTGGAGTAATGTACCCAGGCTGAGTGGAGTGCAGGTGCCCAGGCTGAGTGGAGTGCAGGTTCCCAGGCAGAGTGGGATTGGAAGTGCCCAGGCTGAGTGGAGTGAATGTGCCCAGGCTGAGTGGAGTGGAGGTGCCCAGGCCGAGTGGAGTGCAGGTTCCCAGGCAGAGTGGGACTGGAAGTGCCCAGGCGGAGTGGAGTGAATGTGCCCAGGCTGAATGGGAGTCAATGTGCCTAGACAGAGTGGAGTGAATGTGCCCGGCCGCCGGAGCCCGAAACGTGCGTTTCCCCATTGCCTTGAATGGGCGCGGAGAGAGGGGGGCACTTTTTGGCTCGTGGCGCGGTCACCGTTGCGCCAAAGCCTCAAGTGTCACACCTCCCCGTGCTCGGGGCGGCCCCTTGGAGCTAACTTGCGGGGTTTGGAGGGGCTGCGAGGCCGCCCAGGAGAACGGGTCCAAACCGCGTTCCGATCGGACGAGAATTAAGGGCGGGACACAGTTCCGCGGTTCACTTTCCGCCCGGGCAAAGGGCATATAACTTGCGGCGGGAGGGCTTAAGAGTGGGCCCCCGCGAGTCGGGTGGAGAGCCGGGTGTGGAGAGGAGTAGCGGAGGTTCCCAGTCAGAGTGGGAGTGGAGGTTCCAGGGCAGAGTGGGACTGGAAGTGCCCAGGCTGAGTGGAGTGAATGTGCCCTGGCTGAGTGGAGTGAATGTGCCCAGGCTGAATGGAGTGGAGGTGCCCAGGCTGAGTGGAGGTGCCCAGGCTGAGTGGAGTGCAGGTTTTCAGGCAAAGTGGGATTGGAAGTGCCCAGGCTGAGTGGAGTGAATGTACCCAGGCTGAGTGGAGTGGAGGGGCCCAGGCTGAGTGGAGTGCAGGTTCCCAGGCAGAGTGGGATTGGAAGTGCCCAGGCTGAGTGGAGTGAATGTGCCCAGGCTGAGTGGAGTGGAGGTGCCCAGGCTGAGTAGAGTTGGGGTTCCCTGGCAGAGTGGGACTGGAAGTGCCAACGGTGAGTGGAGTGAATGTGCCCAGGCTGAGTGGAGTGGAGGTGCCCAGGCTGAGTGGAGTTGGGGTTCCCTGGCAGAGTGGGACTGGAAGTGCCAACGCTGAGTGGAGTGAATGTGCCCCGGCTGAGTGGAGTGGAGGTGCCCAGGCCTAGTGGAGTGCAGGTTCCCAGGCAGAGTGGGATTGGAAGTGCCCAGGCTGAGTGGAGTAATGTACCCAGGCTGAGTGGAGTGCAGGTGCCCAGGCTGAGTGGAGTGCAGGTTCCCAGGCAGAGTGGGATTGGAAGTGCCCAGGCTGAGTGGAGTGAATGTGCCCAGGCTGAGTGGAGTGGAGGTGCCCAGGCCGAGTGGAGTGCAGGTTCCCAGGCAGAGTGGGACTGGAAGTGCCCAGGCGGAGTGGAGTGAATGTGCCCAGGCTGAATGGGAGTCAATGTGCCTAGACAGAGTGGAGTGAATGTGCCCGGCCGCCGGAGCCCGAAACGTGCGTTTCCCCATTGCCTTGAATGGGCGCGGAGAGAGGGGGGCACTTTTTGGCTCGTGGCGCGGTCACCGTTGCGCCAAAGCGTCAAGTGTCACACCTCCCCGTGCTCGGGGCGGCCCCTTGGAGCTAACTTGCGGGGTTTGTAGGGGCTGCGAGGCCGCCCAGGAGAACGGGTCCAAACCGCGTTCCGATCGGACGAGAATTAAGGGCGGGACACAGTTCCGCGGTTCACTTTCCGCCCGGGCAAAGGGCCTATAACTTGCGGCGGGAGGGCTAAAGAGTGGGCCCCCGCGAGTCGGGTGGAGAGCCGGGTGTGGAGAGGAGTAGCGGAGGTTCCCAGTCAGAGTGGGAGTGGAGGTTCCTGGGCAGAGTGGGACTGGAAGTGCCCAGGCTGAGTGGAGTGAATGTGCCCTGGCTGAGTGGAGTGAATGTGGCCAGGCTGAGTGGAGTGGAGGTGCCCAGGCCGAGTGGAGTGCAGGTTCCCAGGCAGAGTGGGACTGGAAGTGCCCAGGCTGAGTGGAGTGAATGTGCCCAGGCTGAGTGGAGTGGAGGTGCCCAGGCCGAGTGGAGTGCAGGTTCCCAGGCAGAGTGGGACTGGAAGTGCCCAGGCTGAGTGGAGTGAATGTGCCCAGGCTGAGTGGAGTGGAGGTGCCCAGGCTGAGTGGAGTTGGGGTTCCCTGGCAGAGTGGGACTGGAAGTGCCAAGGCTGAGTGGAGTGAATGTGCCCAGGCTGAGTGGAGTGGAGGTGCCCAGGCCGAGTGGAGTGCAGGTTCCCAGGTAGAGTGGGACTGAAAGTGCCCAGGCTGAGTGGAGTGAATGTGCCCAGGCTGAATGGAGTGGAGGTGCCCAGGCTGAGTGGAGTGCAGGTTCCCTGGCAGAGTGGGATTGGAAGTGCCCAGGCTGAGTGGAGTGAATGTGCCCAGGCTGAGTGGAGTGGAGGTGCCCAGGCTGAGTGGAGAGAATGTGCCCAGGCTGAGTGGAGTGGAGGTGCCCAGGCCGAGTGGAGTGCAGGTTCCCAGGCAGAGTGGGACTGGAAGTGCCCAGGCTGAGTGGAGTGAATGTGCCCAGGCTGAGTGGAGTGGAGGTGCCCAGGCTGAGTGGAGTTGGGGTTCCCTGGCAGAGTGGGACTGGAAGTGCCAAGGCTGAGTGGAGTGAATGTGCCCAGGCTGAGTGGAGTGGAGGTGCCCAGGCCGAGTGGAGTGCAGGTTCCCAGGCAGAGTGGGACTGAAAGTGCCCAGGCTCAGTTGAGTGAATGTGCCCAGGCTGAATGGAGTGGAGGTGCCCAGGCTGAGTGGAGTGCAGGTTCCCTGGCAGAGTGGGATTGGAAGTGCCCAGGCTGAGTGGAGTGAATGTGCCCAGGCTGAGTGGAGTGGAGGTGCCCAGGCTGAGTGGAGTTGGGGTTCCCTGGCAGAGTGGGACTGGAAGTGCCAAGGCTGAGTGGAGTGAAGGTACCCAGGCTGAGTGGAGTGGAGGTGCCCAGGCTGAGTGGAGTGCAGGTTCCCAGCAGAGTGGGACTGGAAGTGCCCAGGCTGAGTGGAGTGAATGTGCCCAGGCTGTATGGAGTGGAGGTGCCCAGGCTGAGTGGAGGTGCCCAGGCTGAGTGGAGTGCAGGTTTTCAGGCAGAGTGGGATTGGAAGTGCCCAGGCTGAGTGGAGTGAATGTACCCAGGCTGAGTGGAGTGGAGGGGCCCAGGCTGAGTGGAGTGCAGGTTCCCAGGCAGAGTGGGATTGGAAGTGCCCAGGCTGAGTGGAGTGAATGTGCCCAGGCTGAGTGGAGTGGAGGTGCCCAGGCTGAGTAGAGTTGGGGTTCCCTGGCAGAGTGGGACTGGAAGTGCCAACGGTGAGTGGAGTGAATGTGCCCAGGCTGAGTGGAGTGGAGGTGCCCAGGCTGAGTGGAGTTGGGGTTCCCTGGCAGAGTGGGACTGGAAGTGCCAACGCTGAGTGGAGTGAATGTGCCCCGGCTGAGTGGAGTGGAGGTGCCCAGGCTGAGTGGAGTGCAGGTTCCCAGGCAGAGTGGGATTGGAAGTGCCCAGGCTGAGTGGAGTAATGTACCCAGGCTGAGTGGAGTGCAGGTGCCCAGGCTGAGTGGAGTGCAGGTTCCCAGGCAGAGTGGGATTGGAAGTGCCCAGGCTGAGTGGAGTGAATGTGCCCAGGCTGAGTGGAGTGGAGGTGCCCAGGCCGAGTGGAGTGCAGGTTCCCAGGCAGAGTGGGACTGGAAGTGCCCAGGCGGAGTGGAGTGAATGTGCCCAGGCTGAATGGGAGTCAATGTGCCTAGACAGAGTGGAGTGAATGTGCCCGGCCGCCGGAGCCCGAAACGTGCGTTTCCCCATTGCCTTGAATGGGCGCGGAGAGAGGGGGGCACTTTTTGGCTCGTGGCGCGGTCACCGTTGCGCCAAAGCCTCAAGTGTCACACCTCCCCGTGCTCGGGGCGGCCCCTTGGAGCTAACTTGCGGGGTTTGGAGGGGCTGCGAGGCCGCCCAGGAGAACGGGTCCAATCCGCGTTCCGATCGGACGAGAATTGAGGGCGGGACACAGTTCCGCGGTTCACTTTCCGCCCGGGCAAAGGGCCTATAACTTGCGGCGGGAGGGCTTAAGAGTGGGCCCCCGCGAGTCGGGTGGAGAGCCGGGTGTGGAGAGGAGTAGCGGAGGTTCCCAGTCAGAGTGGGAGTGGAGGTTCCTGGGCAGAGTGGGACTGGAAGTGCCCAGGCTGAGTGGAGTGAATGTGCCCTGGCTGAGTGGAGTGAATGTGCCCAGGCTGAGTGGAGTGGAGGTGCCCAGGCTGAGTAGAGTGCAGGCACCCAGGCAGAGTGGGATTGGAAGTGCCCAGGCTGAGTGGAGTGAATGTGCCCAGGCTGAGTGGAGTGAATGTTCCCAGGCTGAATGGGAGTCAATGTGCCTAGACAGAGTGGAGTGAATGTGCCCAGGCTGAGTGGAGTGGAGGTGCCCAGGCTGAGTGGAGTTGGGGTTCCCAGGCAGAGAGGGACTGGAAGTGCCCTGGCTGAGTGGAGTGAATGTGCCCAGGCTGCGTGGAGTGGAGGCTCCCAGGCTGAGTGGAGTGCAGGTTCCCAGCAGAGTGGGATTGGAAGTACCCAGGCTGAGTGGAGTGGAGGTGCCCAGGCTGAGTGGAGTGCAGGTTCCCAGGCAGAGTGGGATTGGAAGTGCCCAGGCTGAGTGGAGTGAATGTGCCCAGGCTGAGTGGAGTGGAGGTGCCCAGGCTGAGTGGAGTTGGGGTTCCCTGGCAGAGTGGGACTGGAATTGCCAAGGCTGAGTGGAGTGAATGTACCCAGGCTGAGTGGAGTGGAGGTGCCCAGGCTGAGTGGAGTGCTGGTTCCCAGGCAGAGTGGGATTGGAAGTTCCCAGGCTGAGTGGAGTGAATGTCCCCAGGCTGAGTGGATTGCATGTGCCCAGGCTGAGTGGAGTGCAAGTTCCCTGGCAGAGTGGGATTGGAAGTGCCCAGGCTGAGTGGAGTGAATGTGCCCAGGCTGACTGGAGTGGAGGTGCCAAGGCCGAGTGGAGTGCAGGTTCCCAGGCAGAGTGGGACTGGAAGTGCCCAGGTGGAGTGGAGTGAATGTGCCAAGGCTGAATGGGAGTCAATGTGCCTAGACAGAGTGGAGTGAATGTGCCCAGCCGCCGGATCCCGAAACGTGCGTTTCCCCATTGCCTTGAATGGGCGCGGAGAGAGGGGGGCACTTTTTGGCTCGTGGCGCGGTCACCGTTGCGCCAAAGCGTCAAGTGTCACACCTCCCTGTGCTCGGGGCGGCCCCTTGGAGCTAACTAGCGGGGTTTGGAGGGGCTGCGAGGCCGCCCAGGAGAACGGGTCCAAACCGCGTTCCGATCGGACGAGAATTGAGGGCGGGACACAGTTCCGCGGTTCACTTTCCGCCCGGGCAAAGGGCCTATAACTTGCGGCGGGAGGGCTTAAGAGTGGGCCCCCGCGAGTCGGGTGGAGAGCCGGGTGTGGAGAGGAGTAGCGGAGGTTCCCAGTCAGAGTGGGAGTGGAGGTTCCTGGGCAGAGTGGGACTGGAAGTGCCCAGGCTGAGTGGAGTGAATGTGCCCTGGCTGAGTGGAGTGAATGTGGCCAGGCTGAGTGGAGTGGAGGTGCCCAGGCCGAGTGGAGTGCAGGTTCCCAGGCAGAGTGGGACTGGAAGTGCCCAGGCTGAGTGGAGTGAATGTGCCCAGGCTGAGTGGAGTGGAGGTGCCCAGGCTGAGTGGAGTTGGGGTTCCCTGGCAGAGTGGGACTGGAAGTGCCAAGGCTGAGTGGAGTGAATGTGCCCAGGCTGAGTGGAGTGGAGGTGCCCAGGCTGAGTGGAGTGCAGGTTCCCAGGCAGAGTGGGATTGGAAGTGCCCAGGCTGAGTGGAGTGAATGTGCCCAGGCTGAGTGGATTGCATGTGCCCAGGCTGAGTGGAGTGCAGGTTCCCTGGCAGAGTGGGATTGGAAGTGCCCAGGCTGAGTGGAGTGAATGTGCCAAGGCTGACTGGAGTGGAGGTGCCCAGGCCGAGTGGAGTGCAGGTTCCCAGGCAGAGTGGGATTGGAAGTGCCCAGGCTGAGTGGAGTGAATGTGCCCAGGCTGACTGGAGTGGAGGTGCCCAGGCCGAGTGGAGTGCAGGTTCCCAGGCAGAGTGGGACTGGAAGTGCCCATGCGGAGTGGAGTGAATGTGCCCAGGCTGAATGGGAGTCAATGTGCCTAGACAGAGTGGAGTGAATGTGCCCGGCCGCCGGAGCCCGAAACGTGCGTTTCCCCATTGCCTTGAATGGGCGCGGAGAGAGGGGGGCGCTTTTTGGCTCGTGCCGCGGGCACCGTTGCGCCAAAGCGTCAAGTGTCACACCTCCCCGTGCTCGGGGCGGCCCCTTGGAGCTAACTGGCTGGGTGTGGAGGGGCTGCGAGGCCGCCCAGGAGAACGGGTCCAAACCGCGTTCATATCGGACGAGAATTGAGGGCGGGACACAGTTCCGCGGTTCACTTTCCGCCCGGTCAAAGGGCCTATAACTTGCGGCGGGAGGGCTTAAGAGTGGGCCCCCGCGAGTCGGGTGGAGAGCCGGGTGTGGAGAGGAGTAGCGGAGGTTCCCAGTCAGAGTGGGAGTGGAGGTTCCTGGGCAGAGTGGGACTGGAAGTGCCCAGGCAGAGTGGGATTGGAAGTGCCCAGGCTGAGTGGAGTGAATGTGCCCAGGCTGAGTGGAGTGGAGGTGCCCAGGCTGAGTGGAGTTGGGGTTCCCTGGCAGAGTGGGACTGGAAGTGCCAAGGCTGAGTGGAGTGAATGTGCCCAGGCTGAGTGGAGTGGAGGTGCCCAGGCCGAGTGGAGTGCAGGTTCCCAGGCAGAGTGGGACTGGAAGTGCCCAGGCTGAGTGGAGTGAATGTGCCCAGGCTGAGTGGAGTGGAGGTGCCCAGGCTGAGTGGAGTTGGGGTTCCCTGGCAGAGTGGGACTGGAAGTGCCAAGGCTGAGTGGAGTGAATGTGCCCAGGCTGAGTGGAGTGGAGGTGCCCAGGCCGAGTGGAGTGCAGGTTCCCAGGCAGAGTGGGACTGAAAGTGCCCAGGCTGAGCGGAGTGAATGTGCCCAGGCTGAGTGGAGTGAATGTGCCCAGGCTGAGTGGAGTGAATGTGCCCAGGCTGACTGGAGAGAATGTGCCCAGGCTGAGTGGATTGGAGGTGCCCAGGCTGAGTGGAGTTGGGGTTCCCAGGCAGAGAGGGACTGGAAGTGCCCAGGCTGAGTGGAGTGAATGTGCCCAGGCTGAGTGGAGTGAATGTTCCCAGGCTGAATGGGAGTCAATGTGCCTCGACAGAGTGGAGTGAATGTGCCCAGGCTGAATGGAGTGGAGGTGCCCAGGCTGAGTGGAGGTGCCCAGGCTGAGTGGAGTGCAGGTTCCCAGGCAGAGTGGGATTGGAAGTGCCCAGGCTGAGTGGAGTGAATGTGCCCAGGCTGAGTGGAGTGGAGGTGCCCAGGCCGAGTGGAGTGCAGGTTCCCAGGCAGAGTGGGACTGGAAGTGCCCAGGCGGAGTGGAGTGAATGTGCCCAGGCTGAATGGGAGTCAATGTGCCTAGACAGAGTGGAGTGAATGTGCCCGGCCGCCGGAGCCCGAAACGTGCGTTTCCCCATTGCCTTGAATGGGCGCGGAGAGAGGGGGGCGCTTTTTGGCTCGTGGCGCGGGCACCGTTGCGTCAAAGCGTCAAGTGTCACACCTCCCCGTGCTCGGGGCGGCCCCTTGGAGCTAACTAGCTGGGTCTGGAGGGGCTGCGAGGCCGCCCAGGAGAACGGGTCCAAACCGCGTTCCGATCGGACGAGAATTGAGGGCGGGACACAGTTCCGCGGTTCACTTTCCGCCCGGGCAAAGGGCCTATAACTTGCGGCGGGAGGGCTTAAGAGTGGGCCCCCGCGAGTCGGGTGGAGAGCCGGGTGTGGAGAGGAGTTGCGGAGGTTCCCAGTCAGAGTGGGAGTGGAGGTTCCTGGGCAGAGTGGGACTGGAAGTGCCCAGGCTGAGTGGAGTGAATGTGCCCTGGCTGAGTGGAGTGAATGTGCCCAGGCTGAGTGGAGTGAATGTGCCCAGGCTGAGTGGAGTGAATGTGCCCAGGCTGACTGGAGAGAATGTGCCCAGGCTGAGTGGATTGGAGGTGCCCAGGCTGAGTGGAGAGCAGGTTCCCAGGCAGAGTGGGACTGGAAGTGCCCAGGCTGAGTGGAGTGAATGAGCCCAGGCTGAGTGGAGTGAATGTTCCCAGGCTGAATGGGAGTCAATGTGCCTAGACAGAGTGGAGTGAATGTGCCCAGGCTGAGTGGAGTGGAGGTGCCCAGGCTGAGTGGAGTTGGGGTTCCCAGGCAGAGAGGGACTGGAAGTGCCCTGGCTGAGTGGAGTGAATGTGCCCAGGCTGAATGGGAGTCAATGTGCCTAGACAGAGTGGAGTGAATGTGCCCAGGCTGAGTGGAGTGGAGGTGCCCAGGCTGAGTGGAGTTGGGGTACCCAGGCAGAGAGGGACTGGAAGTGCCCTGGCTGAGTGGAGTGAATGTGCCCAGGCTGCGTGGAGTGAATGTGGCCAGGCTGAGTGGAGTGGAGGTGCCCAGGCTGAGTGGAGTGCAGGCACCCAGGCAGAGTGGGATTGGAAGTGCCCAGGCTGAGTGGAGTGAATGTGCCCAGGCTGAGTGGAGTGGAGGTGCCCAGGCCGAGTGGAGTGCAGGTTCCCAGGCAGAGTGGGACTGGAAGTGCCCAGGCGGAGTGGAGTGAATGTGCCCAGGCTGAATGGGAGTCAATGTGCCTAGACAGAGTGGAGTGAATGTGCCCGGCCGCCGGAGCCCGAAACGTGCGTTTCCCTTTTGCCTTGAATGGGCGCGGAGAGAGGGGGGCGCTTTTTGGCTCGTGGCGCGGGCACCGTTGCGCCAATGCGTCAAGTGTCACACCTCCCCGTGCTCGGGGCGGCCCCTTGGAGCTAACTAGCAGAGTCTGGAGGGGCTGCGAGGCCGCCCAGGAGAACGGGTCCAAACCGCGTTCCGATCGGACGAGAATTGAGGGCGGGACACAGTTCCGCGGTTCACTTTCCGCCCGGGCAAAGGGCCTATAACTTGCGGCGGGAGGGCTTAAGAGTGGGCCCCCGCGAGTCGGGTGGAGAGCCGGGTGTGGAGAGGAGTAGCGGAGGTTCCCAGTCAGAGTGGGAGTGGAGGTTCCTGGGCAGAGTGGGACTGGAAGTGCCCAGGCTGAGTGGAGTGAATGTGCCCTGGCTGAGTGGAGTGAATGTGCCCAGGCTGAGTGGAGTGAATGTGCCCAGGCTGAGTGGAGTGAATGTGCCCAGGCTGACTGGAGAGAATGTGCCCAGGCTGAGTGGATTGGAGGTGCCCAGGCTGAGTGGAGTGCAGGTTCCCAGGCAGAGTGGGACTGGAAGTGCCCAGGCTGAGTGGAGTGAATGTGCCCAGGCTGAGTGGAGTGAATGTTCCCAGGCTGAATGGGAGTCAATGTACCTCGACAGAGTGGAGTGAATGTGCCCAGGCTGAGTGGAGTGGAGGTGCCCAGGCTGAGTGGAGTTGGGGTTCCCAGGCAGAGAGGGACTGGAAGTGCCCTGGCTGAGTGGAGTGAATGTGCCCAGGCTGCGTGGAGTGGAGGTTCCCAGGCTGAGTGGAGTGCAGGTTCCCAGCAGAGTGGGATTGGAAGTACCCAGGCTGAGTGGAGTGGAGGTGCCCAGGCTGAGTGGAGTGCAGGTTCCCAGGCAGAGTGGGATTGGAAGTGCCCAGGCTGAGTGGAGTGAATGTGCCCAGGCTGAGTGGAGTGGAGGTGCCCAGGCTGAGTGGAGTTGGGGTTCCCTGGCAGAGTGGGACTGGAAGTGCCAACGCTGAGTGGAGTGAATGTACCCAGGCTGAGTGGAGTGGAGGTGCCCAGGCTGAGTGGAGTGCTGGTTCCCAGGCAGAGTGGGATTGGAAGTTCCGAGGCTGAGTGGAGTGAATGTGCCCAGGCTGACTGGAGTGGAGGTGCCTAGGCCGAGTGGAGTGCAGGTTCCCAGGCAGAGTGGGACTGGAAGTGCCCAGGCGGAGTGGAGTGAATGTGCCCAGGCTGAATGGGAGTCAATGTGCCTAGACAGAGTGGAGTGAATGTGCCCGGCCGCCGGAGCCCGAAACGTGCGTTTCCCCATTGCCTTGAATGGGCGCGGAGAGAGGGGGGCGCTTTTTGGCTCGTGGCGCGGGCACCGTTGCGCCAAAGCGTCAAGTGTCACACCTCCCCGTGCTCGGGGCGGCCCCTTGGAGCTAACTGGCTGAATCTGGAGGGGCTGCGAGGCCGCCCAGGAGAACGGGTCCAAACCGCGTTCCGATCGGACGAGAATTGAGGGCGGGACACAGTTCCGCGGTTCACTTTCCGCCCAGGCAAAGGGCCTATAACTTGCGGCGGGAGGGCTTAAGAGTGGGCCCCCGCGAGTCGGGTGGAGAGCCGGGTGTGGAGAGGAGTAGCGGAGGTTCCCAGTCAGAGTGGGAGTGGAGGTTCCTGGGCAGAGTGGGACTGGAAGTGCCCAGGCTGAGTGGAGTGAATGTGCCCTGGCTGAGTGGAGTGAATGTGCCCAGGCTGAGTGGAGTGGAGGTGCCCAGGCTGAGTAGAGTGCAGGCACCCAGGCAGAGTGGGATTGGAAGTGTCCAGGCTGAGTGGAGTGAATGTGCCCAGGCTGAGTGGAGTGGAGGTGCCCAGGCCGAGTGGAGTGCAGGTTCCCAGGCAGAGTGGGACTGGAAGTGCCCAGGCTGAGTGGAGTGAATGTGCCCAGGCTGAGTGGAGTGGAGGTGCCCAGGCTGAGTGGAGTTGGGGTTCCCTGGCAGAGTGGGACTGGAAGTGCCAACGCTGAGTGGAGTGAATGTGGCCAGGCTGAGTGGAGTGGAGGTGCCCAGGCCGAGTGGAGTGCAGGTTCCCAGGCAGAGTGGGACTGGAAGTGCCCAGGCTGAGTGGAGTGAATGTGCCCAGGCTGAGTGGAGTGGAGGTGCCCAGGCTGAGTGGAGTGCAGGTTCCCAGGCAGAGTGGGACTGGAAGTGCCAAGGCTGAGTGGAGTGAATGTGCCCAGGCTGAGTGGAGTGGAGGTGCCCAGGCTGAGTGGAGTGCAGGTTCCCAGGCAGAGTGGGATTGGAATTGCCCAGGCTGAGTGGAGTGAATGTACCTAGGCTGAGTGGAGTGGAGGTGCCCAGGCTGAGTGGAGTGCAGGTTCCCAGGCAGAGTGGGATTGGAAGTGCCCAGGCTGAGTGGAGTGAATGTGCCCAGGCTGAGTGGAGTGGAGGTGCCCAGGCTGAGTGGAGTGCAGGTTCCCAGGCAGAGTGGGACTGGAAGTGCCCAGGCTGAGTGGAGTGAATGTGCCCAGGCTGAGTGGAGTGGAGGTGCCCAGGCTGAGTGGAGTTGGGGTTCCCTGGCAGAGTGGGACTGGAAGTGCCAAGGCTGAGTGGAGTGAATGTGCCCAGGCTGAGTGGAGTGGAGGTGCCCAGGCCGAGTGGAGTGCAGGTTCCCAGGCAGAATGGGACTGAAAGTGCCTAGGCTGAGTGAAGTGAATGTGCCCAGGCTGATTGGAGTGGAAGTGCCCAGGCTGATTGGAGTGCAGGTTCCCAGGCAGAGTGGGATTGGAAGTGCCCAGGCTGAGTGGAGTGAATGTGCCCAGGCTGAGTGGAGTGGAGGTGCCCAGGCTGAGTGGAGTTGGGGTTCCCTGGCAGAGTGGGACTGGAAGTGCCCAGGCTGAGTGGAGTGAATGTGCCCAGGCTGAGTGGAGTGGAGGTGCCCAGGCTGAGTGGAGTGCAGGTTCCCAGGCAGAGTGGGACTGGAAGTGTCAAGGCTGAGTGGAGTGAATGTGCACAGGCTGAGTGGAGTGCAGGTTCCCAGGCAGAGTGGAGTGCAGGTTCCCAGGCAGAGTGGGATTGGAAGTGCCCAGGCTGAGTGGAGTGAATGTGCCCAGGCTGAGTGGAGTGGAGGTGCCCAGGCTGAGTGGAGTGCAGGTTCCCAGGCAGAGTGGGACTGGAAGTGCCCAGGCTGAGTGGAGTGAATGTGCCCAGGCTGAGTGGAGTGGAGGTGCCCAGGCTGAGTGGAGTTGGGGTTCCCTGGCAGAGTGGGACTGGAAGTGCCAAGGCTGAGTGGAGTGAATGTGGCCAGGCTGAGTGGAGTGGAGGTGCCCAGGCCGAGTGGAGTGCAGGTTCCCAGGCAGAGTGGGACTGGAAGTGCCCAGGCTGAGTGGAGTGAATGTGCCCAGGCTGAGTGGAGTGGAGGTGCCCAGGCTGAGTGGAGTGCAGGTTCCCAGGCAGAGTGGGACTGGAAGTGCCAAGGCTGAGTGGAGTGAATGGGCCCAGGCTGAGTGGAGTGGAGGTGCCCAGGCTGAGTGGAGTTCAGGTTCCCAGGCAGAGAGGGACTGGAAGTGCCCTGGCTTAGTGGAGTGAATGTGCCCAGGCTGCGTGGAGTGGAGGTTCCCAGGCTGAGTGGAGTGCAGGTTCCCAGCAGAGTGGGATTGGAAGTACCCAGGCTGAGTGGAGTGGAGGTGTCCAGGCTGAGTGGAGTGCAGGTTCCCAGGCAGAGTGGGATTGGAAGTGCCCAGGCTGAGTGGAGTGAATGTGCCCAGGCTGAGTGGAGTGGAGGTGCCCAGGCTGAGTGGAGTTGGGGTTCCCTGGCAGAGTGAGACTGGAAGTGCCAACGCTGAGTGGAGTGAATGTACCCAGGCTGAGTGGAGTGGAGCTGCCCAGGCTGAGTGGAGTGCTGGTTCCCAGGCAGAGTGGGATTGGAAGTTCCGAGGCTGAGTGGAGTGAATGTCCCCAGGCTGAGTGGATTGCATGTGCCCAGGCTGAGTGGAGTCCCGGTTCCCTGGCAGAGTGGGATTGGAAGTGCCCAGGCTGAGTGGAGTGAATGTGCCCAGGCTGACTGGAGTGGAGGTGCCCAGGCCGAGTGGAGTGCAGGTTCCCAGGCAGAGTGGGACTGGAAGTGCCCAGGCGGAGTGGAGTGAATGTGCCCAGGCTGAATGGGAGTCAATGTGCCTAGACAGAGTGGAGTGAATGTGCCCGGCCGCCGGAGCCCGAAACGTGCGTTTCCCCATTGCCTTGAATGGGCGCGGAGAGAGGGGGGCGCTTTTTGGCTCGTGGCACGGGCACCGTTGCGCCAAAGCGTCAAGTGTCACGCCTTTCCGTGCTCGGGGCGGCCCCTTGGAGCTAACTGGCTGAATCTGGAGGGGCTGCGAGGCCGCCCAGGAGAACGGGTCCAAACCGCGTTCCGATCGGACGAGAATTGAGGGCGGGACACAGTTCCGCGGTTCACTTTCCGCCCAGGCAAAGGGCCTATAACTTGCGGCGGGAGGGCTTAAGAGTGGGCCCCCGCGAGTCGGGTGGAGAGCCGGGTGTGGAGAGGAGTAGCGGAGGTTCCCAGTCAGAGTGGGAGTGGAGGTTCCTGGGCAGAGTGGGACTGGAAGTGCCCAGGCTGAGTGGAGTGAATGTGCCCTGGCTGAGTGGAGTGAATGTGCCCAGGCTGAGTGGAGTGGAGGTGCCCAGGCTGAGTAGAGTGCAGGCACCCAGGCAGAGTGGGATTGGAAGTGCCCAGGCTGAGTGGAGTGAATGTGCCCAGGCTAAGTGGAGTGGAGGTGCCCAGGCCGAGTGGAGTGCAGGTTCCCAGGCAGAGTGGGACTGGAAGTGCCCAGGCTGAGTGGAGTGAATGTGCCCAGGCTGAGTGGAGTGGAGGTGCCCAGGCTGAGTGGAGTTGGGGTTCCCTGGCAGAGTGGGACTGGAAGTGCCAAGGCTGAGTGGAGTGAATGTGGCCAGGCTGAGTGGAGTGGAGGTGCCCAGGCCGAGTGGAGTGCAGGTTCCCAGGCAGAGTGGGACTGGAAGTGCCCAGGCTGAGTGGAGTGAATGTGCCCAGGCTGAGTGGAGTGGAGGTGCCCAGGCTGAGTGGAGTGCAGGTTCCCAGGCAGAGTGGGACTGGAAGTGCCAAGGCTGAGTGGAGTGAATGTGCCCAGACTGAGTGGAGTGGAGGTGCCCAGGCTGAGTGGAGTGCAGGTTCCCAGGCAGAGTGGGATTGGAAGTGCCCAGGCTGAGTGGAGTGAATGTACCCAGGCTGAGTGGAGTGGAGGTGCCCAGGCTGAGTGGAGTGCAGGTTCCCAGGCAGAGTGGGATTGGAAGTGCCCAGGCTGAGTGGAGTGAATGTGCCCAGGCTGAGTGGAGTGGAGGTGCCCAGGCTGAGTGGAGTTGGGGTTCCCTGGCAGAGTGGGACTGGAAGTGCCAAGGCTGAGTGGAGTGAATGTGGCCAGGCTGAGTGGAGTGGAGGTGCCCAGGCCGAGTGGAGTGCAGGTTCCCAGGCAGAGTGGGACTGGAAGTGCCCAGGCGGAGTGGAGTGAATGTGCCCAGGCTGAATGGGAGTCAATGTGCCGAGACAGAGTTGAGTGAATGTGCCCAGCCGCCGGAGCCCGAAACGTGCGTTTCCCCATTGCCTTGAATGGGCGCGGAGAGAGGGGGGCGCTTTTTGGCTCGTGGCGCGGGCACCGTTGCGCCAAAGCATCAAGTGTCACCCCTCCCCGTGCTCGGGGCGGCCCCTTGGAGCTAACCAGCAGGGTCTGGAGGGGCTGCGAGGCCGCCCAGGAGAACGGGTCGAAACCGCGTTCCGATCGGACGAGAATTGAGGGCGGGACACAGTTCCGCGGTTCACTTTCCGCCCGGGCAAAGGGCCTATAACTTGCGGCGGGAGGGCTTAAGAGTGGGCCCCCGCGAGTCGGGTGGAGAGCCGGGTGTGGAGAGGAGTCGCGGAGGTTCCCAGTCAGAGTGGGAGTGGAGGTTCCTGGGCAGAGTGGGACTGGAAGTGCCCAGGCTGAGTGGAGTGAATGTGCCCTGGCTGAGTGGAGTGAATGTGCCCAGGCTGAGTGCAGTGAATGTGCCCAGGCTGAGTGGAGTGAATGTGCCCAGGCTGACTGGAGAGAATGTGCCCAGGCTGAGTGGATTGGAGGTGCCCAGGCTGAGTGGAGTGCAGGTTCCCAGGCAGAGTGGGACTGGAAGTGCCCAGGCTGAGTGGAGTGAATGTGCCCAGGCTGAGTGGAGTGAATGTTCCCAGGCTGAATGGGAGTCAATGTGCCTAGACAGAGTGGAGTGAATGTGCCCAGGCTGAGTGGAGTGGAGGTGCCCAGGCCGAGTGGAGTTGGGGTTCCCAGGCAGAGAGGGACTGGAAGTGCCCTGGCTGAGTGGAGTGAATGTGCCCAGGCTGCGTGGAGTGGAGGTTCCCAGGCTGAGTGGAGTGCAGGTTCCCAGCAGAGTGGGATTGGAAGTACCCAGGCTGAGTGGAGTGGAGGTGCCCAGGCTGAGTGGAGTGCAGGTTCCCAGGCAGAGTGGGATTGGAAGTGCCCAGGCTGAGTGGAGTGAATGTGCCCAGGCTGAGTGGAGTGGAGGTGCCCAGGCTGAGTAGAGTGCAGGCACCCAGGCAGAGTGGGATTGGAAGTGCCCAGGCTGAGTGGAGTGAATGTGCCCTGGCTGAGTGGAGTGAATGTGCCCAGGCTGAGTGGAGTGGAGGTGCCCAGGCTGAGTAGAGTGCAGGCACCCAGGCAGAGTGGGATTGGAAGTGCCCAGGCTGAGTGGAGTGAATGTGCCCAGGCTGAGTGGAGTGGAGGTGCCCAGGCCGAGTGGAGTGCAGGTTCCCAGGTAGAGTGGGACTGGAAGTGCCCAGGCTGAGTGGAGTGAATGTGCCCAGGCTGCGTGGAGTGAATGTGGCCAGGCTGAGTGGAGTGGAGGTGCCCAGGCTGAGTGGAGTGCAGGTTCCCAGGCAGAGTGGGACTGGAAGTGCCAAGGCTGAGTGGAGTGAATGTACCCAGGCTGAGTGGAGTGGAGGTGCCCAGGCTGAGTGGAGTGCAGGTTCCCAGCAGAGTGGGACTGGAAGTCCCCAGGCTGAGTGGAGTGAATGTGCGCAGGCTGAGTGGAGTGAATGTGCCCAGGCAGAGTGGAGTGAATGTGCCCAGGCTGAGTGGAGTGGAGGTGCCCAGGCTGAGTGGAGTGCAGGTTCCCAGGCAGAGTGGGATTGGAAGTGCCCAGGCTGAGTGGAGTGAATGTGCCCAGGCTGAGTGGAGTGGAGGTGCCCAGGCCGAGTGGAGTGCAGGTTCCCAGGCAGAGTGGGACTGGAAGTGCCCAGGCGGAGTGGAGTGAATGTGCCCAGGCTGAATGGGAGTCAATGTGCCTAGACAGAGTGGAGTGAATGTGCCCAGGCTGAGTGGAGTGGAGGTGCCCAGGCCGAGTGGAGTGCAGGTTCCCAGGCAGAGTGGGACTGAAAGTGCCCAGGCTGAGTGGAGTGAATGTGCCCAGGCTGAATGGAGTGGAGGTGCCCAGGCTGAGTGGATTGCAGGTTCCCTGGCAGAGTGGGATTGGAAGTGCCCAGGCTGAGTGGAGTGAATGTGCCCAGGCTGAGTGGAGTGGAGGTGCCCAGGCTGAGTGGAGTTGGGGTTCCCTGGCAGAGTGGGACTGGAAGTGCCCAGGCGGAGTGGAGTGAATGTGCCCAGGCTGAATGGGAGTCAATGTGCCTAGACAGAGTGGAGTGAATGTGCCCAGGCTGAGTGGAGTGGAGGTGCCCAGGCCGAGTGGAGTGCAGGTTCCCAGGCAGAGTGGGACTGAAAGTGCCCAGGCTGAGTGGAGTGAATGTGCCCAGGCTGAATGGAGTGGAGGTGCCCAGGCTGAGTGGATTGCAGGTTCCCTGGCAGAGTGGGATTGGAAGTGCCCAGGCTGAGTGGAGTGAATGTGCCCAGGCTGAGTGGAGTGGAGGTGCCCAGGCTGAGTGGAGTTGGGGTTCCCTGGCAGAGTGGGACTGGAAGTGCCAAGGCTGAGTGGAGTGAAGGTACCCAGGCTGAGTGGAGTGGAGGTGCCCAGGCTGAGTGGAGTGCAGGTTCCCAGCAGAGTGGGACTGGAAGTGCCCAGGCTGAGTGGAGTGAATGTGCCCAGGCTGAATGGAGTGGAGGTGCCCAGGCTGAGTGGAGGTGCCCAGGCTGAGTGGAGTGCAGGTTTTCAGGCAGAGTGGGATTGGAAGTGCCCAGGCTGAGTGGAGTGAATGTACCCAGGCTGAGTGGAGTGGAGGGGCCCAGGCTGAGTGGAGTGCAGGTTCCCAGGCAGAGTGGGATTGGAAGTGTCCAGGCTGAGTGGAGTGAATGTGCCCAGGCTTAGTGGAGTGGAGGTGCCCAGGCTGAGTAGAGTTGGGGTTCCGTGGCAGAGTGGGACTGGAAGTGCCAACGGTGAGTGGAGTGAATGTGCCCAGGCTGAGTGGAGTGGAGGTGCCCAGGCTGAGTGGAGTTGGGGTTCCCTGGCAGAGTGGGACTGGAAGTGCCAACGCTGAGTGGAGTGAATGTGCCCCGGCTGAGTGGAGTGGAGGTGCCCAGGCTGAGTGGAGTGCAGGTTCCCAGGCAGAGTGGGATTGGAAGTGCCCAGGCTGAGTGGAGTAATGTACCCAGGCTGAGTGGAGTGCAGGTGCCCAGGCTGAGTGGAGTGCAGGTTCCCAGGCAGAGTGGGATTGGAAGTGCCAAGGCTGAGTGGAGTGAATGTGCCCAGGCTGAGTGGAGTGGAGGTGCCCAGGCCGAGTGGAGTGCAGGTTCCCAGGCAGAGTGGGACTGGAAGTGCCCAGGCGGAGTGGAGTGAATGTGCCCAGGCTGAATGGGAGTCAATGTGCCTAGACAGAGTGGAGTGAATGTGCCCGGCCGCCGGAGCCCGAAACGTGCGTTTCCCCATTGCCTTGAATGGGCGCGGAGAGAGGGGGGCACTTTTTGGCTCGTGGCGCGGTCACCGTTGCGCCAAAGCGTCAAGTGTCACACCTCCCCGTGCTCGGGGCGGCCCCTTGGAGCTAACTTGCGGGGTTTGGAGGGGCTGCGAGGCCGCCCAGGAGAACGGGTCCAAACCGCGTTCCGATCGGACGAGAATTAAGGGCGGGACACAGTTCCGCGGTTCACTTTCCGCCCGGGCAAAGGGCATATAACTTGCGGCGGGAGGGCTTAAGAGTGGGCCCCCGCGAGTCGGGTGGAGAGCCGGGTGTGGAGAGGAGTAGCGGAGGTTCCCAGTCAGAGTGGGAGTGGAGGTTCCTGGGCAGAGTGGGACTGGAAGTGCCCAGGCTGAGTGGAGTGAATGTGCCCTGGCTGAGTGGAGTGAATGTGCCCAGGCTGAATGGAGTGGAGGTGCCCAGGCTGAGTGGAGGTGCCCAGGCTGAGTGGAGTGCAGGTTTTCAGGCAGAGTGGGATTGGAAGTGCCCAGGCTGAGTGGAGTGAATGTACCCAGGCTGAGTGGAGTGGAGGGGCCCAGGCTGAGTGGAGTGCAGGTTCCCAGGCAGAGTGGGATTGGAAGTGCCCAGGCTGAGTGGAGTGAATGTGCCCAGGCTGAGTGGAGTGGAGGTGCCCAGGCTGAGTAGAGTTGGGGTTCCCTGGCAGAGTGGGACTGGAAGTGCCCAGGCTGAGTGGAGTGAATGTGCCCAGGCTGAGTGGAGTGGAGGTGCCCAGGCTGAGTGGAGTTGGGGTTCCCTGGCAGAGTGGGACTGGAAGTGCCAACGCTGAGTGGAGTGAATGTGCCCCGGCTGAGTGGAGTGGAGGTGCCCAGGCTGAGTGGAGTGCAGGTTCCCAGGCAGAGTGGGATTGGAAGTGCCCAGGCTGAGTGGAGTAATGTACCCAGGCTGAGTGGAGTGCAGGTGCCCAGGCTGAGTGGAGTGCAGGTTCCCAGGCAGAGTGGGATTGGAAGTGCCCAGGCTGAGTGGAGTGAATGTGCCCAGGCTGAGTGGAGTGGAGGTGCCCAGGCCGAGTGGAGTGCAGGTTCCCAGGCAGAGTGGGACTGGAAGTGCCCAGGCGGAGTGGAGTGAATGTGCCCAGGCTGAATGGGAGTCAATGTGCCTAGACAGAGTGGAGTGAATGTGCCCGGCCGCCGGAGCCCGAAACGTGCGTTTCCCCATTGCCTTGAATGGGCGCGGAGAGAGGGGGGCACTTTTTGGCTCGTGGCGCGGTCACCGTTGCGCCAAAGCGTCAAGTGTCACACCTCCCCGTGCTCGGGGCGGCCCCTTGGAGCTAACTTGCGGGGTTTGGAGGGGCTGCGAGGCCGCCCAGGAGAACGGGTCCAAACCGCGTTCCGATCGGACGAGAATTAAGGGCGGGACACAGTTCCGCGGTTCACTTTCCGCCCGGGCAAAGGGCCTATAACTTGCGGCGGGAGGGCTTAAGAGTGGGCCCCCGCGAGTCGGGTGGAGAGCCGGGTGTGGAGAGGAGTAGCGGAGGTTCCCAGTCAGAGTGGGAGTGGAGGTTCCTGGGCAGAGTGGGACTGGAAGTGCCCAGGCTGAGTGGAGTGAATGTGCCCTGGCTGAGTGGAGTGAATGTGGCCAGGCTGAGTGGAGTGGAGGTGCCCAGGCCGAGTGGAGTGCAGGTTCCCAGGCAGAGTGGGACTGGAAGTGCCCAGGCTGAGTGGAGTGCAGGTTCCCAGGCAGAGTGGGACTGGAAGTGCCCAGGCTGAGTGGAGTGAATGTGCCCAGGCTGAGTGGAGTGAATGTTCCCAGGCTGAATGGGAGTCAATGTGCCTCGACAGAGTGGAGTGAATGTACCCAGCCTGAGTGGAGTGGAGGTGCCCAGGCTGAGTGGAGTGAATGTACCCAGGCTGAGTGGAGTGGAGGTGCCCAGGCTGAGTGGAGTGCAGGTTCCCAGGCAGAGTGGGATTGGAAGTGCCCAGGCTGAGTGGAGTGAATGTGCCCAGGCTGAGTGGAGTGGAGGTGCCCAGGCTGAGTGGAGTGCAGGTTCCCAGGGAGAGTGGGACTGGAAGTGCCCAGGCTGAGTGGAGTGAATGTGCCCAGGCTGAGTGGAGTGGAGGTGCCCAGGCTGAGTGGAGTTGGGGTTCCCTGGCAGAGTGGGACTGGAAGTGCCAAGGCTGAGTGGAGTGAATGTGCCCAGGCTGAGTGGAGTGGAGGTGCCCAGGCCGAGTGGAGTGCAGGTTCCCAGGCAGAATGGGACTGAAAGTGCCTAGGCTGAGTGAAGTGAATGTGCCCAGGCTGAATGGAGTGGAGGTGCCCAGGCTGAGTGGAGTGCAGGTTCCCAGGCAGAGTGGGATTGGAAGTGCCCAGGCTGAGTGGAGTGAATGTGCCCAGGCTGAGTGGAGTGGAGGTGCCCAGGCTGAGTGGAGTTGGGGTTCCCTGGCAGAGTGGGACTGGAAGTGCCCAGGCTGAGTGGAGTGAATGTGCCCAGGCTGAGTGGAGTGGAGGTGCCCAGGCTGAGTGGAGTGCAGGTTCCCAGGCAGAGTGGGACTGGAAGTGCCAAGGCTGAGTGGAGTGAATGTGCCCAGGCTGAGTGGAGTGCAGGTTCCCAGGCAGAGTGGGACAGGAAGTGCCAACGCTGAGTGGAGTGAATGTACCCAGGCTGAGTGGAGTGGAGGTGCCCAGGTTGAGTGGAGTGCTGGTTCCCAGGCAGAGTGGGATTGGAAGTTCCGAGGCTGAGTGGAGTGAATGTCCCCAGGCTGAGTGGATTGCATGTGCCCAGGCTGAGTGGAGTCCCGGTTCCCTGGCAGAGTGGGACTGGAAGTGCCCAGGCTGAGTGGAGTGAATGTGCCCAGGCTGAGTGGAGTGGAGGTGCCCAGGCTGAGTGGAGTGCAGGTTCCCAGGCAGAGAGGGACTGGAAGTGCCCTGGCTGAGTGGAGTGAATGTGCCCAGGCTGAGTGGAGTGGAGGTTCCCAGGCTGAGTGGAGTTGGGGTTCCCTGGCAGAGTGGGACAGGAAGTGCCAACGCTGAGTGGAGTGAATGTACCCAGGCTGAGTGGAGTGGAGGTGCCCAGGCTGAGTGGAGTGCTGGTTCCCAGGCAGAGTGGGATTGGAAGTTCCGAGGCTGAGTGGAGTGAATGTCCCCAGGCTGAGTGGATTGCATGTGCCCAGGCTGAGTGGAGTCCCGGTTCCCTGGCAGAGTGGGATTGGAAGTGCCCAGGCTGAGTGGAGTGAATGTGCCCAGGCTGACTGGAGTGGAGGTGCCCAGGCCGAGTGGAGTGCAGGTTCCCAGGCAGAGTGGGACTGGAAGTGCCCAGGCGGAGTGGAGTGAATGTGCCCAGGCTGAATGGGAGTCAATGTGCCTAGACAGAGTGGAGTGAATGTGCCCGGCCGCCGGAGCCCGAAACGTGCGTTTCCCCATTGCCTTGAATGGGCGCGGAGAGAGGGGGGCGCTTTTTGGCTCGTGGCGCGGTCACCGTTGCGCCAAAGCGTCAAGTGTCACACCTCCCCGTGCTCGGGGCGGCCCCTTGGAGCTAACTGGCTGAATCTGGAGGGGCTGCGAGGCCGCCCAGGAGAACGGGTCCAAACCGCGTTCCGATCGGACGAGAATTGAGGGCGGGACACAGTTCCGCGGTTCACTTTCCGCCCAGGCAAAGGGCCTATAACTTGCGGCGGGAGGGCTTAAGAGTGGGCCCCCGCGAGTCGGGTGGAGAGCCGGGTGTGGAGAGGAGTAGCGGAGGTTCCCAGTCAGAGTGGGAGTGGAGGTTCCTGGGCAGAGTGGGACTGGAAGTGCCCAGGCTGAGTGGAGTGAATGTGCCCTGGCTGAGTGGAGTGAATGTGCCCAGGCTGAGTGGAGTGGAGGTGCCCAGGCTGAGTAGAGTGCAGGCACCCAGGCAGAGTGGGATTGGAAGTGCCCAGGCTGAGTGGAGTGAATGTGCCCAGGCTGAGTGGAGTGGAGGTGCCCAGGCTGAGTGGAGTGCAGGTTCCCAGGCAGAGTGGGACTGGAAGTGCCCAGGCTGAGTGGAGTGAATGTGCCCAGGCTGAGTGGAGTGGAGGTGCCCAGGCTGAGTGGAGTTGGGGTTCCCTGGCAGAGTGGGACTGGAAGTGCCAAGGCTGAGTGGAGTGAATGTGGCCAGGCTGAGTGGAGTGGAGGTGCCCAGGCCGAGTGGAGTGCAGGTTCCCAGGCAGAGTGGGACTGGAAGTGCCCAGGCTGAGTGGAGTGAATGTGCCCAGGCTGAGTGGAGTGGAGGTGCCCAGGCTGAGTGGAGTGCAGGTTCCCAGGCAGAGTGGGACTGGAAGTGCCAAGGCTGAGTGGAGTGAATGTGCCCAGGCTGAGTGGAGTGGAGGTGCCCAGGCTGAGTGGAGTGCAGGTTCCCAGGCAGAGTGGGATTGGAATTGCCCAGGCTGAGTGGAGTGAATGTACCCAGGCTGAGTGGAGTGGAGGTGCCCAGGCTGAGTGGAGTGCAGGTTCCCAGGCAGAGTGGGATTGGAAGTGCCCAGGCTGAGTGGAGTGAATGTGCCCAGGCTGAGTGGAGTGGAGGTGCCCAGGCTGAGTGGAGTGCAGGTTCCCAGGCAGAGTGGGACTGGAAGTGCCCAGGCTGAGTGGAGTGAATGTGCCCAGGCTGAGTGGAGTGGAGGTGCCCAGGCTGAGTGGAGTGCAGGTTCCCAGCAGAGTGGGACTGGAAGTGCCCAGGCTGAGTGGAGTGAATGTGCGCAGGCTGAGTGGAGTGAATGTGCCCAGGCAGAGTGGAGTGAATGTGCCCAGGCTGAGTGGAGTGGAGGTGCCCAGGCTGAGTGGAGTGCAGGTTCCCAGGCAGAGTGGGATTGGAAGTGCCCAGGCTGAGTGGAGTGAATGTGCCCAGGCTGAGTGGAGTGGAGGTGCCCAGGCCGAGTGGAGTGCAGGTTCCCAGGCAGAGTGGGACTGGAAGTGCCCAGGCGGAGTGGAGTGAATGTGCCCAGGCTGAATGGGAGTCAATGTGCCTAGACAGAGTGGAGTGAATGTGCCCAGGCTGAGTGGAGTGGAGGTGCCCAGGCCGAGTGGAGTGCAGGTTCCCAGGCAGAGTGGGACTGAAAGTGCCCAGGCTGAGTGGAGTGAATGTGCCCAGGCTGAATGGAGTGGAGGTGCCCAGGCTGAGTGGATTGCAGGTTCCCTGGCAGAGTGGGATTGGAAGTGCCCAGGCTGAGTGGAGTGAATGTGCCCAGGCTGAGTGGAGTGGAGGTGCCCAGGCTGAGTGGAGTTGGGGTTCCCTCGCAGAGTGGGACTGGAAGTGCCAAGGCTGAGTGGAGTGAAGGTACCCAGGCTGAGTGGAGTGGAGGTGCCCAGGCTGAGTGGAGTGCAGGTTCCCAGCAGAGTGGGACTGGAAGTGCCCAGGCTGAGTGGAGTGAATGTGCCCAGGCTGAATGGAGTGGAGGTGCCCAGGCTGAGTGGAGGTGCCCAGGCTGAGTGGAGTGCAGGTTTTCAGGCAGAGTGGGATTGGAAGTGCCCAGGCTGAGTGGAGTGAATGTACCCAGGCTGAGTGGAGTGGAGGGGCCCAGGCTGAGTGGAGTGCAGGTTCCCAGGCAGAGTGGGATTGGAAGTGCCCAGGCTGAGTGGAGTGAATGTGCCCAGGCTGAGTGGAGTGGAGGTGCCCAGGCTGAGTAGAGTTGGGGTTCCGTGGCAGAGTGGGACTGGAAGTGCCAACGGTGAGTCGAGTGAATGTGCCCAGGCTGAGTGGAGTGGAGGTGCCCAGGCTGAGTGGAGTTGGGGTTCCCTGGCAGAGTGGGACTGGAAGTGCCAACGCTGAGTGGAGTGAATGTGCCCCGGCTGAGTGGAGTGGAGGTGCCCAGGCTGAGTGGAGTGCAGGTTCCCAGGCAGAGTGGGATTGGAAGTGCCCAGGCTGAGTGGAGTAATGTACCCAGGCTGAGTGGAGTGCAGGTGCCCAGGCTGAGTGGAGTGCAGGTTCCCAGGCAGAGTGGGATTGGAAGTGCCCAGGCTGAGTGGAGTGAATGTGCCCAGGCTGAGTGGAGTGGAGGTGCCCAGGCCGAGTGGAGTGCAGGTTCCCAGGCAGAGTGGGACTGGAAGTGCCCAGGCGGAGTGGAGTGAATGTGCCCAGGCTGAATGGGAGTCAATGTGCCTAGACAGAGTGGAGTGAATGTGCCCGGCCGCCGGAGCCCGAAACGTGCGTTTCCCCATTGCCTTGAATGGGCGCGGAGAGAGGGGGGCACTTTTTGGCTCGTGGCGCGGTCACCGTTGCGCCAAAGCGTCAAGTGTCACACCTCCCCGTGCTCGGGGCGGCCCCTTGGAGCTAACTTGCGGGGTTTGGAGGGGCTGCGAGGCCGCCCAGGAGAACGGGTCCAAACCGCGTTCCGATCGGACGAGAATTAAGGGCGGGACACAGTTCCGCGGTTCACTTTCCGCCCGGGCAAAGGGCATATAACTTGCGGCGGGAGGGCTTAAGAGTGGGCCCCCGCGAGTCGGGTGGAGAGCCGGGTGTGGAGAGGAGTAGCGGAGGTTCCCAGTCAGAGTGGGAGTGGAGGTTCCTGGGCAGAGTGGGACTGGAAGTGCCCAGGCTGAGTGGAGTGAATGTGCCCTGGCTGAGTGGAGTGAATGTGCCCAGGCTGAATGGAGTGGAGGTGCCCAGGCTGAGTGGAGGTGCCCAGGCTGAGTGGAGTGCAGGTTTTCAGGCAGAGTGGGATTGGAAGTGCCCAGGCTGAGTGGAGTGAATGTACCCAGGCTGAGTGGAGTGGAGGGGCCCAGGCTGAGTGGAGTGCAGGTTCCCAGGCAGAGTGGGATTGGAAGTGCCCAGGCTGAGTGGAGTGAATGTGCCCAGGCTGAGTGGAGTGGAGGTGCCCAGGCTGAGTAGAGTTGGGGTTCCCTGGCAGAGTGGGACTGGAAGTGCCCAGGCTGAGTGGAGTGAATGTGCCCAGGCTGAGTGGAGTGGAGGTGCCCAGGCTGAGTGGAGTTGGGGTTCCCTGGCAGAGTGGGACTGGAAGTGCCAACGCTGAGTGGAGTGAATGTGCCCCGGCTGAGTGGAGTGGAGGTGCCCAGGCTGAGTGGAGTGCAGGTTCCCAGGCAGAGTGGGATTGGAAGTGCCCAGGCTGAGTGGAGTAATGTACCCAGGCTGAGTGGAGTGCAGGTGCCCAGGCTGAGTGGAGTGCAGGTTCCCAGGCAGAGTGGGATTGGAAGTGCCCAGGCTGAGTGGAGTGAATGTGCCCAGGCTGAGTGGAGTGGAGGTGCCCAGGCCGAGTGGAGTGCAGGTTCCCAGGCAGAGTGGGACTGGAAGTGCCCAGGCGGAGTGGAGTGAATGTGCCCAGGCTGAATGGGAGTCAATGTGCCTAGACAGAGTGGAGTGAATGTGCCCGGCCGCCGGAGCCCGAAACGTGCGTTTCCCCATTGCCTTGAATGGGCGCGGAGAGAGGGGGGCACTTTTTGGCTCGTGGCGCGGTCACCGTTGCGCCAAAGCGTCAAGTGTCACACCTCCCCGTGCTCGGGGCGGCCCCTTGGAGCTAACTTGCGGGGTTTGGAGGGGCTGCGAGGCCGCCCAGGAGAACGGGTCCAAACCGCGTTCCGATCGGACGAGAATTAAGGGCGGGACACAGTTCCGCGGTTCACTATCCGCACGGGCAAAGGGCCTATAACTTGCGGCGGGAGGGCTTAAGAGTGGGCCCCCGCGAGTCGGGTGGAGAGCCGGGTGTGGAGAGGAGTAGCGGAGGTTCCCAGTCAGAGTGGGAGTGGAGGTTCCTGGGCAGAGTGGGACTGGAAGTGCCCAGGCTGAGTGGAGTGAATGTGCCCAGGCTGAGTGGAGTGAATGTGCCCAGGCTGACTGGAGAGAATGTGCCCAGGCTGAGTGGATTGGAGGTGCCCAGGCTGAGTGGAGTGCAGGTTCCCAGGCAGAGTGGGACTGGAAGTGCCCAGGCTGAGTGGAGTGAATGTGCCCAGGCTGAGTGGAGTGGAGGTGCCCAGGCTGAGTAGAGTGCAGGCACCCAGGCAGAGTGGGATTGGAAGTGCCCAGGCTGAGTGGAGTGAATGTGCCCAGGCTGAGTGGAGTGGAGGTGCCCAGGCTGAGTGGAGTGCAGGTTCCCAGGCAGAGTGGGACTGGAAGTGCCCAGGCTGAGTGGAGTGAATGTGCCCAGGCTGAGTGGAGTGGAGGTGCCCAGGCTGAGTGGAGTTGGGGTTCCCTGGCAGAGTGGGACTGGAAGTGCCAAGGCTGAGTGGAGTGAATGTGCCCAGGCTGAGTGGAGTGGAGGTGCCCAGGCTGAGTGGAGTGCAGGTTCCCAGCAGAGTGGGACTGGAAGTGCCCAGGCTGAGTGGAGTGAATGTGCCCAGGCTGAATGGAGTGGAGGTGCCCAGGCTGAGTGGAGGTGCCCAGGCTGAGTGGAGTGCAGGTTTTCAGGCAGAGTGGGATTGGAAGTGCCCAGGCTGAGTGGAGTGAATGTACCCAGGCTGAGTGGAGTGGAGGGGCCCAGGCTGAGTGGAGTGCAGGTTCCCAGGCAGAGTGGGATTGGAAGTGCCCAGGCTGAGTGGAGTGAATGTGCCCAGGCTGAGTGGAGTGGAGGTGCCCAGGCTGAGTAGAGTTGGGGTTCCGTGGCAGAGTGGGACTGGAAGTGCCAACGGTGAGTGGAGTGAATGTGCCCAGGCTGAGTGGAGTGGAGGTGCCCAGGCTGAGTGGAGTTGGGGTTCCCTGGCAGAGTGGGACTGGAAGTGCCAACGCTGAGTGGAGTGAATGTGCCCCGGCTGAGTGGAGTGGAGGTGCCCAGGCTGAGTGGAGTGCAGGTTCCCAGGCAGAGTGGGATTGGAAGTGCCCAGGCTGAGTGGAGTAATGTACCCAGGCTGAGTGGAGTGCAGGTGCCCAGGCTGAGTGGAGTGCAGGTTCCCAGGCAGAGTGGGATTGGAAGTGCCCAGGCTGAGTGGAGTGAATGTGCCCAGGCTGAGTGGAGTGGAGGTGCCCAGGCCGAGTGGAGTGCAGGTTCCCAGGCAGAGTGGGACTGGAAGTGCCCAGGCGGAGTGGAGTGAATGTGCCCAGGCTGAATGGGAGTCAATGTGCCTAGACAGAGTGGAGTGAATGTGCCCGGCCGCCGGAGCCCGAAACGTGCGTTTCCCCATTGCCTTGAATGGGCGCGGAGAGAGGGGGGCACTTTTTGGCTCGTGGCGCGGTCACCGTTGCGCCAAAGCGTCAAGTGTCACACCTCCCCGTGCTCGGGGCGGCCCCTTGGAGCTAACTTGCGGGGTTTGGAGGGGCTGCGAGGCCGCCCAGGAGAACGGGTCCAAACCGCGTTCCGATCGGACGAGAATTAAGGGCGGGACACAGTTCCGCGGTTCACTTTCCGCCCGGGCAAAGGGCATATAACTTGCGGCGGGAGGGCTTAAGAGTGGGCCCCCGCGAGTCGGGTGGAGAGCCGGGTGTGGAGAGGAGTAGCGGAGGTTCCCAGTCAGAGTGGGAGTGGAGGTTCCTGGGCAGAGTGGGACTGGAAGTGCCCAGGCTGAGTGGAGTGAATGTGCCCTGGCTGAGTGGAGTGAATGTGCCCAGGCTGAATGGAGTGGAGGTGCCCAGGCTGAGTGGAGGTGCCCAGGCTGAGTGGAGTGCAGGTTTTCAGGCAGAGTGGGATTGGAAGTGCCCAGGCTGAGTGGAGTGAATGTACCCAGGCTGAGTGGAGTGGAGGGGCCCAGGCTGAGTGGAGTGCAGGTTCCCAGGCAGAGTGGGATTGGAAGTGCCCAGGCTGAGTGGAGTGAATGTGCCCAGGCTGAGTGGAGTGGAGGTGCCCAGGCTGAGTAGAGTTGGGGTTCCCTGGCAGAGTGGGACTGGAAGTGCCCAGGCTGAGTGGAGTGAATGTGCCCAGGCTGAGTGGAGTGGAGGTGCCCAGGCTGAGTGGAGTTGGGGTTCCCTGGCAGAGTGGGACTGGAAGTGCCAACGCTGAGTGGAGTGAATGTGCCCCGGCTGAGTGGAGTGGAGGTGCCCAGGCTGAGTGGAGTGCAGGTTCCCAGGCAGAGTGGGATTGGAAGTGCCCAGGCTGAGTGGAGTAATGTACCCAGGCTGAGTGGAGTGCAGGTGCCCAGGCTGAGTGGAGTGCAGGTTCCCAGGCAGAGTGGGATTGGAAGTGCCCAGGCTGAGTGGAGTGAATGTGCCCAGGCTGAGTGGAGTGGAGGTGCCCAGGCCGAGTGGAGTGCAGGTTCCCAGGCAGAGTGGGACTGGAAGTGCCCAGGCGGAGTGGAGTGAATGTGCCCAGGCTGAATGGGAGTCAATGTGCCTAGACAGAGTGGAGTGAATGTGCCCGGCCGCCGGAGCCCGAAACGTGCGTTTCCCCATTGCCTTGAATGGGCGCGGAGAGAGGGGGGCACTTTTTGGCTCGTGGCGCGGTCACCGTTGCGCCAAAGCGTCAAGTGTCACACCTCCCCGTGCTCGGGGCGGCCCCTTGGAGCTAACTTGCGGGGTTTGGAGGGGCTGCGAGGCCGCCCAGGAGAACGGGTCCAAACCGCGTTCCGATCGGACGAGAATTAAGGGCGGGACACAGTTCCGCGGTTCACTATCCGCACGGGCAAAGGGCCTATAACTTGCGGCGGGAGGGCTTAAGAGTGGGCCCCCGCGAGTCGGGTGGAGAGCCGGGTGTGGAGAGGAGTAGCGGAGGTTCCCAGTCAGAGTGGGAGTGGAGGTTCCTGGGCAGAGTGGGACTGGAAGTGCCCAGGCTGAGTGGAGTGAATGTGCCCAGGCTGAGTGGAGTGAATGTGCCCAGGCTGACTGGAGAGAATGTGCCCAGGCTGAGTGGATTGGAGGTGCCCAGGCTGAGTGGAGTGCAGGTTCCCAGGCAGAGTGGGACTGGAAGTGCCCAGGCTGAGTGGAGTGAATGTGCCCAGGCTGAGTGGAGTGGAGGTGCCCAGGCTGAGTAGAGTGCAGGCACCCAGGCAGAGTGGGATTGGAAGTGCCCAGGCTGAGTGGAGTGAATGTGCCCAGGCTGAGTGGAGTGGAGGTGCCCAGGCTGAGTGGAGTGCAGGTTCCCAGGCAGAGTGGGACTGGAAGTGCCCAGGCTGAGTGGAGTGAATGTGCCCAGGCTGAGTGGAGTGGAGGTGCCCAGGCTGAGTGGAGTTGGGGTTCCCTGGCAGAGTGGGACTGGAAGTGCCAAGGCTGAGTGGAGTGAATGTGGCCAGGCTGAGTGGAGTGGAGGTGCCCAGGCCGAGTGGAGTGCAGGTTCCCAGGCAGAGTGGGACTGGAAGTGCCCAGGCTGAGTGGAGTGAATGTGCCCAGGCTGAGTGGAGTGGAGGTGCCCAGGCTGAGTGGAGTGCAGGTTCCCAGGCAGAGTGGGACTGGAAGTGCCAAGGCTGAGTGGAGTGAATGTGCCCAGGCTGAGTGGAGTGGAGGTGCCCAGGCTGAGTGGAGTGCAGGTTCCCAGGCAGAGTGGGATTGGAATTGCCCAGGCTGAGTGGAGTGAATGTACCCAGGCTGAGTGGAGTGGAGGTGCCCAGGCTGAGTGGAGTGCAGGTTCCCAGGCAGAGTGGGATTGGAAGTGCCCAGGCTGAGTGGAGTGAATGTGCCCAGGCTGAGTGGAGTGGAGGTGCCCAGGCTGAGTGGAGTGCAGGTTCCCAGGCAGAGTGGGACTGGAAGTGCCCAGGCTGAGTGGAGTGAATGTGCCCAGGCTGAGTGGATTGGAGGTGCCCAGGCTGAGTGGAGTTGGGGTTCCCTGGCAGAGTGGGACTGGAAGTGCCAAGGCTGAGTGGAGTGAATGTGCCCAGGCTGAGTGGAGTGGAGGTGCCCAGGCCGAGTGGAGTGCAGGTTCCCAGGCAGAATGGGACTGAAAGTGCCTAGGCTGAGTGAAGTGAATGTGCCCAGGCTGAATGGAGTGGAGGTGCCCAGGCTGAGTGGAGTGCAGGTTCCCAGGCAGAGTGGGATTGGAAGTGCCCAGGCTGAGTGGAGTGAATGTGCCCAGGCTGAGTGGAGTGGAGGTGCCCAGGCTGAGTGGAGTTGGGGTTCCCTGGCAGAGTGGGACTGGAAGTGCCAAGGCTGAGTGGAGTGAATGTGCCCAGGCTGAGTGGAGTGGAGGTGCCCAGGCCGAGTGGAGTGCAGGTTCCCAGGCAGAGTGGGACTGGAAGTGCCCAGGCGGAGTGGAGTGAATGTGCCCAGGCTGAATGGGAGTCAATGTGCCAAGACAGAGTGGAGTGAATGTGCCCAGCCGCCGGAGCCCGAAACGTGCGTTTCCCGATTGCCTTGAATGGGCGCGGAGAGAGGGGGGCGCTTTTTGGCTCGTGGCGCGGGCACCGTTGCGCCAAAGCGTCAAGTGTCACCCCTCCCCGTGCTCGGGGCGGCCCCTTGGAGCTAACTAGCAGGGTCTGGAGGGGCTGCGAGGCCGCCCAGGAGAACGGGTCCAAACCGCGTTCCGATCGGACGAGAATTGAGGGCGGGACACAGTTCCGCGGTTCACTTTCCGCCCGGGCAAAGGGCCTATAACTTGCGGCGGGAGGGCTTAAGAGTGGGCCCCCGCGAGTCGGGTGGAGAGCCGGGTGTGGAGAGGAGTAGCGGAGGTTCCCAGTCAGAGTGGGAGTGGAGGTTCCTGGGCAGAGTGGGACTGGAAGTGCCCAGGCTGAGTGGAGTGAATGTGCCCTGGCTGAGTGGAGTGAATGTGGCCAGGCTGAGTGGAGTGGAGGTGCCCAGGCCGAGTGGAGTGCAGGTTCCCAGGCAGAGTGGGACTGGAAGTGCCCAGGCTGAGTGGAGTGAATGTGCCCAGGCTGAGTGGAGTGGAGGTGCCCAGGCTGAGTGGAGTTGGGGTTCCCTGGCAGAGTGGGACTGGAAGTGCCAAGGCTGAGTGGAGTGAATGTGCCCAGGCTGAGTGGAGTGGAGGTGCCCAGGCTGAGTGGAGTGCAGGTTCCCAGGCAGAGTGGGATTGGAAGTGCCCAGGCTGAGTGGAGTGAATGTACCCAGGCTGAGTGGAGTGGAGGTGCCCAGGCTGAGTGGAGTGCAGGTTCCCAGGCAGAGTGGGATTGGAAGTGCCCAGGCTGAGTGGAGTGAATGTGCCCAGGCTGAGTGGAGTGGAGGTGCCCAGGCTGAGTGGAGTTGGGGTTCCCTGGCAGAGTGGGACTGGAAGTGCCAAGGCTGAGTGGAGTGAATGTGGCCAGGCTGAGTGGAGTGGAGGTGCCCAGGCCGAGTGGAGTGCAGGTTCCCAGGCAGAGTGGGACTGGAAGTGCCCAGGCGGAGTGGAGTGAATGTGCCCAGGCTGAATGGGAGTCAATGTGCCGAGACAGAGTTGAGTGAATGTGCCCAGCCGCCGGAGCCCGAAACGTGCGTTTCCCCATTGCCTTGAATGGGCGCGGAGAGAGGGGGGCGCTTTTTGGCTCGTGGCGCGGGCACCGTAGCGCTAAAGCGTCAAGTGTCACCCCTCCCCGTGCTCGGGGCGGCCCCTTGGAGCTAACCAGCAGGGTCTGGAGGGGCTGCGAGGCCGCCCAGGAGAACGGGTCCAAACCGCGTTCCGATCGGACGAGAATTGAGGGCGGGACACAGTTCCGCGGTTCACTTTCCGCCCGGGCAAAGGGCCTATAACTTGCGGCGGGAGGGCTTAAGAGTGGGCCCCCGCGAGTCGGGTGGAGAGCCGGGTGTGGAGAGGAGTCGCGGAGGTTCCCAGTCAGAGTGGGAGTGGAGGTTCCTGGGCAGAGTGGGACTGGAAGTGCCAAGGCTGAGTGGAGTGAATGTGCCCAGGCTGAGTGGAGTGGAGGTGCCCAGGCTGAGTGGAGTGCAGGTTCCCAGGCAGAGAGGGACTGGAAGTGCCCAGGCGGAGTGGAGTGAATGTGCCCAGGCTGCGTGGAGTGGAGGTTCCCAGGCTGAGTGGAGTGCAGGTTCCCAGCAGAGTGGGATTGGAAGTCCCCAGGCTGAGTGGAGTGGAGGTGCCCAGGCTGAGTGGAGTGCAGGTTCCCAGGCAGAGTGGGATTGGAAGTGCCCAGGCTGAGTGGAGTGAATGTGCCCAGGCTGAGTGGAGTGGAGGTTCCCAGGCTGAGTGGAGTTGGGGTTCCCTGGCAGAGTGGGACTGGAAGTGCCAACGCTGAGTGGAGTGAATGTACCCAGGCTGAGTGGAGTGGAGGTGCCCAGGCTGAGTGGAGTGCTGGTTCCCAGGCAGAGTGGGATTGGAAGTTCCGAGGCTGAGTGGAGTGAATGTCCCCAGGCTGAGTGGATTGCATGTGCCCAGGCTGAGTGGAGTCCCGGTTCCCTGGCAGAGTGGGATTGGAAGTGCCCAGGCTGAGTGGAGTGAATGTGCCCAGGCTGACTGGAGTGGAGGTGCCCGGGCCGAGTGGAGTGCAGGTTCCCAGGCAGAGTGGGACTGGAAGTGCCAAGGCGGAGTGGAGTGAATGTGCCCAGGCTGAATGGGAGTCAATGTGCCTAGACAGAGTGGAGTGAATGTGCCCGGCCGCCGGAGCCCGAAACGTGCGTTTCCCCATTGCCTTGAATGGGCGCGGAGAGAGGGGGGCGCTTTGTGGCTCGTGGCGCGGTCACCGTTGCGCCAAAGCGTCAAGTGTCACACCTCCCCGTGCTCGGGGCGGCCCCTTGGAGCTAACTGGCTGAATCTGGAGGGGCTGCGAGGCCGCCCAGGAGAACGGGTCCAAACCGCGTTCCGATCGGACGAGAATTGAGGGCGGGACACAGTTCTGCGGTTCACTTTCCGCCCAGGCAAAGGGCCTATAACTTGCGGCGGGAGGGCTTAAGAGTGGGCCCCCGCGAGTCGGGTGGAGAGCCGGGTGTGGAGAGGAGTAGCGGAGGTTTCCAGTCAGAGTGGGAGTGGAGGTTCCTGGGCAGAGTGGGACTGGAAGTGCCCAGGCTGAGTGGAGTGAATGTGCCCTGGCTGAGTGGAGTGAATGTGGCCAGGCTGAGTGGAGTGGAGGTGCCCAGGCCGAGTGGAGTGCAGGTTCCCAGGCAGAGTGGGACTGGAAGTGCCCAGGCTGAGTGGAGTGAATGTGCCCAGGCTGAGTGGAGTGGAGGTGCCCGGGCTGAGTGGAGTGCAGGTTCCCAGGCAGAGTGGGATTGGAAGTGCCCAGGCTGAGTGGAGTGAATGTGCCCAGGCTGAATGGAGTGGAGGTGCCCAGGCTGAGTGGATTGCAGGTTCCCTGGCAGAGTGGGATTGGAAGTGCCCAGGCTGAGTGGAGTGAATGTGCCCAGGCTGAGTGGAGTGGAGGTGCCCAGGCTGAGTGGAGTTGGGGTTCCCTGGCAGAGTGGGACTGGAAGTGCCAAGGCTGAGTGGAGTGAAGGTACCCAGGCTGAGTGGAGTGGAGGTGCCCAGGCTGAGTGGAGTGCAGGTTCCCAGCAGAGTGGGACTGGAAGTGCCCAGGCTGAGTGGAGTGAATGTGCCCAGGCTGAATGGAGTGGAGGTGCCCAGGCTGAGTGGAGGTGCCCAGGCTGAGTGGAGTGCAGGTTTTCAGGCAGAGTGGGATTGGAAGTGCCCAGGCTGAGTGGAGTGAATGTACCCAGGCTGAGTGGAGTGGAGGGGCCCAGGCTGAGTGGAGTGCAGGTTCCCAGGCAGAGTGGGATTGGAAGTGCCCAGGCTGAGTGGAGTGAATGTGCCCAGGCTGAGTGGAGTGGAGGTGCCCAGGCTGAGTAGAGTTGGGGTTCCGTGGCAGAGTGGGACTGGAAGTGCCAACGGTGAGTGGAGTGAATGTGCCCAGGCTGAGTGGAGTGGAGGTGCCCAGGCTGAGTGGAGTTGGGGTTCCCTGGCAGAGTGGGACTGGAAGTGCCAACGCTGAGTGGAGTGAATGTGCCCCGGCTGAGTGGAGTGGAGGTGCCCAGGCTGAGTGGAGTGCAGGTTCCCAGGCAGAGTGGGATTGGAAGTGCCCAGGCTGAGTGGAGTAATGTACCCAGGCTGAGTGGAGTGCAGGTGCCCAGGCTGAGTGGAGTGCAGGTTCCCAGGCAGAGTGGGATTGGAAGTGCCCAGGCTGAGTGGAGTGAATGTGCCCAGGCTGAGTGGAGTGGAGGTGCCCAGGCCGAGTGGAGTGCAGGTTCCCAGGCAGAGTGGGACTGGAAGTGCCCAGGCTGAGTGGAGTGAATGTGCCCAGGCTGAGTGGAGTGGAGGTGCCCAGGCTGAGTGGAGTGCAGGTTCCCAGGCAGAGTGGGACTGGAAGTGCCCAGGCTGAGTGGAGTGAATGTGCCCAGGCTGAGTGGATTGGAGGTGCCCAGGCTGAGTGGAGTTGGGGTTCCCTGGCAGAGTGGGACTGGAAGTGCCAAGGCTGAGTGGAGTGAATGTGCCCAGGCTGAGTGGAGTGGAGGTGCCCAGGCCGAGTGGAGTGCAGGTTCCCAGGCAGAATGGGACTGAAAGTGCCTAGGCTGAGTGAAGTGAATGTGCCCAGGCTGAATGGAGTGGAGGTGCCCAGGCTGAGTGGAGTGCAGGTTCCCAGGCAGAGTGGGATTGGAAGTTCCCAGGCTGAGTGGAGTGAATGTGCCCAGGCTGAGTGGAGTGGAGGTGCCCAGGCTGAGTGGAGTTGGGGTTCCCTGGCAGAGTGGGACTGGAAGTGCCAAGGCTGAGTGGAGTGAATGTGCCCAGGCTGAGTGGAGTGGAGGTGCCCAGGCCGAGTGGAGTGCAGGTTCCCAGGCAGAGTGGGACTGGAAGTGCCCAGGC
This sequence comes from Conger conger, assembly GCF_963514075.1. Classification (NCBI taxonomy): domain Eukaryota; kingdom Metazoa; phylum Chordata; class Actinopteri; order Anguilliformes; family Congridae; genus Conger; species Conger conger. The sequence continues at coordinate 114,084 of NW_026890377.1, forward strand.
GGAGTGGAGTGAATGTGCCCAGGCTGAATGGGAGTCAATGTGCCAAGACAGAGTGGAGTGAATGTGCCCAGCCGCCGGAGCCCGAAACGTGCGTTTCCCGATTGCCTTGAATGGGCGCGGAGAGAGGGGGGCGCTTTTTGGCTCGTGGCGCGGGCACCGTTGCGCCAAAGCGTCAAGTGTCACCCCTCCCCGTGCTCGGGGCGGCCCCTTGGAGCTAAGTAGCAGGGTCTGGAGGGGCTGCGAGGCCGCCCAGGAGAACGGGTCCAAACCGCGTTCCGATCGGACGAGAATTGAGGGCGGGACACAGTTCCGCGGTTCACTTTCCGCCCGGGCAAAGGGCCTATAACTTGCGGCGGGAGGGCTTAAGAGTGGGCCCCCGCGAGTCGGGTGGAGAGCCGGGTGTGGAGAGGAGTAGCGGAGGTTCCCAGTCAGAGTGGGAGTGGAGGTTCCTGGGCAGAGTGGGACTGGAAGTGCCCAGGCTGAGTGGAGTGAATGTGCCCTGGCTGAGTGGAGTGAATGTGGCCAGGCTGAGTGGAGTGGAGGTGCCCAGGCCGAGTGGAGTGCAGGTTCCCAGGCAGAGTGGGACTGGAAGTGCCCAGGCTGAGTGGAGTGAATGTGCCCAGGCTGAGTGGAGTGGAGGTGCCCAGGCTGAGTGGAGTTGGGGTTCCCTGGCAGAGTGGGACTGGAAGTGCCAAGGCTGAGTGGAGTGAATGTGCCCAGGCTGAGTGGAGTGGAGGTGCCCAGGCTGAGTGGAGTGCAGGTTCCCAGGCAGAGTGGGATTGGAAGTGCCCAGGCTGAGTGGAGTGAATGTACCCAGGCTGAGTGGAGTGGAGGTGCCCAGGCTGAGTGGAGTGCAGGTTCCCAGGCAGAGTGGGATTGGAAGTGCCCAGGCTGAGTGGAGTGAATGTGCCCAGGCTGAGTGGAGTGGAGGTGCCCAGGCTGAGTGGAGTTGGGGTTCCCTGGCAGAGTGGGACTGGAAGTGCCCAGGCTGAGTGGAGTGAATGTGGCCAGGCTGAGTGGAGTGGAGGTGCCCAGGCCGAGTGGAGTGCAGGTTCCCAGGCAGAGTGGGACTGGAAGTGCCCAGGCGGAGTGGAGTGAATGTGCCCAGGCTGAATGGGAGTCAATGTGCCGAGACAGAGTTGAGTGAATGTGCCCAGCCGCCGGAGCCCGAAACGTGCGTTTCCCCATTGCCTTGAATGGGCGCGGAGAGAGGGGGGCGCTTTTTGGCTCGTGGCGCGGGCACCGTTGCGCTAAAGCGTCAAGTGTCACCCCTCCCCGTGCTCGGGGCGGCCCCTTGGAGCTAACCAGCAGGGTCTGGAGGGGCTGCGAGGCCGCCCAGGAGAACGGGTCCAAACCGCGTTCCGATCGGACGAGAATTGAGGGCGGGACACAGTTCCGCGGTTCACTTTCCGCCCGGGCAAAGGGCCTATAACTTGCGGCGGGAGGGCTTAAGAGTGGGCCCCCGCGAGTCGGGTGGAGAGCCGGGTGTGGAGAGGAGTCGCGGAGGTTCCCAGTCAGAGTGGGAGTGGAGGTTCCTGGGCAGAGTGGGACTGGAAGTGCCAAGGCTGAGTGGAGTGAATGTGCCCAGGCTGAGTGGAGTGGAGGTGCCCAGGCTGAGTGGAGTGCAGGTTCCCAGGCAGAGAGGGACTGGAAGTGCCCTCGCTGAGTGGAGTGAATGTGCCCAGGCTGCGTGGAGTGGAGGTTCCCAGGCTGAGTGGAGTGCAGGTTCCCAGCAGAGTGGGATTGGAAGTCCCCAGGCTGAGTGGAGTGGAGGTGCCCAGGCTGAGTGGAGTGCAGGTTCCCAGGCAGAGTGGGATTGGAAGTGCCCAGGCTGAGTGGAGTGAATGTGCCCAGGCTGAGTGGAGTGGAGGTTCCCAGGCTGAGTGGAGTTGGGGTTCCCTGGCAGAGTGGGACTGGAAGTGCCAACGCTGAGTGGAGTGAATGTACCCAGGCTGAGTGGAGTGGAGGTGCCCAGGCTGAGTGGAGTGCTGGTTCCCAGGCAGAGTGGGATTGGAAGTTCCGAGGCTGAGTGGAGTGAATGTCCCCAGGCTGAGTGGATTGCATGTGCCCAGGCTGAGTGGAGTCCCGGTTCACTGGCAGAGTGGGATTGGAAGTGCCCAGGCTGAGTGGAGTGAATGTGCCCAGGCTGACTGGAGTGGAGGTGCCCAGGCCGAGTGGAGTGCAGGTTCCCAGGCAGAGTGGGACTGGAAGTGCCAAGGCGGAGTGGAGTGAATGTGCCCAGGCTGAATGGGAGTCAATGTGCCGAGACAGAGTTGAGTGAATGTGCCCAGCCGCCGGAGCCCGAAACGTGCGTTTCCCCATTGCCTTGAATGGGCGCGGAGAGAGGGGGGCGCTTTGTGGCTCGTGGCGCGGTCACCGTTGCGCCAAAGCGTCAAGTGTCACACCTCCCCGTGCTCGGAGCGGCCCCTTGGAGCTAACTGGCTGAATCTGGAGGGGCTGCGAGGCCGCCCAGGAGAACGGGTCCAAACCGCGTTCCGATCGGACGAGAATTGAGGGCGGGACACAGTTCTGCGGTTCACTTTCCGCCCAGGCAAAGGGCCTATAACTTGCGGCGGGAGGGCTTAAGAGTGGGCCCCCGCGAGTCGGGTGGAGAGCCGGGTGTGGAGAGGAGTAGCGGAGGTTCCCAGTCAGAGTGGGAGTGGAGGTTCCTGGGCAGAGTGGGACTGGAAGTGCCCAGGCTGAGTGGAGTGAATGTGCCCTGGCTGAGTGGAGTGAATGTGCCCAGGCTGAGTGGAGTGGAGGTGCCCAGGCTGAGTAGAGTGCAGGCACCCAGGCAGAGTGGGATTGGAAGTGCCCAGGCTGAGTGGAGTGAATGTGCCCAGGCTGAGTGGAGTGGAGGTGCCCAGGCCGAGTGGAGTGCAGGTTCCCAGGCAGAGTGGGACTGGAAGTGCCCAGGCTGAGTGGAGTGAATGTGCCCAGGCTGAGTGGAGTGGAGGTGCCCAGGCTGAGTGGAGTTGGGGTTCCCTGGCAGAGTGGGACTGGAAGTGCCAAGGCTGAGTGGAGTGAATGTGGCCAGGCTGAGTGGAGTGGAGGTGCCCAGGCCGAGTGGAGTGCAGGTTCCCAGGCAGAGTGGGACTGGAAGTGCCCAGGCTGAGTGGAGTGAATGTGCCCAGGCTGAGTGGAGTGGAGGTGCCCGGGCTGAGTGGAGTGCAGGTTCCCAGGCAGAGTGGGATTGGAAGTGCCCAGGCTGAGTGGAGTGAATGTGCCCAGGCTGAATGGAGTGGAGGTGCCCAGGCTGAGTGGATTGCAGGTTCCCTGGCAGAGTGGGATTGGAAGTGCCCAGGCTGAGTGGAGTGAATGTGCCCAGGCTGAGTGGAGTGGAGGTGCCCAGGCTGAGTGGAGTTGGGGTTCCCTGGCAGAGTGGGACTGGAAGTGCCAAGGCTGAGTGGAGTGAAGGTACCCAGGCTGAGTGGAGTGGAGGTGCCCAGGCTGAGTGGAGTGCAGGTTCCCAGCAGAGTGGGACTGGAAGTGCCCAGGCTGAGTGGAGTGAATGTGCCCAGGCTGAATGGAGTGGAGGTGCCCAGGCTGAGTGGAGGTGCCCAGGCTGAGTGGAGTGCAGGTTTTCAGGCAGAGTGGGATTGGAAGTGCCCAGGCTGAGTGGAGTGAATGTACCCAGGCTGAGTGGAGTGGAGGGGCCCAGGCTGAGTGGAGTGCAGGTTCCCAGGCAGAGTGGGATTGGAAGTGCCCAGGCTGAGTGGAGTGAATGTGCCCAGGCTGAGTGGAGTGGAGGTGCCCAGGCTGAGTAGAGTTGGGGTTCCGTGGCAGAGTGGGACTGGAAGTGCCAACGGTGAGTGGAGTGAATGTGCCCAGGCTGAGTGGAGTGGAGGTGCCCAGGCTGAGTGGAGTTGGGGTTCCCTGGCAGAGTGGGACTGGAAGTGCCAACGCTGAGTGGAGTGAATGTGCCCCGGCTGAGTGGAGTGGAGGTGCCCAGGCTGAGTGGAGTGCAGGTTCCCAGGCAGAGTGGGATTGGAAGTGCCCAGGCTGAGTGGAGTAATGTACCCAGGCTGAGTGGAGTGCAGGTGCCCAGGCTGAGTGGAGTGCAGGTTCCCAGGCAGAGTGGGATTGGAAGTGCCCAGGCTGAGTGGAGTGAATGTGCCCAGGCTGAGTGGAGTGGAGGTGCCCAGGCCGAGTGGAGTGCAGGTTCCCAGGCAGAGTGGGACTGGAAGTGCCCAGGCGGAGTGGAGTGAATGTGCCCAGGCTGAATGGGAGTCAATGTGCCTAGACAGAGTGGAGTGAATGTGCCCGGCCGCCGGAGCCCGAAACGTGCGTTTCCCCATTGCCTTGAATGGGCGCGGAGAGAGGGGGGCACTTTTTGGCTCGTGGCGCGGTCACCGTTGCGCCAAAGCGTCAAGTGTCACACCTCCCCGTGCTCGGGGCGGCCCCTTGGAGCTAACTTGCGGGGTTTGGAGGGGCTGCGAGGCCGCCCAGGAGAACGGGTCCAAACCGCGTTCCGATCGGACGAGAATTAAGGGCGGGACACAGTTCCGCGGTTCACTTTCCGCCCGGGCAAAGGGCATATAACTTGCGGCGGGAGGGCTTAAGAGTGGGCCCCCGCGAGTCGGGTGGAGAGCCGGGTGTGGAGAGGAGTAGTGGAGGTTCCCAGTCAGAGTGGGAGTGGAGGTTCCTGGGCAGAGTGGGACTGGAAGTGCCCAGGCTGAGTGGAGTGAATGTGCCCTGGCTGAGTGGAGTGAATGTGCCCAGGCTGAATGGAGTGGAGGTGCCCAGGCTGAGTGGAGTGCAGGTTTTCAGGCAGAGTGGGATTGGAAGTGCCCAGGCTGAGTGGAGTGAATGTACCCAGGCTGAGTGGAGTGGAGGGGCCCAGGCTGAGTGGAGTGCAGGTTCCCAGGCAGAGTGGGATTGGAAGTGCCCAGGCTGAGTGGAGTGAATGTGCCCAGGCTGAGTGGAGTGGAGGTGCCCAGGCTGAGTAGAGTTGGGGTTCCCTGGCAGAGTGGGACTGGAAGTGCCCAGGCTGAGTGGAGTGAATGTGCCCAGGCTGAGTGGAGTGGAGGTGCCCAGGCTGAGTGGAGTTGGGGTTCCCTGGCAGAGTGGGACTGGAAGTGCCAACGCTGAGTGGAGTGAATGTGCCCCGGCTGAGTGGAGTGGAGGTGCCCAGGCTGAGTGGAGTGCAGGTTCCCAGGCAGAGTGGGATTGGAAGTGCCCAGGCTGAGTGGAGTAATGTACCCAGGCTGAGTGGAGTGCAGGTGCCCAGGCTGAGTGGAGTGCAATTTCCCAGGCAGAGTGGGATTGGAAGTGCCCAGGCTGAGTGGAGTGAATGTGCCCAGGCTGAGTGGAGTGGAGGTGCCCAGGCCGAGTGGAGTGCAGGTTCCCAGGCAGAGTGGGACTGGAAGTGCCCAGGCGGAGTGGAGTGAATGTGCCCAGGCTGAATGGGAGTCAATGTGCCTAGACAGAGTGGAGTGAATGTGCCCGGCCGCCGGAGCCCGAAACGTGCGTTTCCCCATTGCCTTGAATGGGCGCGGAGAGAGGGGGGCACTTTTTGGCTCGTGGCGCGGTCACCGTTGCGCCAAAGCGTCAAGTGTCACACCTCCCCGTGCTCGGGGCGGCCCCTTGGAGCTAACTTGCGGGGTTTGGAGGGGCTGCGAGGCCGCCCAGGAGAACGGGTCCAAACCGCGTTCCGATCGGACGAGAATTAAGGGCGGGACACAGTTCCGCGGTTCACTTTCCGCCCGGGCAAAGGGCCTATAACTTGCGGCGGGAGGGCTTAAGAGTGGGCCCCCGTGAGTCGGGTGGAGAGCCGGGTGTGGAGAGGAGTAGCGGAGGTTCCCAGTCAGAGTGGGAGTGGAGGTTCCTGGGCAGAGTGGGACTGGAAGTGCCCAGGCTGAGTGGAGTGAATGTGCCCAGGCTGAGTGGAGTGAATGTGCCCAGGCTGACTGGAGAGAATGTGCCCAGGCTGAGTGGATTGGAGGTGCCCAGGCTGAGTGGAGTGCAGGTTCCCAGGCAGAGTGGGACTGGAAGTGCCCAGGCTGAGTGGAGTGAATGTGCCCAGGCTGAGTGGAGTGAATGTTCCCAGGCTGAATGGGAGTCAATGTGCCTCGACAGAGTGGAGTGAATGTACCCAGCCTGAGTGGAGTGGAGGTGCCCAGGCTGAGTGGAGTGAATGTACCCAGGCTGAGTGGAGTGGAGGTGCCCAGGCTGAGTGGAGTGCAGGTTCCCAGGCAGAGTGGGATTGGAAGTGCCCAGGCTGAGTGGAGTGAATGTGCCCAGGCTGAGTGGAGTGGAGGTGCCCAGGCTGAGTGGAGTGCAGGTTCCCAGGCAGAGTGGGACTGGAAGTGCCCAGGCTGAGTGGAGTGAATGTGCCCAGGCTGAGTGGAGTGGAGGTGCCCAGGCTGAGTGGAGTTGGGGTTCCCTGGCAGAGTGGGACTGGAAGTGCCAAGGCTGAGTGGAGTGAATGTGCCCAGGCTGAGTGGAGTGGAGGTGCCCAGGCCGAGTGGAGTGCAGGTTCCCAGGCAGAATGGGACTGAAAGTGCCTAGGCTGAGTGAAGTGAATGTGCCCAGGCTGAATGGAGTGGAGGTGCCCAGGCTGAGTGGAGTGCAGGTTCCCAGGCAGAGTGGGACTGGAAGTGCCAAGGCTGAGTGGAGTGAATGTGCCCAGGCTGAGTGGAGTGGAGGTGCCCAGGCTGAGTGGAGTGCAGGTTCCCAGGCAGAGAGGGACTGGAAGTGCCCTGGCTGAGTGGAGTGAATGTGCCCAGGCTGCGTGGAGTGGAGGTTCCCAGGCTGAGTGGAGTGCAGGTTCCCAGCAGAGTGGGATTGGAAGTACCCAGGCTGAGTGGAGTGGAGGTGCCCAGGCTGAGTGGAGTGCAGGTTCCCAGGCAGAGTGGGATTGGAAGTGCCCAGGCTGAGTGGAGTGAATGTGCCCAGGCTGAGTGGAGTGGAGGTTCCCAGGCTGAGTGGAGTTGGGGTTCCCTGGCAGAGTGGGACAGGAAGTGCCAACGCTGAGTGGAGTGAATGTACCCAGGCTGAGTGGAGTGGAGGTGCCCAGGCTGAGTGGAGTGCTGGTTCCCAGGCAGAGTGGGATTGGAAGTTCCGAGGCTGAGTGGAGTGAATGTCCCCAGGCTGAGTGGATTGCATGTGCCCAGGCTGAGTGGAGTCCCGGTTCCCTGGCAGAGTGGGATTGGAAGTGCCCAGGCTGAGTGGAGTGAATGTGCCCAGGCTGACTGGAGTGGAGGTGCCCAGGCCGAGTGGAGTGCAGGTTCCCAGGCAGAGTGGGACTGGAAGTGCCCAGGCGGAGTGGAGTGAATGTGCCCAGGCTGAATGGGAGTCAATGTGCCTAGACAGAGTGGAGTGAATGTGCCCGGCCGCCGGAGCCCGAAACGTGCGTTTCCCCATTGCCTTGAATGGGCGCGGAGAGAGGGGGGCGCTTTTTGGCTCGTGGCGCGGTCACCGTTGCGCCAAAGCGTCAAGTGTCACACCTCCCCGTGCTCGGGGCGGCCCCTTGGAGCTAACTGGCTGAATCTGGAGGGGCTGCGAGGCCGCCCAGGAGAACGGGTCCAAACCGCGTTCCGATCGGACGAGAATTGAGGGCGGGACACAGTTCCGCGGTTCACTTTCCGCCCAGGCAAAGGGCCTATAACTTGCGGCGGGAGGGCTTAAGAGTGGGCCCCCGCGAGTCGGGTGGAGAGCCGGGTGTGGAGAGGAGTAGCGGAGGTTCCCAATCAGAGTGGGAGTGGAGGTTCCTGGGCAGAGTGGGACTGGAAGTGCCCAGGCTGAGTGGAGTGAATGTGCCCTGGCTGAGTGGAGTGAATGTGCCCAGGCTGAGTGGAGTGGAGGTGCCCAGGCTGAGTAGAGTGCAGGCACCCAGGCAGAGTGGGATTGGAAGTGCCCAGGCTGAGTGGAGTGAATGTGCCCAGGCTGAGTGGAGTGGAGGTGCCCAGGCTGAGTGGAGTGCAGGTTCCCAGGCAGAGTGGGACTGGAAGTGCCCAGGCTGAGTGGAGTGAATGTGCCCAGGCTGAGTGGAGTGGAGGTGCCCAGGCTGAGTGGAGTTGGGGTTCCCTGGCAGAGTGGGACTGGAAGTGCCAAGGCTGAGTGGAGTGAATGTGGCCAGGCTGAGTGGAGTGGAGGTGCCCAGGCCGAGTGGAGTGCAGGTTCCCAGGCAGAGTGGGACTGGAAGTGCCCAGGCTGAGTGGAGTGAATGTGCCCAGGCTGAGTGGAGTGGAGGTGCCCAGGCTGAGTGGAGTGCAGGTTCCCAGGCAGAGTGGGACTGGAAGTGCCAAGGCTGAGTGGAGTGAATGTGCCCAGGCTGAGTGGAGTGGAGGTGCCCAGGCTGAGTGGAGTGCAGGTTCCCAGGCAGAGTGGGATTGGAATTGCCCAGGCTGAGTGGAGTGAATGTACCCAGGCTGAGTGGAGTGGAGGTGCCCAGGCTGAGTGGAGTGCAGGTTCCCAGGCAGAGTGGGATTGGAAGTGCCCAGGCTGAGTGGAGTGAATGTGCCCAGGCTGAGTGGAGTGGAGGTGCCCAGGCTGAGTGGAGTGCAGGTTCCCAGGCAGAGTGGGACTGGAAGTGCCCAGGCTGAGTGGAGTGAATGTGCCCAGGCTGAGTGGAGTGGAGGTGCCCAGGCTGAGTGGAGTTGGGGTTCCCTGGCAGAGTGGGACTGGAAGTGCCAAGGCTGAGTGGAGTGAATGTGCCCAGGCTGAGTGGAGTGGAGGTGCCCAGGCCGAGTGGAGTGCAGGTTCCCAGGCAGAATGGGACTGAAAGTGCCTAGGCTGAGTGAAGTGAATGTGCCCAGGCTGAATGGAGTGGAGGTGCCCAGGCTGAGTGGAGTGCAGGTTCCCAGGCAGAGTGGGATTGGAAGTGCCCAGGCTGAGTGGAGTGAATGTGCCCAGGCTGAGTGGAGTGGAGGTGCCCAGGCTGAGTGGAGTTGGGGTTCCCTGGCAGAGTGGGACTGGAAGTGCCAAGGCTGAGTGGAGTGAATGTGCCCAGGCTGAGTGGAGTGGAGGTGCCCAGGCCGAGTGGAGTGCAGGTTCCCAGGCAGAGTGGGACTGGAAGTGCCCAGGCGGAGTGGAGTGAATGTGCCCAGGCTGAATGGGAGTCAATGTGCCAAGACAGAGTGGAGTGAATGTGCCCAGCCGCCGGAGCCCGAAACGTGCGTTTCCCGATTGCCTTGAATGGGCGCGGAGAGAGGGGGGCGCTTTTTGGCTCGTGGCGCGGGCACCGTTGCGCCAAAGCGTCAAGTGTCACCCCTCCCCGTGCTCGGGGCGGCCCCTTGGAGCTAACTAGCAGGGTCTGGAGGGGCTGCGAGGCCGCCCAGGAGAACGGGTCCAAACCGCGTTCCGATCGGACGAGAATTGAGGGCGGGACACAGTTCCGCGGTTCACTTTCCGCCCGGGCAAAGGGCCTATAACTTGCGGCGGGAGGGCTTAAGAGTGGGCCCCCGCGAGTCGGGTGGAGAGCCGGGTGTGGAGAGGAGTAGCGGAGGTTCCCAGTCAGAGTGGGAGTGGAGGTTCCTGGGCAGAGTGGGACTGGAAGTGCCCAGGCTGAGTGGAGTGAATGTGACCTGGCTGAGTGGAGTGAATGTGGCCAGGCTGAGTGGAGTGGAGGTGCCCAGGCCGAGTGGAGTGCAGGTTCCCAGGCAGAGTGGGACTGGAAGTGCCCAGGCTGAGTGGAGTGAATGTGCCCAGGCTGAGTGGAGTGGAGGTGCCCAGGCTGAGTGGAGTTGGGGTTCCCTGGCAGAGTGGGACTGGAAGTGCCAAGGCTGAGTGGAGTGAATGTGCCCAGGCTGAGTGGAGTGGAGGTGCCCAGGCTGAGTGGAGTGCAGGTTCCCAGGCAGAGTGGGATTGGAAGTGCCCAGGCTGAGTGGAGTGAATGTACCCAGGCTGAGTGGAGTGGAGGTGCCCAGGCTGAGTGGAGTGCAGGTTCCCAGGCAGAGTGGGATTGGAAGTGCCCAGGCTGAGTGGAGTGAATGTGCCCAGGCTGAGTGGAGTGGAGGTGCCCAGGCTGAGTGGAGTTGGGGTTCCCTGGCAGAGTGGGACTGGAAGTGCCAAGGCTGAGTGGAGTGAATGTGGCCAGGCTGAGTGGAGTGGAGGTGCCCAGGCCGAGTGGAGTGCAGGTTCCCAGGCAGAGTGGGACTGGAAGTGCCCAGGCGGAGTGGAGTGAATGTGCCCAGGCTGAATGGGAGTCAATGTGCCGAGACAGAGTTGAGTGAATGTGCCCAGCCGCCGGAGCCCGAAACGTGCGTTTCCCCATTGCCTTGAATGGGCGCGGAGAGAGGGGGGCGCTTTTTGGCTCGTGGCGCGGGCACCGTTGCGCTAAAGCGTCAAGTGTCACCCCTCCCCGTGCTCGGGGCGGCCCCTTGGAGCTAACCAGCAGGGTCTGGAGGGGCTGCGAGGCCGCCCAGGAGAACGGGTCCAAACCGCGTTCCGATCGGACGAGAATTGAGGGCGGGACACAGTTCCGCGGTTCACTTTCCGCCCGGGCAAAGGGCCTATAACTTGCGGCGGGAGGGCTTAAGAGTGGGCCCCCGCGAGTCGGGTGGAGAGCCGGGTGTGGAGAGGAGTCGCGGAGGTTCCCAGTCAGAGTGGGAGTGGAGGTTCCTGGGCAGAGTGGGACTGGAAGTGCCAAGGCTGAGTGGAGTTAATGTGCCCAGGCTGAGTGGAGTGGAGGTGCCCAGGCTGAGTGGAGTGCAGGTTCCCAGGCAGAGAGGGACTGGAAGTGCCCTCGCTGAGTGGAGTGAATGTGCCCAGGCTGCGTGGAGTGGAGGTTCCCAGGCTGAGTGGAGTGCAGGTTCCCAGCAGAGTGGGATTGGAAGTCCCCAGGCTGAGTGGAGTGGAGGTGCCCAGGCTGAGTGGAGTGCAGGTTCCCAGGCAGAGTGGGATTGGAAGTGCCCAGGCTGAGTGGAGTGAATGTGCCCAGGCTGAGTGGAGTGGAGGTTCCCAGGCTGAGTGGATTTGGGGTTCCCTGGCAGAGTGGGACTGGAAGTGCCAACGCTGAGTGGAGTGAATGTACCCAGGCTGAGTGGAGTGGAGGTGCCCAGGCTGAGTGGAGTGCTGGTTCCCAGGCAGAGTGGGATTGGAAGTTCCGAGGCTGAGTGGAGTGAATGTCCCCAGGCTGAGTGGATTGCATGTGCCCAGGCTGAGTGGAGTCCCGGTTCCCTGGCAGAGTGGGATTGGAAGTGCCCAGGCTGAGTGGAGTGAATGTGCCCAGGCTGACTGGAGTGGAGGTGCCCAGGCCGAGTGGAGTGCAGGTTCCCAGGCAGAGTGGGACTGGAAGTGCCAAGGCGGAGTGGAGTGAATGTGCCCAGGCTGAATGGGAGTCAATGTGCCTAGACAGAGTGGAGTGAATGTGCACGGCCGCCGGAGCCCGAAACGTGCGTTTCTCCATTGCCTTGAATGGGCGCGGAGAGAGGGGGGCGCTTTTTGGCTCGTGGCGCGGTCACCGTTGCGCCAAAGCGTCAAGTGTCACACCTCCCCGTGCTCGGGGCGGCCCCTTGGAGCTAACTGGCTGAATCTGGAGGGGCTGCGAGGCCGCCCAGGAGAACGGGTCCAAACCGCGTTCCGATCGGACGAGAATTGAGGGCGGGACACCGTTCTGCGGTTCACTTTCCGCCCAGGCAAAGGGCCTATAACTTGCGGCGGGAGGGCTTAAGAGTGGGCCCCCGCGAGTCGGGTGGAGAGCCGGGTGTGGAGAGGAGTAGCGGAGGTTCCCAGTCAGAGTGGGAGTGGAGGTTCCTGGGCAGAGTGGGACTGGAAGTGCCCAGGCTGAGTGGAGTGAATGTGCCCTGGCTGAGTGGAGTGAATGTGCCCAGGCTGAGTGGAGTGGAGGTGCCCAGGCTGAGTAGAGTGCAGGCACCCAGGCAGAGTGGGATTGGAAGTGCCCAGGCTGAGTGGAGTGAATGTGCCCAGGCTGAGTGGAGTGGAGGTGCCCAGGCCGAGTGGAGTGCAGGTTCCCAGGCAGAGTGGGACTGGAAGTGCCCAGGCTGAGTGGAGTGAATGTGCCCAGGCTGAGTGGAGTGGAGGTGCCCAGGCTGAGTGGAGTTGGGGTTCCCTGGCAGAGTGGGACTGGAAGTGCCAAGGCTGAGTGGAGTGAATGTGGCCAGGCTGAGTGGAGTGGAGGTGCCCAGGCCGAGTGGAGTGCAGGTTCCCAGGCAGAGTGGGACTGGAAGTGCCCAGGCTGAGTGGAGTGAATGTGCCCAGGCTGAGTGGAGTGGAGGTGCCCGGGCTGATTGGAGTGCAGGTTCCCAGGCAGAGTGGGACTGGAAGTGCCCAGGCTGAGTGGAGTTGGGGTTCCCTGGCAGAGTGGGACTGGAAGTGCCAAGGCTGAGTGGAGTGAATGTGCCCAGGCTGAGTGGAGTGGAGGTTCCCAGCAGAGTGGGATTGGAAGTACCCAGGCTGAGTGGAGTGGAGGTGCCCAGGCTGAGTGGAGTGCAGGTTCCCAGGCAGAGTGGGATTGGAAGTGCCCAGGCTGAGTGGAGTGAATGTGCCCAGGCTGAGTGGAGTGGAGGTTCCCAGGCTGAGTGGAGTTGGGGTTCCCTGGCAGAGTGGGACTGGAAGTGCCAACGCTGAGTGGAGTGAATGTACCCAGGCTGAGTGGAGTGGAGGTGCCCAGGCTGAGTGGAGTGCTGGTTCCCAGGCAGAGTGGGATTGGAAGTTCCGAGGCTGAGTGGAGTGAATGTCCCCAGGCTGAGTGGATTGCATGTGCCCAGGCTGAGTGGAGTCCCGGTTCCCTGGCAGAGTGGGATTGGAAGTGCCCAGGCTGAGTGGAGTGAATGTGCCCAGGCTGACTGGAGTGGAGGTGCCCAGGCCGAGTGGAGTGCAGGTTCCCAGGTAGAGTGGGACTGGAAGTGCCCAGGCGGAGTGGAGTGAATGTGCCCAGGCTGAATGGGAGTCAATGTGCCTAGACAGAGTGGAGTGAATGTGCCCGGCCGCCGGAGCCCGAAACGTGCGTTTCCCCATTGCCTTGAATGGGCGCGGAGAGAGGGGGGCGCTTTTTGGCTCGTGGCGCGGTCACCGTTGCGCCAAAGTGGCAAGTGTCACACCTCCCCGTGCTCGGGGCGGCCCCTTGGAGCTAACTGGCTGAATCTGGAGGGGCTGCGAGGCCGCCCAGGAGAACGGGTCCAAACCGCGTTCCGATCGGACGAGAATTGAGGGCGGGACACAGTTCCGCGGTTCACTTTCCGCCCAGGCAAAGGGCCTATAACTTGCGGCGGGAGGGCTTAAGAGTGGGCCCCCGCGAGTCGGGTGGAGAGCCGGGTGTGGAGAGGAGTAGCGGAGGTTCCCAGTCAGAGTGGGAGTGGAGGTTCCTGGGCAGAGTGGGACTGGAAGTGCCCAGGCTGAGTGGAGTGAATGTGCCCTGGCTGAGTGGAGTGAATGTGCCCAGGCTGAGTGGAGTGGAGGTGCCCAGGCTGAGTAGAGTGCAGGCACCCAGGCAGAGTGGGATTGGAAGTGCCCAGGCTGAGTGGAGTGAATGTGCCCAGGCTGAGTGGAGTGGAGGTGCCCAGGCCGAGTGGAGTGCAGGTTCCCAGGCAGAGTGGGACTGGAAGTGCCCAGGCTGAGTGGAGTGAATGTGCCCAGGCTGAGTGGAGTGGAGGTGCCCAGGCTGAGTGGAGTTGGGGTTCCCTGGCAGAGTGGGACTGGAAGTGCCAAGGCTGAGTGGAGTGAATGTGGCCAGGCTGAGTGGAGTGGAGGTGCCCAGGCCGAGTGGAGTGCAGGTTCCCAGGCAGAGTGGGACTGGAAGTGCCCAGGCTGAGTGGAGTGAATGTGCCCAGGCTGAGTGGAGTGAATGTGCCCAGGCTGACTGGAGAGAATGTGCCCAGGCTGAGTGGATTGGAGGTGCCCAGGCTGAGTGGAGTGCAGGTTCCCAGGCAGAGTGGGACTGGAAGTGCCCAGGCTGAGTGGAGTGAATGTGCCCAGGCTGAGTGGAGTGAATGTTCCCAGGCTGAATGGGAGTCAATGTGCCTCGACAGAGTGGAGTGAATGTACCCAGCCTGACTGGAGTGGAGGTGCCCAGGCTGAGTGGAGTGAATGTACCCAGGCTGAGTGGAGTGGAGGTGCCCAGGCTGAGTGGAGTGCAGGTTCCCAGGCAGAGTGGGATTGGAAGTGCCCAGGCTGAGTGGAGTGAATGTGCCCAGGCTGAGTGGAGTGGAGGTGCCCAGGCTGAGTGGAGTGCAGGTTCCCAGGCAGAGTGGGACTGGAAGTGCCCAGGCTGAGTGGAGTGAATGTGCCCAGGCTGAGTGGAGTGGAGGTGCCCAGGCTGAGTGGAGTTGGGGTTCCCTGGCAGAGTGGGACTGGAAGTGCCAAGGCTGAGTGGAGTGAATGTGCCCAGGCTGAGTGGAGTGGAGGTGCCCAGGCCGAGTGGAGTGCAGGTTCCCAGGCAGAATGGGACTGAAAGTGCCTAGGCTGAGTGAAGTGAATGTGCCCAGGCTGAATGGAGTGGAGGTGCCCAGGCTGAGTGGAGTGCAGGTTCCCAGGCAGAGTGGGATTGGAAGTGCCCAGGCTGAGTGGAGTGAATGTGCCCAGGCTGAGTGGAGTGGAGGTGCCCAGGCTGAGTGGAGTTGGGGTTCCCTGGCAGAGTGGGACTGGAAGTGCCCAGGCTGAGTGGAGTGAATGTGCCCAGGCTGAGTGGAGTGGAGGTGCCCAGGCTGAGTGGAGTGCAGGTTCCCAGGCAGAGTGGGATTGGAAGTGCCCAGGCTGAGTGGAGTGAATGTGCCCAGGCTGAGTGGAGTGGAGGTGCCCAGGCTGAGTGGAGTGCAGGTTCCCAGGCAGAGTGGGACTGGAAGTGCCCAGGCTGAGTGGAGTGAATGTGCCCAGGCTGAGTGGAGTGGAGGTGCCCAGGCTGAGTGGAGTTGGGGTTCCCTGGCAGAGTGGGACTGGAAGTGCCAAGGCTGAGTGGAGTGAATGTGCCCAGGCTGAGTGGAGTGGAGGTGCCCAGGCCGAGTGGAGTGCAGGTTCCCAGGCAGAATGGGACTGAAAGTGCCTAGGCTGAGTGAAGTGAATGTGCCCAGGCTGAATGGAGTGGAGGTGCCCAGGCTGAGTGGAGTGCAGGTTCCCAGGCAGAGTGGGATTGGAAGTGCCCAGGCTGAGTGGAGTGAATGTGCCCAGGCTGAGTGGAGTGGAGGTGCCCAGGCTGAGTGGAGTTGGGGTTCCCTGGCAGAGTGGGACTGGAAGTGCCAAGGCTGAGTGGAGTGAATGTGCCCAGGCTGAGTGGAGTGGAGGTGCCCAGGCCGAGTGGAGTGCAGGTTCCCAGGCAGAGTGGGACTGGAAGTGCCCAGGCGGAGTGGAGTGAATGTGCCCAGGCTGAATGGGAGTCAATGTGCCAAGACAGAGTGGAGTGAATGTGCCCAGCCGCCGGAGCCCGAAACGTGCGTTTCCCGATTGCCTTGAATGGGCGCGGAGAGAGGGGGGCGCTTTTTGGCTCGTGGCGCGGGCACCGTTGCGCCAAAGCGTCAAGTGTCACCCCTCCCCGTGCTCGGGGCGGCCCCTTGGAGCTAACTAGCAGGGTCTGGAGGGGCTGCGAGGCCGCCCAGGAGAACGGGTCCAAACCGCGTTCCGATCGGACGAGAATTGAGGGCGGGACACAGTTCCGCGGTTCACTTTCCGCCCGGGCAAAGGGCCTATAACTTGCGGCGGGAGGGCTTAAGAGTGGGCCCCCGCGAGTCGGGTGGAGAGCCGGGTGTGGAGAGGAGTCGCGGAGGTTCCCAGTCAGAGTGGGAGTGGAGGTTCCTGGGCAGAGTGGGACTGGAAGTGCCAAGGCTGAGTGGAGTTAATGTGCCCAGGCTGAGTGGAGTGGAGGTGCCCAGGCTGAGTGGAGTGCAGGTTCCCAGGCAGAGAGGGACTGGAAGTGCCCTCGCTGAGTGGAGTGAATGTGCCCAGGCTGCGTGGAGTGGAGGTTCCCAGGCTGAGTGGAGTGCAGGTTCCCAGCAGAGTGGGATTGGAAGTCCCCAGGCTGAGTGGAGTGGAGGTGCCCAGGCTGAGTGGAGTGCAGGTTCCCAGGCAGAGTGGGATTGGAAGTGCCCAGGCTGAGTGGAGTGAATGTGCCCAGGCTGAGTGGAGTGGAGGTTCCCAGGCTGAGTGGATTTGGGGTTCCCTGGCAGAGTGGGACTGGAAGTGCCAACGCTGAGTGGAGTGAATGTACCCAGGCTGAGTGGAGTGGAGGTGCCCAGGCTGAGTGGAGTGCTGGTTCCCAGGCAGAGTGGGATTGGAAGTTCCGAGGCTGAGTGGAGTGAATGTCCCCAGGCTGAGTGGATTGCATGTGCCCAGGCTGAGTGGAGTCCCGGTTCCCTGGCAGAGTGGGATTGGAAGTGCCCAGGCTGAGTGGAGTGAATGTGCCCAGGCTGACTGGAGTGGAGGTGCCCAGGCCGAGTGGAGTGCAGGTTCCCAGGCAGAGTGGGACTGGAAGTGCCAAGGCGGAGTGGAGTGAATGTGCCCAGGCTGAATGGGAGTCAATGTGCCTAGACAGAGTGGAGTGAATGTGCACGGCCGCCGGAGCCCGAAACGTGCGTTTCTCCATTGCCTTGAATGGGCGCGGAGAGAGGGGGGCGCTTTTTGGCTCGTGGCGCGGTCACCGTTGCGCCAAAGCGTCAAGTGTCACACCTCCCCGTGCTCGGGGCGGCCCCTTGGAGCTAACTGGCTGAATCTGGAGGGGCTGCGAGGCCGCCCAGGAGAACGGGTCCAAACCGCGTTCCGATCGGACGAGAATTGAGGGCGGGACACCGTTCTGCGGTTCACTTTCCGCCCAGGCAAAGGGCCTATAACTTGCGGCGGGAGGGCTTAAGAGTGGGCCCCCGCGAGTCGGGTGGAGAGCCGGGTGTGGAGAGGAGTAGCGGAGGTTCCCAGTCAGAGTGGGAGTGGAGGTTCCTGGGCAGAGTGGGACTGGAAGTGCCCAGGCTGAGTGGAGTGAATGTGCCCTGGCTGAGTGGAGTGAATGTGCCCAGGCTGAGTGGAGTGGAGGTGCCCAGGCTGAGTAGAGTGCAGGCACCCAGGCAGAGTGGGATTGGAAGTGCCCAGGCTGAGTGGAGTGAATGTGCCCAGGCTGAGTGGAGTGGAGGTGCCCAGGCCGAGTGGAGTGCAGGTTCCCAGGCAGAGTGGGACTGGAAGTGCCCAGGCTGAGTGGAGTGAATGTGCCCAGGCTGAGTGGAGTGGAGGTGCCCAGGCTGAGTGGAGTTGGGGTTCCCTGGCAGAGTGGGACTGGAAGTGCCAAGGCTGAGTGGAGTGAATGTGGCCAGGCTGAGTGGAGTGGAGGTGCCCAGGCCGAGTGGAGTGCAGGTTCCCAGGCAGAGTGGGACTGGAAGTGCCCAGGCTGAGTGGAGTGAATGTGCCCAGGCTGAGTGGAGTGGAGGTGCCCGGGCTGATTGGAGTGCAGGTTCCCAGGCAGAGTGGGACTGGAAGTGCCCAGGCTGAGTGGAGTTGGGGTTCCCTGGCAGAGTGGGACTGGAAGTGCCAAGGCTGAGTGGAGTGAATGTGCCCAGGCTGAGTGGAGTGGAGGTTCCCAGCAGAGTGGGATTGGAAGTACCCAGGCTGAGTGGAGTGGAGGTGCCCAGGCTGAGTGGAGTGCAGGTTCCCAGGCAGAGTGGGATTGGAAGTGCCCAGGCTGAGTGGAGTGAATGTGCCCAGGCTGAGTGGAGTGGAGGTTCCCAGGCTGAGTGGAGTTGGGGTTCCCTGGCAGAGTGGGACTGGAAGTGCCAACGCTGAGTGGAGTGAATGTACCCAGGCTGAGTGGAGTGGAGGTGCCCAGGCTGAGTGGAGTGCTGGTTCCCAGGCAGAGTGGGATTGGAAGTTCCGAGGCTGAGTGGAGTGAATGTCCCCAGGCTGAGTGGATTGCATGTGCCCAGGCTGAGTGGAGTCCCGGTTCCCTGGCAGAGTGGGATTGGAAGTGCCCAGGCTGAGTGGAGTGAATGTGCCCAGGCTGACTGGAGTGGAGGTGCCCAGGCCGAGTGGAGTGCAGGTTCCCAGGTAGAGTGGGACTGGAAGTGCCCAGGCGGAGTGGAGTGAATGTGCCCAGGCTGAATGGGAGTCAATGTGCCTAGACAGAGTGGAGTGAATGTGCCCGGCCGCCGGAGCCCGAAACGTGCGTTTCCCCATTGCCTTGAATGGGCGCGGAGAGAGGGGGGCGCTTTTTGGCTCGTGGCGCGGTCACCGTTGCGCCAAAGTGGCAAGTGTCACACCTCCCCGTGCTCGGGGCGGCCCCTTGGAGCTAACTGGCTGAATCTGGAGGGGCTGCGAGGCCGCCCAGGAGAACGGGTCCAAACCGCGTTCCGATCGGACGAGAATTGAGGGCGGGACACAGTTCCGCGGTTCACTTTCCGCCCAGGCAAAGGGCCTATAACTTGCGGCGGGAGGGCTTAAGAGTGGGCCCCCGCGAGTCGGGTGGAGAGCCGGGTGTGGAGAGGAGTAGCGGAGGTTCCCAGTCAGAGTGGGAGTGGAGGTTCCTGGGCAGAGTGGGACTGGAAGTGCCCAGGCTGAGTGGAGTGAATGTGCCCTGGCTGAGTGGAGTGAATGTGCCCAGGCTGAGTGGAGTGGAGGTGCCCAGGCTGAGTAGAGTGCAGGCACCCAGGCAGAGTGGGATTGGAAGTGCCCAGGCTGAGTGGAGTGAATGTGCCCAGGCTGAGTGGAGTGGAGGTGCCCAGGCCGAGTGGAGTGCAGGTTCCCAGGCAGAGTGGGACTGGAAGTGCCCAGGCTGAGTGGAGTGAATGTGCCCAGGCTGAGTGGAGTGGAGGTGCCCAGGCTGAGTGGAGTTGGGGTTCCCTGGCAGAGTGGGACTGGAAGTGCCAAGGCTGAGTGGAGTGAATGTGGCCAGGCTGAGTGGAGTGGAGGTGCCCAGGCCGAGTGGAGTGCAGGTTCCCAGGCAGAGTGGGACTGGAAGTGCCCAGGCTGAGTGGAGTGAATGTGCCCAGGCTGAGTGGAGTGAATGTGCCCAGGCTGACTGGAGAGAATGTGCCCAGGCTGAGTGGATTGGAGGTGCCCAGGCTGAGTGGAGTGCAGGTTCCCAGGCAGAGTGGGACTGGAAGTGCCCAGGCTGAGTGGAGTGAATGTGCCCAGGCTGAGTGGAGTGAATGTTCCCAGGCTGAATGGGAGTCAATGTGCCTCGACAGAGTGGAGTGAATGTACCCAGCCTGACTGGAGTGGAGGTGCCCAGGCTGAGTGGAGTGAATGTACCCAGGCTGAGTGGAGTGGAGGTGCCCAGGCTGAGTGGAGTGCAGGTTCCCAGGCAGAGTGGGATTGGAAGTGCCCAGGCTGAGTGGAGTGAATGTGCCCAGGCTGAGTGGAGTGGAGGTGCCCAGGCTGAGTGGAGTGCAGGTTCCCAGGCAGAGTGGGACTGGAAGTGCCCAGGCTGAGTGGAGTGAATGTGCCCAGGCTGAGTGGAGTGGAGGTGCCCAGGCTGAGTGGAGTTGGGGTTCCCTGGCAGAGTGGGACTGGAAGTGCCAAGGCTGAGTGGAGTGAATGTGCCCAGGCTGAGTGGAGTGGAGGTGCCCAGGCCGAGTGGAGTGCAGGTTCCCAGGCAGAATGGGACTGAAAGTGCCTAGGCTGAGTGAAGTGAATGTGCCCAGGCTGAATGGAGTGGAGGTGCCCAGGCTGAGTGGAGTGCAGGTTCCCAGGCAGAGTGGGATTGGAAGTGCCCAGGCTGAGTGGAGTGAATGTGCCCAGGCTGAGTGGAGTGGAGGTGCCCAGGCTGAGTGGAGTTGGGGTTCCCTGGCAGAGTGGGACTGGAAGTGCCCAGGCTGAGTGGAGTGAATGTGCCCAGGCTGAGTGGAGTGGAGGTGCCCAGGCTGAGTGGAGTGCAGGTTCCCAGGCAGAGTGGGACTGGAAGTGCCAAGGCTGAGTGGAGTGAATGTGCCCAGGCTGAGTGGAGTGCAGGTTCCCAGGCAGAGTGGGACTGGAAGTGCCAAGTCTGAGTGGAGTGAATGTGCCCAGGCTGAGTGGAGTGGAGGTGCCCAGGCTGAGTGGAGTGCAGGTTCCCAGGCAGAGTGGGATTGGAATTGCCCAGGCTGAGTGGAGTGAATGTACCCAGGCTGAGTGGAGTGGAGGTGCCCAGGCTGAGTGGAGTGCAGGTTCCCAGGCAGAGTGGGATTGGAAGTGCCCAGGCTGAGTGGAGTGAATGTGCCCAGGCTGAGTGGAGTGGAGGTGCCCAGGCTGAGTGGAGTGCAGGTTCCCAGGCAGAGTGGGACTGGAAGTGCCCAGGCTGAGTGGAGTGAATGTGCCCAGGCTGAGTGGAGTGGAGGCTCCCAGGCTGAGTGGAGTGCAGGTTCCCAGCAGAGTGGGATTGGAAGTACCCAGGCTGAGTGGAGTGGAGGTGCCCAGGCTGAGTGGAGTGCAGGTTCCCAGGCAGAGTGGGATTGGAAGTGCCCAGGCTGAGTGGAGTGAATGTGCCCAGGCTGAGTGGAGTGGAGGTGCCCAGGCTGAGTGGAGTTGGGGTTCCCTGGCAGAGTGGGACTGGAAGTGCCAAGGCTGAGTGGAGTGAATGTACCCAGGCTGAGTGGACTGGAGGTGCCCAGGCTGAGTGGAGTGCTGGTTCCCAGGCAGAGTGGGATTGGAAGTTCCCAGGCTGAGTGGAGTGAATGTCCCCAGGCTGAGTGGATTGCATGTGCCCAGGCTGAGTGGAGTGCAAGTTCCCTGGCAGAGTGGGATTGGAAGTGCCCAGGCTGAGTGGAGTGAATGTGCCCAGGCTGACTGGAGTGGAGGTGCCCAGGCCGAGTGGAGTGCAGGTTCCCAGGCAGAGTGGGACTGGAAGTGCCCAGGCGGAGTGGAGTGAATGTGCCCAGGCTGAATGGGAGTCAATGTGCCTAGACAGAGTGGAGTGAATGTGCCCGGCCGCCGGAGCCCGAAACGTGCGTTTCCCCATTGCCTTGAATGGGCGCGGAGAGAGGGGGGCGCTTTTTGGCTCGTGGCGCGGGCACCGTTGCGCCAAAGCGTCAAGTGTCACCTCTCCCCGTGCTCGGGGCGGCCCCTTGGAGCTAACTAGCAGGGTCTGGAGGGGCTGCGAGGCCGCCCAGGAGAACGGGTCCAAACCGCGTTCCGATCGGACGAGAATTGAGGGCGGGACACAGTTCCGCGGTTCACTTTCCGCCCGGGCAAAGGGCCTATAACTTGCGGCGGGAGGGCTTAAGAGTGGGCCCCCGCGAGTCGGGTGGAGAGCCGGGTGTGGAGAGGAGTAGCGGAGGTTCCCAGTCAGAGTGGGAGTGGAGGTTCCTGGGCAGAGTGGGACTGGAAGTGCCCAGGCTGAGTGGAGTGAATGTGCCCTGGCTGAGTGGAGTGAATGTGCCCAGGCTGAGTGGAGTGGAGGTGCCCAGGCTGAGTAGAGTGCAGGCACCCAGGCAGAGTGGGATTGGAAGTGCCCAGGCTGAGTGGAGAGAATGTGCCCAGGCTGAGTGGATTGGAGGTGCCCAGGCTGAGTGGAGTGCCGGTTCCCAGGCAGAGTGGGACTGGAAGTGCCCAGGCTGAGTGGAGTGAATGTGCCCAGGCTGAGTGGAGTGAATGATCCCAGGCTGAATGGGAGTCAAAGTGCCTAGACAGAGTGGAGTGAATGTGCCCAGGCTGAGTGGAGTGGAGGTGCCCAGGCTGAGTGGAGTTGGGGTTCCCTGGCAGAGTGGGACTGGAAGTGCCAAGGCTGAGTGGAGTGAATGTGCCCAGGCTGAGTGGAGTGGAGGTGCCCAGGCTGAGTGGAGTGCAGGTTCCCAGGCAGAGTGGGATTGGAAGTGCCCAGGCTGAGTGGAGTGAATGTACCCAGGCTGAGTGGAGTGGAGGTGCCCAGGCTGAGTGGAGTGCAGGTTCCCAGGCAGAGTGGGATTGGAAGTGCCCAGGCTGAGTGGAGTGAATGTGCCCAGGCTGAGTGGAGTGGAGGTGCCCAGGCTGAGTGGAGTTGGGGTTCCCTGGCAGAGTGGGACTGGAAGTGCCAAGGCTGAGTGGAGTGAATGTGGCCAGGCTGAGTGGAGTGGAGGTGCCCAGGCCGAGTGGAGTGCAGGTTCCCAGGCAGAGTGGGACTGGAAGTGCCCAGGCGGAGTGGAGTGAATGTGCCCAGGCTGAATGGGAGTCAATGTGCCGAGACAGAGTTGAGTGAATGTGCCCAGCCGCCGGAGCCCGAAACGTGCGTTTCCCCATTGCCTTGAATGGGCGCGGAGAGAGGGGGGCGCTTTTTGGCTCGTGGCGCGGGCACCGTTGCGCTAAAGCGTCAAGTGTCACCCCTCCCCGTGCTCGGGGCGGCCCCTTGGAGCTAACCAGCAGGGTCTGGAGGGGCTGCGAGGCCGCCCAGGAGAACGGGTCCAAACCGCGTTCCGATCGGACGAGAATTGAGGGCGGGACACAGTTCCGCGGTTCACTTTCCGCCCGGGCAAAGGGCCTATAACTTGCGGCGGGAGGGCTTAAGAGTGGGCCCCCGCGAGTCGGGTGGAGAGCCGGGTGTGGAGAGGAGTCGCGGAGGTTCCCAGTCAGAGTGGGAGTGGAGGTTCCTGGGCAGAGTGGGACTGGAAGTGCCAAGGCTGAGTGGAGTGAATGTGCCCAGGCTGAGTGGAGTGGAGGTGCCCAGGCTGAGTGGAGTGCAGGTTCCCAGGCAGAGAGGGACTGGAAGTGCCCTGGCTGAGTGGAGTGAATGTGCCCAGGCTGCGTGGAGTGGAGGTTCCCAGGCTGAGTGGAGTGCAGGTTCCCAGCAGAGTGGGATTGGAAGTCCCCAGGCTGAGTGGAGTGGAGGTGCCCAGGCTGAGTGGAGTGCAGGTTCCCAGGCAGAGTGGGATTGGAAGTGCCCAGGCTGAGTGGAGTGAATGTGCCCAGGCTGAGTGGAGTGGAGGTTCCCAGGCTGAGTGGAGTTGGGGTTCCCTGGCAGAGTGGGACTGGAAGTGCCAACGCTGAGTGGAGTGAATGTACCCAGGCTGAGTGGAGTGGAGGTGCCCAGGCTGAGTGGAGTGCTGGTTCCCAGGCAGAGTGGGATTGGAAGTTCCGAGGCTGAGTGGAGTGAATGTCCCCAGGCTGAGTGGATTGCATGTGCCCAGGCTGAGTGGAGTCCCGGTTCCCTGGCAGAGTGGGATTGGAAGTGCCCAGGCTGAGTGGAGTGAATGTGCCCAGGCTGACTGGAGTGGAGGTGCCCAGGCCGAGTGGAGTGCAGGTTCCCAGGCAGAGTGGGACTGGAAGTGCCCAGGCGGAGTGGAGTGAATGTGCCCAGGCTGAATGGGAGTCAATGTGCCTAGACAGAGTGGAGTGAATGTGCCCAGGCTGAGTGGAGTGAATGTGCCCAGGCTGAGTGGAGTGGAGGTGCCCAGGCTGAGTGGAGTTGGGGTTCCCTGGCAGAGTGGGACTGGAAGTGCCCAGGCTGAGTGGAGTGAATGTGCCCTGGCTGAGTGGAGTGAATGTGCCCAGGCTGAGTGGAGTGAATGTGCCCAGGCTGACTGGAGAGAATGTGCCCAGGCTGAGTGGATTGGAGGTGCCCAGGCTGAGTGGAGTGCAGGTTCCCAGGCAGAGTGGGACTGGAAGTGCCCAGGCTGAGTGGAGTGAATGTGCCCAGGCTGAGTGGAGTGAATGTTCCCAGGCTGAATGGGAGTCAATGTGCCTAGACAGAGTGGAGTGAATGTGCCCAGGCTGAGTGGAGTGGAGGTGCCCAGGCTGAGTGGAGTTGGGGTTCCCAGGCAGAGAGGGACTGGAAGTGCCCTGGCTGAGTGGAGTGAATGTGCCCAGGCTGCGTGGAGTGGAGGCTCCCAGGCTGAGTGGAGTGCAGGTTCCCAGCAGAGTGGGATTGGAAGTACCCAGGCTGAGTGGAGTGGAGGTGCCCAGGCTGAGTGGAGTGCAGGTTCCCAGGCAGAGTGGGATTGGAAGTGCCCAGGCTGAGTGGAGTGAATGTGCCCAGGCTGAGTGGAGTGGAGGTGCCCAGGCTGAGTGGAGTTGGGGTTCCCTGGCAGAGTGGGACTGGAAGTGCCAAGGCTGAGTGGAGTGAATGTACCCAGGCTGAGTGGAGTGGAGGTGCCCAGGCTGAGTGGAGTGCTGGTTCCCAGGCAGAGTGGGATTGGAAGTTCCCAGGCTGAGTGGAGTGAATGTCCCCAGGCTGAGTGGATTGCATGTGCCCAGGCTGAGTGGAGTGCAAGTTCCCTGGCAGAGTGGGATTGGAAGTGCCCAGGCTGAGTGGAGTGAATGTGCCCAGGCTGACTGGAGTGGAGGTGCCCAGGCCGAGTGGAGTGCAGGTTCCCAGGCTGAGTGGGACTGGAAGTGCCCAGGCGGAGTGGAGTGAATGTGCCCAGGCTGAATGGGAGTCAATGTGCCTAGACAGAGTGGAGTGAATGTGCCTGGCCGCCGGAGCCCGAAACGTGCGTTTCCCCATTGCCTTGAATGGGCGCGGAGAGAGGGGGGCGCTTTTTGGCTCGTGGCGCGGGCACCGTTGCGCCAAAGCGTCAAGTGTCACCCCTCCCCGTGCTCGGGGCGGCCCCTTGGAGCTAACTAGCAGGGTCTGGAGGGGCTGCAAGGCCGCCCAGGAGAACGGGTCCAAACCGCGTTCCGATCGGACGAGAATTGAGGGCAGGACACAGTTCCGCGGTTCACTTTCCGCCCGGGCAAAGGGCCTATAACTTGCGGCGGGAGGGCTTAAGAGTGGGCCCCCGCGAGTCGGGTGGAGAGCCGGGTGTGGAGAGGAGTAGCGGAGGTTCCCAGTCAGAGTGGGAGTGGAGGTTCCTGGGCAGAGTGGGACTGGAAGTGCCCAGGCTGAGTGGAGTGAATGTGCCCTGGCTGAGTGGAGTGAATGTGCCCAGGCTGAGTGGAGTGGAGGTGCCCAGGCTGAGTAGAGTGCAGGCACCCAGGCAGAGTGGGATTGGAAGTGCCCAGGCTGAGTGGAGAGAATGTGCCCAGGCTGAGTGGATTGGAGGTGCCCAGGCTGAGTGGAGTGCCGGTTCCCAGGCAGAGTGGGACTGGAAGTGCCCAGGCTGAGTGGAGTGAATGTGCCCAGGCTGAGTGGAGTGAATGATCCCAGGCTGAATGGGAGTCAAAGTGCCTAGACAGAGTGGAGTGAATGTGCCCAGGCTGAGTGGAGTGGAGGTGCCCAGGCTGAGTGGAGTTGGGGTTCCCAGGCAGAGAGGGACTGGAAGTGCCCTGGCTGAGTGGAGTGAATTTTTCCCAGGCTGCGTGGAGTGGAGGTTCCCAGGCTGAGTGGAGTGCAGGTTCCCAGCAGAGTGGGACTGGAAGTGCCCAGGCTGAGTGGAGTGAATGTGCCCAGGCTGAGTGGAGTGAATGTGCCCAGGCAGAGTGGAGTGAATGTGCCCAGGCTGAGTGGAGTGGAGGTGCCCAGGCTGAGTTGAGTGCAGGTTCCCAGGCAGAGTGGGACTGGAAGTGCCCAGGCTGAGTGGAGTGAATGTGCCCAGGCTGAATGGAGTGGAGGTGCCCAGGCTGAGTGGAGTGCAGGTTCCCAGGCAGAGTGGGATTGGAAGTGCCCAGGCTGAGTGGAGTGGAGGTGCCCAGGCTGAATGGAGTTGGGGTTCACTGGCAGAGTGGGACTGGAAGTGCCAACGGTGAGTGGAGTGAATGTGCCCAGGCTGAGTGGAGTGGAGGTGCCCAGGCTGAGTGGAGTTGGGGTTCCCTGGCAGAGTGGGACTGGAAGTGCCAACGCTGAGTGGAGTGAATGTGCCCAGGCTGAGTGGAGTGGAGGTGCCCAGGCTGAGTGGAGGTGCCCAGGCTGAGTGGGGTGCAGGTTCCCAGGCAGAGTGGGATTGGAAGTGCCCAGGCTGAGTGGAGTGAATGTACCCAGGCTGAGTGGAGTGGAGGGGCCCAGGCTGAGTGGAGTGCAGGTTCCCAGGCAGAGTGGGATTGGAAGTGCCCAGGCTGAGTGGAGTAATGTACCCAGGCTGAGTGGAGTGCAGGTGCCCAGGCTGAGTGGAGTGCAGGTTCCCAGGCAGAGTGGGATTGGAAGTGCCCAGGCTGAGTGGAGTGAATGTGCCCAGGCTGAGTGGAGTGGAGGTGCCCAGGCCGAGTGGAGTGCAGGTTCCCAGGCAGAGCTGGACTGGAAGTGCCCAGGGGGAGTGGAGTGAATGTGCCCAGGCTGAATGGGAGTCAATGTGCCTAGACAGAGTGGAGTGAATGTGCCCGGCCTCCGGAGCCCGAAACGTGCGTTTCCCCATTGCCTTGAATGGGCGCGGAGAGAGGGGGGCACTTTTTGGCTCGTGGCGCGGTCACCGTTGCGCCAAAGCGTCAAGTGTCACACCTCCCCGTGCTCGGGGCGGCCCCTTGGAGCTAACTAGCGGGGTTTGGAGGGGCTGCGAGGCCGCCCAGGAGAACGGGTCCAAACCGCGTTCCGATCGGACGAGAATTGAGGGCGGGACACAGTTCCGCGGTTCACTTTCCGCCCGGGCAAAGGGCCTATAACTTGCGGCGGGAGGGCTTAAGAGTGGGCCCCCGCGAGTCGGGTGGAGAGCCCGGTGTGGAGAGGAGTAGCGGAGGTTCCCAGTCAGAGTGGGAGTGGAGGTTCCTGGGCAGAGTGGGACTGGAAGTGCCCAGGCTGAGTGGAGTGAATGTGCCCTGGCTGAGTGGAGTGAATGTGGCCAGGCTGAGTGGAGTGGAGGTGCCCAGGCCGAGTGGAGTGCAGGTTCCCAGGCAGAGTGGGACTGGAAGTGCCCAGGCTGAGTGGAGTGAATGTGCCCAGGCTGAGTGGAGTGGAGGTGCCCAGGCTGAGTGGAGTTGGGGTTCCCTGGCAGAGTGGGACTGGAAGTGCCAAGGCTGAGTGGAGTGAATGTGCCCAGGCTGAGTGGAGTGGAGGTGCCCAGGCTGAGTGGAGTGCAGGTTCCCAGGCAGAGTGGGATTGGAAGTGCCCAGGCTGAGTGGAGTGAATGTACCCAGGCTGAGTGGAGTGGAGGTGCCCAGGCTGAGTGGAGTGCAGGTTCCCAGGCAGAGTGGGATTGGAAGTGCCCAGGCTGAGTGGAGTGAATGTGCCCAGGCTGAGTGGAGTGGAGGTGCCCAGGCTGAGTGGAGTTGGGGTTCCCTGGCAGAGTGGGACTGGAAGTGCCAAGGCTGAGTGGAGTGAATGTGGCCAGGCTGAGTGGAGTGGAGGTGCCCAGGCCGAGTGGAGTGCAGGTTCCCAGGCAGAGTGGGACTGGAAGTGCCCAGGCGGAGTGGAGTGAATGTGCCCAGGCTGAATGGGAGTCAATGTGCCGAGACAGAGTTGAGTGAATGTGCCCAGCCGCCGGAGCCCGAAACGTGCGTTTCCCCATTGCCTTGAATGGGCGCGGAGAGAGGGGGGCGCTTTTTGGCTCGTGGCGCGGGCACCGTTGCGCCAAAGCGTCAAGTGTCACCCCTCCCCGTGCTCGGGGCGGCCCCTTGGAGCTAACCAGCAGGGTCTGGAGGGGCTGCGAGGCCGCCCAGGAGAACGGGTCCAAACCGCGTTCCGATCGGACGAGAATTGAGGGCGGGACACAGTTCCGCGGTTCACTTTCCGCCCGGGCAAAGGGCCTATAACTTGCGGCGGGAGGGCTTAAGAGTGGGCCCCCGCGAGTCGGGTGGAGAGCCGGGTGTGGAGAGGAGTCGCGGAGGTTCCCAGTCAGAGTGGGAGTGGAGGTTCCTGGGCAGAGTGGGACTGGAAGTGCCAAGGCTGAGTGGAGTGAATGTGCCCAGGCTGAGTGGAGTGGAGGTGCCCAGGCTGAGTGGAGTGCAGGTTCCCAGGCAGAGAGGGACTGGAAGTGCCCTGGCTGAGTGGAGTGAATGTGCCCAGGCTGCGTGGAGTGGAGGTTCCCAGGCTGAGTGGAGTGCAGGTTCCCAGCAGAGTGGGATTGGAAGTACCCAGGCTGAGTGGAGTGGAGGTGCCCAGGCTGAGTGGAGTGCAGGTTCCCAGGCAGAGTGGGATTGGAAGTGCCCAGGCTGAGTGGAGTGAATGTGCCCAGGCTGAGTGGAGTGGAGGTTCCCAGGCTGAGTGGAGTTGGGGTTCCCTGGCAGAGTGGGACTGGAAGTGCCAACGCTGAGTGGAGTGAATGTACCCAGGCTGAGTGGAGTGGAGGTGCCCAGGCTGAGTGGAGTGCTGGTTCCCAGGCAGAGTGGGATTGGAAGTTCCGAGGCTGAGTGCAGTGAATGTCCCCAGGCTGAGTGGATTGCATATGCCCAGGCTGAGTGGAGTCCCGGTTCCCTGGCAGAGTGGGATTGGAAGTGCCCAGGCTGAGTGGAGTGAATGTGCCCAGGCTGACTGGAGTGGAGGTGCCCAGGCCGAGTGGAGTGCAGGTTCCCAGGCAGAGTGGGACTGGAAGTGCCCAGGCGGAGTGGAGTGAATGTGCCCAGGCTGAATGGGAGTCAATGTGCCTAGACAGAGTGGAGTGAATGTGCCCGGCCGCCGGAGCCCGAAACGTGCGTTTCCCCATTGCCTTGAATGGGCGGGGAGAGAGGGGGGCGCTTTTTGGCTCGTGGCGCGGTCACCGTTGCGCCAAAGCGTCAAGTGTCACACCTCCCCGTGCTCGGGGCGGCCCCTTGGAGCTAACTGGCTGAATCTGGAGGGGCTGCGAGGCCGCCCAGGAGAACGGGTCCAAACCGCGTTCCGATCGGACGAGAATTGAGGGCGGGACACAGTTCCGCGGTTCACTTTCCGCCCAGGCAAAGGGCCTATAACTTGCGGCGGGAGGGCTTAAGAGTGGGCCCCCGCGAGTCGGGTGGAGAGCCGGGTGTGGAGAGGAGTAGCGGAGGTTCCCAGTCAGAGTGGGAGTGGAGGTTCCTGGGCAGAGTGGGACTGGAAGTGCCCAGGCTGAGTGGAGTGAATGTGCCCTGGCTGAGTGGAGTGAATGTGCCCAGGCTGAGTGGAGTGGAGGTGCCCAGGCTGAGTAGAGTGCAGGCACCCAGGCAGAGTGGGATTGGAAGTGCCCAGGCTGAGTGGAGTGAATGTGCCCAGGCTGAGTGGAGTGGAGGTGCCCAGGCCGAGTGGAGTGCAGGTTCCCAGGCAGAGTGGGACTGGAAGTGCCCAGGCTGAGTGGAGTGAATGTGCCCAGGCTGAGTGGAGTGGAGGTGCCCAGGCTGAGTGGAGTGAATGTGCCCAGGCTGAGTGGAGTGGAGGTGCCCAGGCCGAGTGGAGTGCAGGTTCCCAGGAAGAGTGGGACTGGAAGTGCCCAGGCTGAGTGGAGTGAATGTGCCCAGGCTGAGTGGAGTGGAGGTGCCCAGGCTGAGTGGAGTGGGACTGGAAGTGCCAAGGCTGAGTGGAGTGAATGTGCCCAGGCTGAGTGGAGTGGAGGTGCCCAGGCTGAGTGGAGTGCAGGTTCCCAGGCAGAGTGGGATTGGAATTGCCCAGGCTGAGTGGAGTGAATGTACCCAGGCTGAGTGGAGTGGAGGTGCCCAGGCTGAGTGGAGTGCAGGTTCCCAGGCAGAGTGGGATTGGAAGTGCCCAGGCTGAGTGGAGTGAATGTGCCCAGGCTGAGTGGAGTGGAGGTGCCCAGGCTGAGTGGAGTGCAGGTTCCCAGGCAGAGTGGGACTGGAAGTGCCCAGGCTGAGTGGAGTGAATGTGCCCAGGCTGAGTGGAGTGGAGGTGCCCAGGCTGAGTGGAGTTGGGGTTCCCTGGCAGAGTGGGACTGGAAGTGCCAAGGCTGAGTGGAGTGAATGTGCCCAGGCTGAGTGGAGTGGAGGTGCCCAGGCCGAGTGGAGTGCAGGTTCCCAGGCAGAATGGGACTGAAAGTGCCTAGGCTGAGTGAAGTGAATGTGCCCAGGCTGAATGGAGTGGAGGTGCCCAGGCTGAGTGGAGTGCAGGTTCCCAGGCAGAGTGGGATTGGAAGTGCCCAGGCTGAGTGGAGTGAATGTGCCCAGGCTGAGTGGAGTGGAGGTGCCCAGGCTGAGTGGAGTTGGGGTTCCCTGGCAGAGTGGGACTGGAAGTGCCAAGGCTGAGTGGAGTGAATGTGCCCAGGCTGAGTGGAGTGGAGGTGCCCAGGCCGAGTGGAGTGCAGGTTCCCAGGCAGAGTGGGACTGGAAGTGCCCAGGCGGAGTGGAGTGAATGTGCCCAGGCTGAATGGGAGTCAATGTGCCAAGACAGAGTGGAGTGAATGTGCCCAGCCGCCGGAGCCCGAAACGTGCGTTTCCCCATTGCCTTGAATGGGCGCGGAGAGAGGGGGGCGCTTTTTGGCTCGTGGCGCGGGCACCGTTGCGCCAAAGCGTCAAGTGTCACCCCTCCCCGTGCTCGGGGCGGCCCCTTGGAGCTAACTAGCAGGGTCTGGAGGGGCTGCGAGGCCGCCCAGGAGAACGGGTCCAAACCGCATTCCGATCGGACGAGAATTGAGGGCGGGACACAGTTCCGCGGTTCACTTTCCGCCCGGGCAAAGGGCCTATAACTTGCGGCGGGAGGGCTTAAGAGTGGGCCCCCGCGAGTCGGGTGGAGAGCCGGGTGTGGAGAGGAGTAGCGGAGGTTCCCAGTCAGAGTGGGAGTGGAGGTTCCTGGGCAGAGTGGGACTGGAAGTGCCCAGGCTGAGTGGAGTGAATGTGCCCTGGCTGAGTGGAGTGAATGTGCCCAGGCTGAGTGGAGTGAATGTGCCCAGGCTGACTGGAGAGAATGTGCCCAGGCTGAGTGGATTGGAGGTGCCCAGGCTGAGTGGAGTGCAGGTTCCCAGGCAGAGTGGGACTGGAAGTGCCCAGGCTGAGTGGAGTGAATGTGCCCAGGCTGAGTGGAGTGAATGTTCCCAGGCTGAATGGGAGTCAATGTGCCTAGACAGAGTGGAGTGAATGTGCCCAGGCTGAGTGGAGTGGAGGTGCCCAGGCTGAGTGGAGTTGGGGTTCCCAGGCAGAGAGGGACTGGAAGTGCCCTGGCTGAGTGGAGTGAATGTGCCCAGGCTGCGTGGAGTGGAGGCTCCCAGGCTGAGTGGAGTGCAGGTTCCCAGCAGAGTGGGATTGGAAGTACCCAGGCTGAGTGGAGTGGAGGTGCCCAGGCCGAGTGGAGTGCAGGTTCCCAGGCAGAGTGGGACTGGAAGTGCCCAGGCTGAGTGGAGTGAATGTGCCCAGGCTGAGTGGAGTGGAGGTGCCCAGGCTGAGTGGAGTGCAGGTTCCCAGGCAGAGTGGGACTGGAAGTGCCAAGGCTGAGTGGAGTGAATGTGCCCAGGCTGAGTGGAGTGGAGGTGCCCAGGCTGAGTGGAGTGCAGGTTCCCAGGCAGAGTGGGATTGGAATTGCCCAGGCTGAGTGGAGTGAATGTACCCAGGCTGAGTGGAGTGGAGGTGCCCAGGCTGAGTGGAGTGCAGGTTCCCAGGCAGAGTGGGATTGGAAGTGCCCAGGCTGAGTGGAGTGAATGTGCCCAGGCTGAGTGGAGTGGAGGTGCCCAGGCTGAGTGGAGTGCAGGTTCCCAGGCAGAGTGGGACTGGAAGTGCCCAGGCTGAGTGGAGTGAATGTGCCCAGGCTGAGTGGAGTGGAGGTGCCCAGGCTGAGTGGAGTTGGGGTTCCCTGGCAGAGTGGGACTGGAAGTGCCCAGGCTGAGTGGAGTGAATGTGCCCTGGCTGAGTGGAGTGAATGTGCCCAGGCTGAGTGGAGTGAATGTGCCCAGGCTGACTGGAGAGAATGTGCCCAGGCTGAGTGGATTGGAGGTGCCCAGGCTGAGTGGAGTGCAGGTTCCCAGGCAGAGTGGGACTGGAAGTGCCCAGGCTGAGTGGAGTGAATGTGCCCAGGCTGAGTGGAGTGAATGTTCCCAGGCTGAATGGGAGTCAATGTGCCTAGACAGAGTGGAGTGAATGTGCCCAGGCTGAGTGGAGTGGAGGTGCCCAGGCTGAGTGGAGTTGGGGTTCCCAGGCAGAGAGGGACTGGAAGTGCCCTGGCTGAGTGGAGTGAATGTGCCCAGGCTGCGTGGAGTGGAGGCTCCCAGGCTGAGTGGAGTGCAGGTTCCCAGCAGAGTGGGATTGGAAGTACCCAGGCTGAGTGGAGTGGAGGTGCCCAGGCTGAGTGGAGTGCAGGTTCCCAGGCAGAGTGGGATTGGAAGTGCCCAGGCTGAGTGGAGTGAATGTGCCCAGGCTGAGTGGAGTGGAGGTGCCCAGTCTGAGTGGAGTTGGGGTTCCCTTGGAGAGTGGGACTGGAAGTGCCAAGGCTGAGTGGAGTGAATGTGCCCAGGCTGAGTGGAGTGAATGTGCCCAGGCTGACTGGAGAGAATGTGCCCAGGCTGAGTGGATTGGAGGTGCCCAGGCTGAGTGGAGTGCAGGTTCCCAGGCAGAGTGGGACTGGAAGTGCCCAGGCTGAGTGGAGTGAATGTGCCCAGGCTGAGTGGAGTGAATGTTCCCAGGCTGAATGGGAGTCAATGTGCCTAGACAGAGTGGAGTGAATGTGCCCAGGCTGAGTGGAGTGGAGGTGCCCAGGCTGAGTGGAGTTGGGGTTCCCAGGCAGAGAGGGACTGGAAGTGCCCTGGCTGAGTGGAGTGAATGTGCCCAGGCTGCGTGGAGTGGAGGCTCCCAGGCTGAGTGGAGTGCAGGTTCCCAGCAGAGTGGGATTGGAAGTACCCAGGCTGAGTGGAGTGGAGGTGCCCAGGCCGAGTGGAGTGCAGGTTCCCAGGCAGAGTGGGACTGGAAGTGCCCAGGCTGAGTGGAGTGAATGTGCCCAGGCTGAGTGGAGTGGAGGTGCCCAGGCTGAGTGGAGTGCAGGTTCCCAGGCAGAGTGGGACTGGAAGTGCCAAGGCTGAGTGGAGTGAATGTGCCCAGGCTGAGTGGAGTGGAGGTGCCCAGGCTGAGTGGAGTGCAGGTTCCCAGGCAGAGTGGGATTGGAATTGCCCAGGCTGAGTGGAGTGAATGTACCCAGGCTGAGTGGAGTGGAGGTGCCCAGGCTGAGTGAAGTGCAGGTTCCCAGGCAGAGTGGGATTGGAAGTGCCCAGGCTGAGTGGAGTGAATGTGCCCAGGCTGAGTGGAGTGGAGGTGCCCAGGCTGAGTGGAGTGCAGGTTCCCAGGCAGAGTGGGACTGGAAGTGCCCAGGCTGAGTGGAGTGAATGTGCCAAGGCTGAGTGGAGTGGAGGTGCCCAGGCTGAGTGGAGTTGGGGTTCCCTGGCAGAGTGGGACTGGAAGTGCCAAGGCTGAGTGGAGTGAATGTGCCCAGGCTGAGTGGAGTGGAGGTGCCCAGGTCGAGTGGAGTGCAGGTTCCCAGGCAGAATGGGACTGAAAGTGCCTAGGCTGAGTGAAGTGAATGTGCCCAGGCTGAATGGAGTGGAGGTGCCCAGGCTGAGTGGAGTGCAGGTTCCCAGGCAGAGTGGGATTGGAAGTGCCCAGGCTGAGTGGAGTGAATGTGCCCAGGCTGAGTGGAGTGGAGGTGCCCAGGCTGAGTGGAGTTGGGGTTCCCTGGCAGAGTGGGACTGGAAGTGCCAAGGCTGAGTGGAGTGAATGTGCCCAGGCTGAGTGGAGTGGAGGTGCCCAGGCCGAGTGGAGTGCAGGTTCCCAGGCAGAGTGGGACTGGAAGTGCCCAGGCGGAGTGGAGTGAATGTGCCCAGGCTGAATGGGAGTCAATGTGCCAAGACAGAGTGGAGTGAATGTGCCCAGCCGCCGGAGCCCGAAACGTGCGTTTCCCGATTGCCTTGAATGGGCGCGGAGAGAGGGGGGCGCTTTTTGGCTCGTGGCGCGGGCACCGTTGCGCCAAAGCGTCAAGTGTCACCCCTCCCCGTGCTCGGGGCGGCCCCTTGGAGCTAACTAGCAGGGTCTGGAGGGGCTGCGAGGCCGCCCAGGAGAACGGGTCCAAACCGCGTTCCGATCGGACGAGAATTGAGGGCGGGACACAGTTCCGCGGTTCACTTTCCGCCCGGGCAAAGGGCCTATAACTTGCGGCGGGAGGGCTTAAGAGTGGGCCCCCGCGAGTCGGGTGGAGAGCCGGGTGTGGAGAGGAGTAGCGGAGGTTCCCAGTCAGAGTGGGAGTGGAGGTTCCTGGGCAGAGTGGGACTGGAAGTGCCCAGGCTGAGTGGAGTGAATGTGCCCTGGCTGAGTGGAGTGAATGTGCCCAGGCTGAGTGGAGTGAATGTGCCCAGGCTGACTGGAGAGAATGTGCCCAGGCTGAGTGGATTGGAGGTGCCCAGGCTGAGTGGAGTGCAGGTTCCCAGGCAGAGTGGGACTGGAAGTGCCCAGGCTGAGTGGAGTGAATGTGCCCAGGCTGAGTGGAGTGAATGTTCCCAGGCTGAATGGGAGTCAATGTGCCTAGACAGAGTGGAGTGAATGTGCCCAGGCTGAGTGGAGTGGAGGTGCCCAGGCTGAGTGGAGTTGGGGTTCCCAGGCAGAGAGGGACTGGAAGTGCCCTGGCTGAGTGGAGTGAATGTGCCCAGGCTGCGTGGAGTGGAGGCTCCCAGGCTGAGTGGAGTGCAGGTTCCCAGCAGAGTGGGATTGGAAGTACCCAGGCTGAGTGGAGTGGAGGTGCCCAGGCTGAGTGGAGTGCAGGTTCCCAGGCAGAGTGGGATTGGAAGTGCCCAGGCTGAGTGTAGTGAATGTGCCCAGGCTGAGTGGAGTGGAGGTGCCCAGGCTGAGTGGAGTTGGGGTTCCCTTGGAGAGTGGGACTGGAAGTGCCAAGGCTGAGTGGAGTGAATGTACCCAGGCTGAGTGGAGTGGAGGTGCCCAGGCTGAGTGGAGTGCTGGTTCCCAGGCAGAGTGGGATTGGAAGTTCCCAGGCTGAGTGGAGTGAATGTCCCCAGGCTGAGTGGATTGCATGTGCCCAGGCTGAGTGGAGTGCAAGTTCCCTGGCAGAGTGGGATTGGAAGTGCCCAGGCTGAGTGGAGTGAATGTGCCCAGGCTGACTGGAGTGGAGGTGCCCAGGCCGAGTGGAGTGCAGGTTCCCAGGCAGAGTGGGACTGGAAGTGCCCAGGCGGAGTGGAGTGAATGTGCCCAGGCTGAATGGGAGTCAATGTGCCTAGACAGAGTGGAGTGAATGTGCCCGGCCGCCGGAGCCCGAAACGTGCGTTTCCCCATTGCCTTGAATGGGCGCGGAGAGAGGGGGGCGCTTTTTGGCTCGTGGCGCGGGCACCGTTGCGCCAAAGCGTCAAGTGTCACCCCTCCCCGTGCTCGGGGCGGCCCCTTGGAGCTAACTAGCAGGGTCTGGAGGGGCTGCGAGGCCGCCCAGGAGAACGGGTCCAAACCGCGTTCCGATCGGACGAGAATTGAGGGCGGGACACAGTTCCGCGGTTCAATTTCCGCCCGGGCAAAGGGCCTATAACTTGCGGCGGGAGGGCTTAAGAGTGGGCCCCCGCGAGTCGGGTGGAGAGCCGGGTGTGGAGAGGAGTAGCGGAGGTTCCCAGTCAGAGTGGGAGTGGAGGTTCCTGGGCAGAGTGGGACTGGAAGAGCCCAGGCTGAGTGGAGTGAATGTGCCCTGGCTGAGTGGAGTGAATGTGCCCAGGCTGAGTGGAGTGGAGGTGCCCAGGCTGAGTAGAGTGCAGGCACCCAGGCAGAGTGGGACTGGAAGTGCCCAGGCTGAGTGGAGTGAATGTGCCCAGGCTGAGTGGAGTGAATGATCCCAGGCTGAATGGGAGTCAAAGTGCCTAGACAGAGTGGAGTGAATGTGCCCGGGCTGAGTGGAGTGGAGGTGCCCAGGCTGAGTGGAGTTGGGGTTCCCAGGCAGAGAGGGACTGGAAGTGCCCTGGCTGAGTGGAGTGAATTTTTCCCAGGCTTCGTGGAGTTGAGGTTCCCAGGCTGAGTGGAGTGCAGGTTCCCAGCAGAGTGGGACTGGAAGTGCCCAGGCTGAGTGGAGTGAATGTGCCCAGGCTGAGTGGAGTGAATGTGCCCAGGCAGAGTGGAGTGAATGTGCCCAGGCTGAGTGGAGTGGAGGTGCCCAGGCTGAGTGGAGTGCAGGTTCCCAGGCAGAGTGGGATTGGAAGTGCCCAGGCTGAGTGGAGTGAATGTGCCCAGGCTGAATGGAGTGGAGGTGCCCAGGCTGAGTGGAGTGCAGGTTCCCAGGCAGAGTGGGACTGGAAGTGCCCAGGCTGAGTGGAGTGAATGTGCCCAGGCTGAATGGAGTGGAGGTGCCCAGGCTGAGTGGAGTGCAGGTTCCCAGGCAGAGTGGGATTGGAAGTGCCCAGGCTGAGTGGAGTGAATGTGCCTAGGCTGAGTGGAGTGGAGGTGCCCAGGCTGAATGGAGTTGGGGTTCACTGGCAGAGTGGGACTGGAAGTGCCAACGGTGAGTGGAGTGAATGTGCCCAGGCTGAGTGGAGTGGAGGTGCCCAGGCTGAGTGGAGTTGGGGTTCCCTGGCAGAGTGGGACTGGAAGTGCCAACGCTGAGTGGAGTGAATGTGCCCAGGCTGAGTGGAGTGGAGGTGCCCAGGCTGAGTGGAGGTGCCCAGGCTGAGTGGGGTGCAGGTTCCCAGGCAGAGTGGGATTGGAAGTGCCCAGGCTGAGTGGAGAGAATGTGCCCAGGCTGAGTGGATTGGAGGTGCCCAGGCTGAGTGGAGTGCAGGTTCCCAGGCAGAGTGGGATTGGAAGTGCCCAGGCTGAGTGGAGTGAATGTGCCCAGGCTGAGTGGAGTGGAGGTGCCCAGGCTGAGTGGAGTTGGGGTTCCCTGGCAGAGTGGGACTGGAAGTGCCAAGGCTGAGTGGAGTGAATGTGCCCAGGCTGAGTGGAGTGGAGGTGCCCAGGCTGAGTAGAGTGCAGGCACCCAGGCAGAGTGGGATTGGAAGTGCCCAGGCTGAGTGGAGTGAATGTGCCCAGGCTGAGTGGAGTGGAGGTGCCCAGGCCGAGTGGAGTGCAGGTTCCCTGGCAGAGTGGGACTGGAAGTGCCAAGGCTGAGTGGAGTGAATGTGCCCAGGCTGAGTGGAGTGGAGGTGCCCAGGCTGAGTGGAGTGCAGGTTCCCAGGCAGAGTGGGATTGGAAGTGCCCAGGCTGAGTGGAGTGAATGTACCCAGGCTGAGTGGAGTGGAGGTGCCCAGGCTGAGTGGAGTGCAGGTTCCCAGGCAGAGTGGGATTGGAAGTGCCCAGGCTGAGTGGAGTGAATGTGCCCAGGCTGAGTGGAGTGGAGGTGCCCAGGCTGAGTGGAGTTGGGGTTCCCTGGCAGAGTGGGACTGGAAGTGCCAAGGCTGAGTGGAGTGAATGTGGCCAGGCTGAGTGGAGTGGAGGTGCCCAGGCCGAGTGGAGTGCAGGTTCCCAGGCAGAGTGGGACTGGAAGTGCCCATGCGGAGTGGAGTGAATGTGCCCAGGCTGAATGGGAGTCAATGTGCCGAGACAGAGTTGAGTGAATGTGCCCAGCCGCCGGAGCCCGAAACGTGCGTTTCCCCATTGCCTTGAATGGGCGCGGAGAGAGGGGGGCGCTTTTTGGCTCGTGGCGCGGGCACCGTTGCGCCAAAGCGTCAAGTGTCACCCCTCCCCGTGCTCGGGGCGGCCCCTTGGAGCTAACCAGCAGGGTCTGGAGGGGCTGCGAGGCCGCCCAGGAGAACGGGTCCAAACCGCGTTCCGATCGGACGAGAATTGAGGGCGGGACACAGTTCCGCGGTTCACTTTCCGCCCGGGCAAAGGGCCTATAACTTGCGGCGGGAGGGCTTAAGAGTGGGCCCCCGCGAGTCGGGTGGAGAGCCGGGTGTGGAGAGGAGTCGCGGAGGTTCCCAGTCAGAGTGGGAGTGGAGGTTCCTGGGCAGAGTGGGACTGGAAGTGCCCAGGCTGAGTGGAGTGAATGTGCCCTGGCTGAGTGGAGTGAATGTGCCCAGGCTGAGTGCAGTGAATGTGCCCAGGCTGAGTGGAGTGAATGTGCCCAGGCTGACTGGAGAGAATGTGCCCAGGCTGAGTGGATTGGAGGTGCCCAGGCTGAGTGGAGTGCAGGTTCCCAGGCAGAGTGGGACTGGAAGTGCCCAGGCTGAGTGGAGTGAATGTGCCCAGGCTGAGTGGAGTGAATGTTCCCAGGCTGAATGGGAGTCAATGTGCCTAGACAGAGTGGAGTGAATGTGCCCAGGCTGAGTGGAGTGGAGGTGCCCAGGCTGAGTGGAGTTGGGGTTCCCAGGCAGAGAGGGACTGGAAGTGCCCTGGCTGAGTGGAGTGAATGTGCCCAGGCTGAATGGGAGTCAATGTGCCTAGACAGAGTGGAGTGAATGTGCCCGGCCGCCGGAGCCCGAAACGTGCGTTTCCCCATTGCCTTGAATGGGCGCGGAGAGAGGGGGGCGCTTTTTGGCTCGTGGCGCGGGCACCGTTGCGCCAAAGCGTCAAGTGTCACACCTCCCCGTGCTCGGGGCGGCCCCTTGGAGCTAACTGGCTGGGTCTGGAGGGGCTGCGAGGCCGCCCAGGAGAACGGGTCCAAACCGCGTTCCGATCGGACGAGAATTGAGGGCGGGACACAGTTCCGCGGTTCACTTTCCGCCCGGGCAAAGGGCCTATAACTTGCGGCGGGAGGGCTTAAGAGTGGGCCCCCGCGAGTCGGGTGGAGAGCCGGGTGTGGAGAGGAGTAGCGGAGGTTCCCAGTCAGAGTGGGAGTGGAGGTTCCTGGGCAGAGTGGGACTGGAAGTGCCTAGGCTGAGTGGAGTGAATGTGCCCTGGCTGAGTGAAGTGAATGTGCCCAGGCTGAGTGGAGTGGAGGTGCCCAGGCTGAGTAGAGTGCAGGCACCCAGGCAGAGTGGGATTGGAAGTGCCCAGGCTGAGTGGAGTGAATGTGCCCTGGCTGAGTGGAGTGAATGTGCCCAGGCTGAGTGGAGTGGAGGTGCCCAGGCTGAGTAGAGTGCAGGCACCCAGGCAGAGTGGGATTGGAAGTGCCCAGGCTGAGTGGAGTGAATGTGCCCAGGCTGAGTGGAGTGGAGGTGCCCAGGCCGAGTGGAGTGCAGGTTCCCAGGTAGAGTGGGACTGGAAGTGCCCAGGCTGAGTGGAGTGAATGTGCCCAGGCTGCGTGGAGTGAATGTGGCCAGGCTGAGTGGAGTGGAGGTGCCCAGGCTGAGTGGAGTGCAGGTTCCCTGGCAGAGTGGGATTGGAAGTGCCAAGGCTGAGTGGAGTGAATGTACCCAGGCTGAGTGGAGTGGAGGTGCCCAGGCTGAGTGGAGTTGGGGTTCCCTGGCAGAGTGGGACTGGAAGTGCCAAGGCTGAGTGGAGTGAATGTACCCAGGCTGAGTGGAGTGGAGGTGCCCAGGCTGAGTGGAGTGCAGGTTCCCAGCAGAGTGGGACTGGAAGTGCCCAGGCTGAGTGGAGTGAATGTGCCCAGGCTGAGTGGAGTGAATGTGCCCAGGCAGAGTGGAGTGAATGTGCCCAGGCTGAGTGGAGTGGAGGTGCCCAGGCTGAGTAGAGTGCAGGCACCCAGGCAGAGTGGGATTGGAAGTGCCCAGGCTGAGTGGAGTGAATGTGCCCTGGCTGAGTGGAGTGAATGTGCCCAGGCTGAGTGGAGTGGAGGTGCCCAGGCTGAGTAGAGTGCAGGCACCCAGGCAGAGTGGGATTGGAAGTGCCCAGGCTGAGTGGAGTGAATGTGCCCAGGCTGAGTGGAGTGGAGGTGCCCAGGCCGAGTGGAGTGCAGGTTCCCAGGTAGAGTGGGACTGGAAGTGCCCAGGCTGAGTGGAGTGAATGTGCCCAGGCTGCGTGGAGTGAATGTGGCCAGGCTGAGTGGAGTGGAGGTGCCCAGGCTGAGTGGAGTGCAGGTTCCCTGGCAGAGTGGGATTGGAAGTGCCCAGGCTGAGTGCAGTGAATGTGCCCAGGCTGAGTGGAGTGGAGGTGCCCAGGCTGAGTGGAGTTGGGGTTCCCTGGCAGAGTGGGACTGGAAGTGCCAAGGCTGAGTGGAGTGAATGTACCCAGGCTGAGTGGAGTGGAGGTGCCCAGGCTGAGTGGAGTGCAGGTTCCCAGCAGAGTGGGACTGGAAGTGCCCAGGCTGAGTGGAGTGAATGTGCCCAGGCTGAGTGGAGTGAATGTGCCCAGGCAGAGTGGAGTGAATGTGCCCAGGCTGAGTGGAGTGGAGGTACCCAGGCTGAGTGGAGTGCAGGTTCCCAGGCAGAGTGGGATTGGAAGTGCCCAGGCTGAGTGGAGTGAATGTGCCCAGGCTGAGTGGAGTGGAGGTGCCCAGGCCGAGTGGAGTGCAGGTTCCCAGGCAGAGTGGGACTGGAAGTGCCCAGGCGGAGTGGAGTGAATGTGCCCAGGCTGAATGGGAGTCAATGTGCCTAGACAGAGTGGAGTGAATGTGCCCAAGGCTGAGTGGAGTGGAGGTGCCCAGGCCGAGTGGAGTGCAGGTTCCCAGGCAGAGTGGGACTGAAAGTGCCCAGGGTGAGTGGAGTGAATGTGCCCAGGCTGAATGGAGTGGAGGTGCCCAGGCTGAGTGGATTGCAGGTTCCCTGGCAGAGTGGGATTGGAAGTGCCCAGGCTGAGTGGAGTGAATGTGCCCAGGCTGAGTGGAGTGGAGGTGCCCAGGCTGAGTGGAGTTGGGGTTCCCTGCCAGAGTGGGACTGGAAGTGCCAACGCTGAGTGGAGTGAATGTGCCCCGGCTGAGTGGAGTGGAGGTGCCCAGGCTGAGTGGAGTGCAGGTTCCCAGGCAGAGTGGGATTGGAAGTGCCCAGGCTCAGTGGAGTAATGTACCCAGGCTGAGTGGAGTGCAGGTGCCCAGGCTGAGTGGAGTGCAGGTTCCCAGGCAGAGTGGGATTGGAAGTGCCCAGGCTGAGTGGAGTGAATGTGCCCAGGCTGAGTGGAGTGGAGGTGCCCAGGCTGAGTAGAGTTGGGGTTCCCTGGCAGAGTGGGACTGGAAGTGCCAACGGTGAGTGGAGTGAATGTGCCCAGGCTGAGTGGAGTGGAGGTGCCCAGGCTGAGTGGAGTTGGGGTTCCCTGGCAGAGTGGGACTGGAAGTGCCAACGCTGAGTGGAGTGAATGTGCCCCGGCTGAGTGGAGTGGAGGTGCCCAGGCTGAGTGGAGTGCAGGTTCCCAGGCAGAGTGGGATTGGAAGTGCCCAGGCTGAGTGGAGTAATGTACCCAGGCTGAGTGGAGTGGAGGTGCCCAGGCTGAGTGGAGTGCAGGTTCCCAGCAGAGTGGGACTGGAAGTGCCCAGGCTGAGTGGAGTGAATGTGCCCAGGCTGAATGGAGTGGAGGTGCCCAGGCTGAGTGGAGGTGCCCAGGCTGAGTGGAGTGCAGGTTTTCAGGCAGAGTGGGATTGGAAGTGCCCAGGCTGAGTGGAGTGAATGTACCCAGGCTGAGTGGAGTGGAGGGGCCCAGACTGAGTGGAGTGCAGGTTCCCAGGCAGAGTGGGATTGGAAGTGCCCAGGCTGAGTGGAGTGAATGTGCCCAGGCTGAGTGGAGTGGAGGTGCCCAGGCTGAGTAGAGTTGGGGTTCCCTGGCAGAGTGGGACTGGAAGTGCCAACGGTGAGTGGAGTGAATGTGCCCAGGCTGAGTGGAGTGGAGGTGCCCAGGCTGAGTGGAGTTGGGGTTCCCTGGCAGAGTGGGACTGGAAGTGCCAACGCTGAGTGGAGTGAATGTGCCCCGGCTGAGTGGAGTGGAGGTGCCCAGGCTGAGTGGAGTGCAGGTTCCCAGGCAGAGTGGGATTGGAAGTGCCCAGGCTGAGTGGAGTAATGTACCCAGGCTGAGTCGAGTGCAGGTGCCCAGGCTGAGTGGAGTGCAGGTTCCCAGGCAGAGTGGGATTGGAAGTGCCCAGGCTGAGTGGAGTGAATGTGCCCAGGCTGAGTGGAGTGGAGGTGCCCAGGCCGAGTGGAGTGCAGGTTCCCAGGCAGAGTGGGACTGGAAGTGCCCAGGCGGAGTGGAGTGAATGTGCCCAGGCTGAATGGGAGTCAATGTGCCTAGACAGAGTGGAGTGAATGTGCCCGGCCGCCGGAGCCCGAAACGTGCGTTTCCCAATTGCCTTGAATGGGCGCGGAGAGAGGGGGGCACTTTTTGGCTCGTGGCGCGGTCACCGTTGCGCCAAAGCATCAAGTGTCACACC
Organism: Conger conger; assembly: GCF_963514075.1. Classification (NCBI taxonomy): domain Eukaryota; kingdom Metazoa; phylum Chordata; class Actinopteri; order Anguilliformes; family Congridae; genus Conger; species Conger conger. The sequence goes on from NW_026890377.1 coordinate 155,743, forward strand.
TCCCCGTGCTCGGGGCGGCCCCTTGGAGCTATCTTGCGGGGTTTGGAGGGGCTGCGAGGCAGCCCAGGAGAACGGGTCCAAACCGCGTTCCGATCGGACGAGAATTAAGGGCGGGACACAGTTCCGCGGTTCACTTTCCGCCCGGGCAAAGGGCATATAACTTGCGGCGGGAGGGCTTAAGAGTGGGCCCCCGCGAGTCGGGTGGAGAGCCGGGTGTGGAGAGGAGTAGCGGAGGTTCCCAGTCAGAGTGGGAGTGGAGGTTCCTGGGCAGAGTGGGACTGGAAGTGCCCAGGCTGAGTGGAGTGAATGTGCCCTGGCTGAGTGGAGTGAATGTGCCCAGGCTGAATGGAGTGGAGGTGCCCAGGCTGAGTGGAGGTGCCCAGGCTGAGTGGAGTGCAGGTTTTCAGGCAGAGTGGGATTGGAAGTGCCCAGGCAGAGTGGAGTGAATGTACCCAGGCTGAGTGGAGTGGAGGGGCCCAGGCTGAGTGGAGTGCAGGTTCCCAGGCAGAGTGGGATTGGAAGTGCCCAGGCTGAGTGGAGTGAATGTGCCCAGGCTGAGTGGAGTGGAGGTGCCCAGGCTGAGTAGAGTTGGGGTTCCCTGGCAGAGTGGGACTGGAAGTGCCCAGGCTGAGTGGAGTGAATGTGCCCAGGCTGAGTGGAGTGGAGGTGCCCAGGCTGAGTGGAGTTGGGGTTCCCTGCCAGAGTGGGACTGGAAGTGCCAACGCTGAGTGGAGTGAATGTGCCCCGGCTGAGTGGAGTGGAGGTGCCCAGGCTGAGTGGAGTGCAGGTTCCCAGGCAGAGTGGGATTGGAAGTGCCCAGGCTCAGTGGAGTAATGTACCCAGGCTGAGTGGAGTGCAGGTGCCCAGGCTGAGTGGAGTGCAGGTTCCCAGGCAGAGTGGGATTGGAAGTGCCCAGGCTGAGTGGAGTGAATGTGCCCAGGCTGAGTGGAGTGGAGGTGCCCAGGCCGAGTGGAGTGCAGGTTCCCAGGCAGAGTGGGACTGGAAGTGCCCAGGCGGAGTGGAGTGAATGTGCCCAGGCTGAATGGGAGTCAATGTGCCTAGACAGAGTGGAGTGAATGTGCCCGGCCGCCGGAGCCCGAAACGTGCGTTTCCCCATTGCCTTGAATGGGCGCGGAGAGAGGGGGGCACTTTTTGGCTCGTGGCGCGGTCACCGTTGCGCCAAAGCGTCAAGTGTCACACCTCCCCGTGCTCGGGGCGGCCCCTTGGAGCTAACTTGCGGGGTTTGGAGGGGCTGCGAGGCCGCCCAGGAGAACGGGTCCAAACCGCGTTCCGATCGGACGAGAATTAAGGGCGGGACACAGTTCCGCGGTTCACTTTCCGCCCGGGCAAAGGGCCTATAACTTGCGGCGGGAGGGCTTAAGAGTGGGCCCCCGCGAGTCGGGTGGAGAGCCGGGTGTGGAGAGGAGTAGCGGAGGTTCCCAGTCAGAGTGGGAGTGGAGGTTCCTGGGCAGAGTGGGACTGGAAGTGCCCAGGCTGAGTGGAGTGAATGTGCCCTGGCGGAGTGGAGTGAATGTGGCCAGGCTGAGTGGAGTGGACGTGCCCAGGCCGAGTGGAGTGCAGGTTCTCAGGCAGAGTGGGACTGGAAGTGCCCAGGCTGAGTGGAGTGAATGTGCCCAGGCTGAGTGGAGTGGAGGTGCCCAGGCCGAGTGGAGCGCAGGTTCCCAGGCAGAGTGGGACTGGAAGTGCCCAGGCTGAGTGGAGTGAATGTGCCCAGGCTGAGTGGAGTGGAGGTGCCCAGGCTGAGTGGAGTTGGGGTTCCCTGGCAGAGTGGGACTGGAAGTGCCAAGGCTGAGTGGAGTGAATGTGCCCAGGCTGAGTGGAGTGGAGGTGCCCAGGCCGAGTGGAGTGCAGGTTCCCAGGCAGAGTGGGACTGAAAGTGCCCAGGCTGAGTGGAGTGAATGTGCCCAGGCTGAATGGAGTGGAGGTGCCCAGGCTGAGTGGAGTGCAGGTTCCCTGGCAGAGTGGGATTGGAAGTGCCCATGCTGAGTGGAGTGAATGTGCCCAGGCTGAGTGGAGTGGAGGTGCCCAGGCTGAGTGGAGTTGGGGTTCCCTGGCAGAGTGGGACTGGAAGTGCCAAGGCTGAGTGGAGTGAAGGTACCCAGGCTGAGTGGAGTGGAGGTGCCCAGGCTGAGTGGAGTGCAGGTTCCCAGCAGAGTGGGACTGGAAGTGGCCAGGCTGAGTGGAGTGAATGTGCCCAGGCTGAATGGAGTGGAGGTGCCCAGGCTGAGTGGAGGTGCCCAGGCTGAGTGGAGTGCAGGTTCCCAGGCAGAGTGGGATTGGAAGTGCCCAGGCTGAGTGGAGTGAATGTACCCAGGCTGAGTGGAGTGGAGGGGCCCAGGCTGAGTGGAGTGCAGGTTCCCAGGCAGAGTGGGATTGGAAGTGCCCAGGCTGAGTGGAGTGAATGTGCCCAGGCTGAGTGGAGTGGAGGTGCCCAGGCTGAGTAGAGTTGGGGTTCCCTGGCAGAGTGGGACTGGAAGTGCCAACGGTGAGTGGAGTGAATGTGCCCAGGCTGAGTGGAGTGGAGGTGCCCAGGCTGAGTGGAGTTGGGGTTCCCTGGCAGAGTGGGACTGGAAGTGTCAACGCTGAGTGGAGTGAATGTGCCCCGGCTGAGTGGAGTGGAGGTTCCCAGGCTGAGTGGAGTGCAGGCACCCAGGCAGAGTGGGATTGGAAGTGCCCAGGCTGAGTGGAGTGAATGTGCCCAGGCTGAGTGGAGTGGAGGTGCCCAGGCTGAGTGGAGTTGGGGTTCCCTGGCAGAGTGGGACTGGAAGTGCCAAGGCTGAGTGGAGTGAAGGTACCCAGGCTGAGTGGAGTGGAGGTGCCCAGGCTGAGTGGAGTGCAGGTTCCCAGCAGAGTGGGACTGGAAGTGGCCAGGCTGAGTGGAGTGAATGTGCCCAGGCTGAATGGAGTGGAGGTGCCCAGGCTGAGTGGAGGTGCCCAGGCTGAGTGGAGTGCAGGTTCCCAGGCAGAGTGGGATTGGAAGTGCCCAGGCTGAGTGGAGTGAATGTACCCAGGCTGAGTGGAGTGGAGGGGCCCAGGCTGAGTGGAGTGCAGGTTCCCAGGCAGAGTGGGATTGGAAGTGCCCAGGCTGAGTGGAGTGAATGTGCCCAGGCTGAGTGGAGTGGAGGTGCCCAGGCTGAGTAGAGTTGGGGTTCCCTGGCAGAGTGGGACTGGAAGTGCCAACGGTGAGTGGAGTGAATGTGCCCAGGCTGAGTGGAGTGGAGGTGCCCAGGCTGAGTGGAGTTGGGGTTCCCTGGCAGAGTGGGACTGGAAGTGTCAACGCTGAGTGGAGTGAATGTGCCCCGGCTGAGTGGAGTGGAGGTTCCCAGGCTGAGTGGAGTGCAGGCACCCAGGCAGAGTGGGATTGGAAGTGCCCAGGCTGAGTGGAGTGAATGTGCCCAGGCTGAGTGGAGTGGAGGTGCCCAGGCTGAGTGGAGTTGGGGTTCCCTGGCAGAGTGGGACTGGAAGTGCCAAGGCTGAGTGGAGTGAATGTGCCCAGGCTGAGTGGAGTGGAGGTGCCCAGGCCGAGTGGAGTGCAGGTTCCCAGGCAGAGTGGGACTGGAAGTGCCCAGGCGGAGTGGAGTGAATGTGCCCAGGCTGAATGGGAGTCAATGTGCCTAGACAGAGTGGAGTGAATGTGCCCGGCCGCCGGAGCCCGAAACGTGCGTTTCCCCATTGCCTTGAATGGGCGCGGAGAGAGGGGGGCGCTTTTTGGCACGTGACGCGGGCACCGTTGCGCCAAAGCGTCAAGTGTCAAACCTCCCCGTGCTCGGGGCGGCCCCTTGGAGCTAACTGGCTGGGTCTGGAGGGGCTGCGAGGCCGCCCAGGAGAACGGGTCCAAACCGCGTTCCGATCGGACGAGAATTGAGGGCGGGACACAGTTCCGCGGTTCACTTTCCGCCCGGGCAAAGGGCCTATATCTTGCGGCGGGAGGGCTTAAGAGTGGGCCCCCGCGAGTCGGGTGGAGAGCCGGGTGTGGAGAGGAGTAGCGGAGGTTCCCAGTCAGAGTGGGAGTGGAGGTTCCTGGGCAGAGTGGGACTGGAAGTGCCCAGGCTGAGTGGAGTGAATGTGCCCAGGCTGAGTGGAGTGAATGTGCCCAGGCTGAGTGGAGTGAATGTGCCCAGGCTGAGTGGAGAGAATGTGCCCAGGCTGACTGGAGAGAAATGTGCCCAGGCTGAGTGGATTGGAGGTGCCCAGGCTGAGTGGAGTGCAGGTTCCCAGGCAGAGTGGGACTGGAAGTGCCGAGGCTGAGTGGAGTGAATGTGCCCAGGCTGAGTGGAGTGAATTATCCCAGGCTGAATGGGAGTCAATGTGCCTAGACAGAGTGGAGTGAATGTGCCCAGGCTGAGTGGAGTGGAGGTGCCCAGTCTGAGTGGAGTTGGGGTTCCCAGGCAGAGAGGGACTGGAAGTTCCCTGGCTGAGTTTAGTGAATTTTCCCCAGGCTGCGTGGAGTGGAGGTTCCCAGCAGAGTGGGACTGGAAGTGCCCAGGCTGAGTGGAGTGAATGTGCCCAGGCTGAGTGGAGTGAATGTGCCCAGGCAGAGTGGAGTGAATGTGCCCAGGCTGAGTGGAGTGGAGGTGCCCAGGCTGAGTGGAGTGCAGGTTCCCAGGCAGAGTGGGACTGGAAGTGCCCAGGCTGAGTGGAGTGAATGTTCCCAGGCTGAATGGAGTGGAGGTGCCCAGGCTGAGTGGAGTGCAGGTTCCCAGGCAGAGTGGGATTGGAAGTGCCCAGGCTGAGTGGAGTGAATGTGCCTAGGCTGAGTGGAGTGGAGGTGCCCAGGCTGAATGGAGTTGGGGTTCCCTGGCAGAGTGGGACTGGAAGTGCCAACGGTGAGTGGAGTGAATGTGCCCAGGCTGAGTGGAGTGGAGGTGCCCAGGCTGAGTGGAGTTGGGGTTCCCAGGCAGAGTGGGACTGGAAGTGCCAACGCTGAGTGGAGTGAATGTGCCCAGGCTGAGTGGAGTGGGGGTGCCCAGGCTGAGTGGAGTGCTGGTTCCCAGGCAGAGTGGGATTGGAAGTGCCCAGGCTGAGTGGAGTAATGTACCCAGGCTGAGTGGAGTGCAGGTGCCCAGGCTGAGTAGAGTTGGGGTTCCCTGGGAGAGTGGGACTGGAAGTGCCAACGCTGAGTGGAGTGAATGTGCCCAGGCTGAGTGGAGTGGAGGTGCCCAGGCTGAGTGGAGTTGGGGTTCCCTGGCAGAGTGGGACTGGAAGTGTCAACGCTGAGTGGAGTGAATGTGCCCCGGCTGAGTGGAGTGAATGTGCCCAGGCTGAGTGGAGTGGAGGTGCCCAGGCTGAGTGGAGTTGGGGTTCCCAGCCGAGTGGGACTGGAAGTGCCCAGGCTGAGTGGAGTGAATGTGCCCAGGCTGAGTGGAGTGAATGTGCCCAGGCAGAGTGGAGTGAATGTGCCCAGGCTGAGTGGAGTGGAGGTGCCCAGGCTGAGTGGAGTGCAGGTTCCCAGGCAGAGTGGGACTGGAAGTGCCCAGGCTGAGTGGAGTGAATGTGCCCAGGCTGAATGGAGTGGAGGTGCCCAGGCTGAGTGGAGTGCAGGTTCCCAGGCAGAGTGGGATTGGAAGTGCCCAGGCTGAGTGGAGTGAATGTGCCTAGGCTGAGTGGAGTGGAGGTGCCCAGGCTGAATGGAGTTGGGGTTCCCTGGCAGAGTGGGACTGGAAGTGCCAACGGTGAGTGGAGTGAATGTGCCCAGGCTGAGTGGAGTGGAGGTGCCCAGGCTGAGTGGAGTTGGGGTTCCCTGGCAGAGTGGGACTGGAAGTGCCAACGCTGAGTGGAGTGAATGTGCCCAGGCTGAGTGGAGTGGAGGTGCCCAGGCTGAGTAGAGTTGGGGTTCCCTGGCAGAGTGGGACTGGAAGTGCCAACGCTGAGTGGAGTGAATGTGCCCAGGCTGAGTGGAGTGAATGTGCCCAGGCTGACTGGAGAGAATGTGCCCAGGCTGAGTGGATTGGAGGTGCCCAGGCTGAGTGGAGTGCAGGTTCCCAGGCAGAGTGGGACTGGAAGTGCCCAGGCTGAGTGGAGTGAATGTGCCCAGGCTGAGTGGAGTGAATGTTCCCAGGCTGAATGGGAGTCAATGTGCCTAGACAGAGTGGAGTGAATGTGCCCAGGCTGAGTGGAGTGGAGGTGCCCAGGCTGAGTGGAGTTGGGGTTCCCAGGCAGAGAGGGACTGGAAGTGCCCTGGCTGAGTGGAGTGAATGTGCCCAGGCTGAATGGGAGTCAATGTGCCTAGACAGAGTGGAGTGAATGTGCCCAGGCTGAGTGGAGTGGAGGTGCCCAGGCTGAGTGGAGTTGGGGTACCCAGGCAGAGAGGGACTGGAAGTGCCCTGGCTGAGTGGAGTGAATGTGCCCAGGCTGCGTGGAGTGAATGTGGCCAGGCTGAGTGGAGTGGAGGTGCCCAGGCTGAGTGGAGTGCAGGCACCCAGGCAGAGTGGGATTGGAAGTGCCCAGGCTGAGTGGAGTGAATGTGCCCAGGCCGAGTGGAGTGGAGGTGCCCAGGCTGAGTGGAGTTGGGGTTGCCTGGCAGAGTGGGACTGGAAGTGCCAAGGCTGAGTGGAGTGAATGTGCCCAGGCTGAGTGGAGTGGAGGTGCCCAGGCAGAGTGGAGTGCAGGTTCCCAGGCAGAGTGGGACTGAAAGTGCCCAGGCTGAGTGGAGTTAATGTGCCCAGGCTGAATGGAGTGGAGGTGCCCAGGCTGAGTGGAGTGAATGTGCCCAGGCTGAGTGGAGTGGAGGTGCCCAGGCTGAGTGGAGTGCAGGTTCCCAGCAGAGTGGGACTGGAAGTGCCCAGGCTGAGTGGAGTGAATGTGCCCAGGCTGAGTGGAGTGAATGTGCCCAGGCAGAGTGGAGTGAATGTGCCCAGGCTGAGTGGAGTGGAGGTGCCCAGGCTGAGTGGAGTGCAGGTTCCCAGGCAGAGTGGGATTGGAAGTGCCCAGGCTGAGTGGAGTGAATGTGCCCAGGCTGAGTGGAGTGGAGGTGCCCAGGCCGAGTGGAGTGCAGGTTCCCAGGCAGAGTGGGACTGGAAGTGCCCAGGCGGAGTGGAGTGAATGTGCCCAGGCTGAATGGGAGTCAATGTGCCTAGACAGAGTGGAGTGAATGTGCCCGGCCGCCGGAGCCCGAAACGTGCGTTTCCCCATTGCCTTGAATGGGCGCGGAGAGAGGGGGGCGCTTTTTGGCTCGTGGCGCGGGCACCGTTGCGCCAAAGCGTCAAGTGTCACACCTCCCCGTGCTCGGGGCGGCCCCTTGGAGCTAACTGGCTGGGTCTGGAGGGGCTGCGAGGCCGCCCAGGAGAACGGGTCCAATCCGCGTTCCGATCGGACGAGAATTGAGGGCGGGACACAGTTCCGCGGTTCACTTTCCGCCCGGGCAAAGGGCCTATAACTTGCGGTGGGAGGGCTTAAGAGTGGGCCCCCGCGAGTCGGGTGGAGAGCCGGGTGTGGAGAGGAGTAGCGGAGGTTCCCAGTCAGAGTGGGAGTGGAGGTTCCTGGGCAGAGTGGGACTGGAAGTGCCCAGGCTGAGTGGAGTGAATGTGCCATGGCTGAGTGGAGTGAATGTGCCCAGGCTGAGTGGAGTGAATGTGCCCAGGCTGAGTGGAGTGAATGTGCCCAGGCTGAGTGGAGAGAATGTGCCCAGGCTGAGTGGATTGGAGGTGCCCAGGCTGAGTGGAGTGCAGGTTCCCAGGCAGAGTGGGACTGGAAGTGCCCAGGCTGAGTGGAGTGAATGTGCCCAGGCTGAGTGGAGTGAATGATCCCAAGCTGAATGGGAGTCAATGTGCCTAGACAGAGTGGAGTGAATGTGCCCAGGCTGAGTGGAGTGGAGGTGCCCAGGCTGAGTGGAGTTGGGGTTCCCAGGCAGAGAGGGACTGGAAGTGCCCTGCCTGAGTGGAGTGAATTTTCCCCAGGCTGAGTGGAGTGAATGTTCCCAGGCTGAATGGGAGTCAATGTGCCTAGACAGAGTGGAGTGAATGTGCCCAGGCTGAGTGGAGTGGAGGTGCCCAGGCTGAGTGGAGTTGGGGTTCCCAGGCAGAGAGGGACTGGAAGTGCCCTGGCTGAGTGGAGTGAATGTGCCCAGGCTGCGTGGAGTGGAGGTTCCCAGGCTGAGTGGAGTGCAGGTTCCCAGCAGAGTGGGACTGGAAGTGCCCAGGCTGAGTGGAGTGCAGGTTCCCAGCAGAGTGGGACTGGAAGTGCCCAGGCTGAGTGGAGTGAATGTGCCCAGGCTGAGTGGAGTGAATGTGCCCAGGCAGAGTGGAGTGAATGTGCCCAGGCTGAGTGGAGTGGAGGTGCCCAGGCTGAGTGGAGTGCAGGTTCCCAGGCAGAGTGGGACTGGAAGTGCCCAGGCTGAGTGGAGTGAATGTGCCCAGGCTGAATGGAGTGGAGGTGCCCAGGCTGAGTGGAGTGGAGGTGCCCAGGCTGAGTGGAGTTGGGGTTCCCAGGCAGTGAGGGACTGGAAGTGCCCTGGCTGAGTGGAGTGAATGTGCCCAGGCAGCGTGGAGTGGAGGTTCCCAGGCTGAGTGGATTGCATGTGCCCAGGCTGAGTGGATTGCATGTGCCCAGGCTGAGTGGAGTGCAGGTTCCCTGGCAGAGTGGGATTGGAAGTGCCCAGGCTGAGTGGAGAGAATGTGCCCAGGCTGAGTGGATTGGAGGTGCCCAGGCTGAGTGGAGTGAATGTGCCCAGGCTGAGTGGAGTGAATGTTCCCAGGCTGAATGGGAGTCAATGTGCCTAGACAGAGTGGAGTGAATGTGCCCAGGCTGAGTGGAGTGGAGGTGCCCAGGCTGAGTGGAGTTGGGGTTCCCAGGCAGAGAGGGACTGGAAGTGCCCTGGCTGAGTGGAGTGAATGTGCCCAGGCTGAATGGGAGTCAATGTGCCTAGACAGAGTGGAGTGAATGTGCCCAGGCTGAGTGGAGTGGAGGTGCCCAGGCTGAGTGGAGTTGGGGTACCCAGGCAGAGAGGGACTGGAAGTGCCCTGGCTGAGTGGAGTGAATGTGCCCAGGCTGCGTGGAGTGAATGTGGCCAGGCTGAGTGGAGTGGAGGTGCCCAGGCTGAGTGGAGTGCAGGCACCCAGGCAGAGTGGGATTGGAAGTGCCCAGGCTGAGTGGAGTGAATGTGCCCAGGCCGAGTGGAGTGGAGGTGCCCAGGCTGAGTGGAGTTGGGGTTGCCTGGCAGAGTGGGACTGGAAGTGCCAAGGCTGAGTGGAGTGAATGTGCCCAGGCTGAGTGGAGTGGAGGTGCCCAGGCAGAGTGGAGTGCAGGTTCCCAGGCAGAGTGGGACTGAAAGTGCCCAGGCTGAGTGGAGTTAATGTGCCCAGGCTGAATGGAGTGGAGGTGCCCAGGCTGAGTGGAGTGAATGTGCCCAGGCTGAGTGGAGTGGAGGTGCCCAGGCTGAGTGGAGTGCAGGTTCCCAGCAGAGTGGGACTGGAAGTGCCCAGGCTGAGTGGAGTGAATGTGCCCAGGCTGAGTGGAGTGAATGTGCCCAGGCAGAGTGGAGTGAATGTGCCCAGGCTCAGTGGAGTGGAGGTGCCCAGGCTGAGTGGAGTGCAGGTTCCCAGGCAGAGTGGGATTGGAAGTGCCCAGGCTGAGTGGAGTGAATGTGCCCAGGCTGAGTGGAGTGGAGGTGCCCAGGCCGAGTGGAGTGCAGGTTCCCAGGCAGAGTGGGACTGGAAGTGCCCAGGCGGAGTGGAGTGAATGTGCCCAGGCTGAATGGGAGTCAATGTGCCTAGACAGAGTGGAGTGAATGTGCCCGGCCGCCGGAGCCCGAAACGTGCGTTTCCCCATTGCCTTGAATGGGCGCGGAGAGAGGGGGGCGCTTTTTGGCTCGTGGCGCGGGCACCGTTGCGCCAAAGCGTCAAGTGTCACACCTCCCCGTGCTCGGGGCGGCCCCTTGGAGCTAACTGGCTGGGTCTGGAGGGGCTGCGAGGCCGCCCAGGAGAACGGGTCCAATCCGCGTTCCGATCGGACGAGAATTGAGGGCGGGACACAGTTCCGCGGTTCACTTTCCGCCCGGGCAAAGGGCCTATAACTTGCGGTGGGAGGGCTTAAGAGTGGGCCCCCGCGAGTCGGGTGGAGAGCCGGGTGTGGAGAGGAGTAGCGGAGGTTCCCAGTCAGAGTGGGAGTGGAGGTTCCTGGGCAGAGTGGGACTGGAAGTGCCCAGGCTGAGTGGAGTGAATGTGCCCTGGCTGAGTGGAGTGAATGTGCCCAGGCTGAGTGGAGTGAATGTGCCCAGGCTGAGTGGAGTGAATGTGCCCAGGCTGAGTGGAGAGAATGTGCCCAGGCTGAGTGGATTGGAGGTGCCCAGGCTGAGTGGAGTGCAGGTTCCCAGGCAGAGTGGGACTGGAAGTGCCCAGGCTGAGTGGAGTGAATGTGCCCAGGCTGAGTGGAGTGAATGATCCCAAGCTGAATGGGAGTCAATGTGCCTAGACAGAGTGGAGTGAAAGTGCCCAGGCTGAGTGGAGTGGAGGTGCCCAGGCTGAGTGGAGTTGGGGTTCCCAGGCAGAGAGGGACTGGAAGTGCCCTGGCTGAGTGGAGTGAATTTTCCCCAGGCTGAGTGGAGTGAATGTTCCCAGGCTGAATGGGAGTCAATGTGCCTAGACAGAGTGGAGTGAATGTGCCCAGGCTGAGTGGAGTGGAGGTGCCCAGGCTGAGTGGAGTTGGGGTTCCCAGGCAGAGAGGGACTGGAAGTGCCCTGGCTGAGTGGAGTGAATGTGCCCAGGCTGCGTGGAGTGGAGGTTCCCAGGCTGAGTGGAGTGCAGGTTCCCAGCAGAGTGGGACTGGAAGTGCCCAGGCTGAGTGGAGTGAATGTGCCCAGGCTGAGTGGAGTGAATGTGCCCAGGCAGAGTGGAGTGAATGTGCCCAGGCTGAGTGGAGTGGAGGTGCCCAGGCTGAGTGGAGTGCAGGTTCCCAGGCAGAGTGGGACTGGAAGTGCCCAGGCTGAGTGGAGTGAATGTGCCCAGGCTGAATGGAGTGGAGGTGCCCAGGCTGAGTGGAGTGGAGGTGCCCAGGCTGAGTGGAGTTGGGGTTCCCAGGCAGTGAGGGACTGGAAGTGCCCTGGCTGAGTGGAGTGAATGTGCCCAGGCAGCGTGGAGTGGAGGTTCCCAGGCTGAGTGGATTGCATGTGCCCAGGCTGAGTGGATTGCATGTGCCCAGGCTGAGTGGAGTGCAGGTTCCCTGGCAGAGTGGGATTGGAAGTGCCCAGGCTGAGTGGAGAGAATGTGCCCAGGCTGAGTGGATTGGAGGTGCCCAGGCTGAGTGGAGTGCAGGTTCCCAGGCAGAGTGTGACTGAAAGTGCCCAGGCTGAGTGGAGTGAATGTGCCCAGGCTGAATGGAGTGGAGGTGCCCAGGCTGAGTGGAGGTGCCCAGGCTGAGTGGAGTGCAGGTTCCCAGGCAGAGTGGGATTGGAAGTGCCCAGGCTGAGTGGAGTGAATGTGCCCTGGCTGAGTGGAGTGAATGTGCCCAGGCTGAGTGGCGTGGAGGTGCCCAGGCTGAGTAGAGTGCAGGCACCCAGGCAGAGTGGGATTGGAAGTGCCCAGGCTGAGTGGAGTGAATGTGCCCAGGCTGAGTGGAGTGGAGGTGCCCAGGCCGAGTGGAGTGCAGGTTCCCAGGCAGAGTGGGACTGGAAGTGCCCAGGCTGAGTGGAGTGAATGTGCCCAGGCTGAGTGGAGTGGAGGTGCCCAGGCCGAGTGGAGTGCAGGTTCCCAGGCAGAGTGGGACTGAAAGGGCCCAGGCTGAGTGGAGTGAATGTGCCCAGGCTGAATGGAGTGGAGGTGCCCAGGCTGAGTGGAGTGCAGGTACCCTGGCAGAGTGGGATTGGAAGTGCCCAGGCTGAGTGGAGTGAATGTGCCCAGGCTGAGTGGAGTGGAGGTGCCCAGGCTGAGTGGAGTTGGGGTTCCCTGGCAGAGTGGGACTGGAAGTGCCAAGGCTGAGTGGAGTGAAGGTACCCAGGCTGAGTGGAGTGGAGGTGCCCAGGCTGAGTGGAGTGCAGGTTCCCAGCAGAGTGGGACTGGAAGTGCCCAGGCTGAGTGGAGTGAATGTGCCCAGGCTGAATGGAGTGGAGGTGCCCAGGGTGAGTGGAGGTGCCCAGGCTGAGTGGAGTGCAGGTTCCCAGGCACAGTGGGATTGGAAGTGCCCAGGCTGAGTGGAGTGAATGTACCCAGGCTGAGTGGAGTGGAGGGGCCCAGGCTGAGTGGAGTGCAGGTTCCCAGGCAGAGTGGGATTGGAATTGCCCAGGCTGAGTGGAGTGAATGTGCCCAGGCTGAGTGGAGTGAATGATCCCAGGCTGAATGGAGTGGAGGTGCCCAGGCTGAGTGGAGTGGAGGTGCCCAGGCTGAGTGGAGTTGGGGTTCCCAGGCAGTGAGGGACTGGGAGTGCCCTGGCTGAGTGGAGTGAATGTGCCCAGGCAGCGTGGAGTGGAGGTTCCCAGGCTGAGTCGATTGCATGTGCCCAGGCTGAGTGGATTGCATGTGCCCAGGCTGAGTGGAGTGCAGGTTCCCTGGCAGAGTGGGATTGGAAGTGCCCAGGCTGAGTGGAGAGAATGTGCCCAGGCTGAGTGGATTGGAGGTGCCCAGGCTGAGTGGAGTGCAGGTTCCCAGGCAGAGTGTGACTGAAAGTGCCGAGGCTGAGTGGAGTGAATGTGCCCAGGCTGAATGGAGTGGAGGTGCCCAGGCTGAGTGGAGGTGCCCAGGCTGAGTGGAGTGCAGGTTCCCAGGCAGAGTGGGATTGGAAGTGCCCAGGCTGAGTGGAGTGAATGTGCCCTGGCTGAGTGGAGTGAATGTGCCCAGGCTGAGTGGCGTGGAGGTGCCCAGGCTGAGTAGAGTGCAGGCACCCAGGCAGAGTGGGATTGGAAGTGCCCAGGCTGAGTGGAGTGAATGTGCCCAGGCTGAGTGGAGTGGAGGTGCCCAGGCCGAGTGGAGTGCAGGTTCCCAGGCAGAGTGGGACTGGAAGTGCCCAGGCTGAGTGGAGTGAATGTGCCCAGGCTGAGTGGAGTGGAGGTGCCCAGGCCGAGTGGAGTGCAGGTTCCCAGGCAGAGTGGGACTGAAAGTGCCCAGGCTGAGTGGACTGAATGTGCCCAGGCTGAATGGAGTGGAGGTGCCCAGGCTGAGTGGAGTGCAGGTACCCTGGCAGAGTGGGATTGGAAGTGCCCAGGCTGAGTGGAGTGAATGTGCCCAGGCTGAGTGGAGTGGAGGTGCCCAGGCTGAGTGGAGTTGGGGTTCCCTGGCAGAGTGGGACTGGAAGTGCCAAGGCTGAGTGGAGTGAAGGTACCCAGGCTGAGTGGAGTGGAGGTGCCCAGGCTGAGTGGAGTGCAGGTTCCCAGCAGAGTGGGACTGGAAGTGCCCAGGCTGAGTGGAGTGAATGTGCTCAGGCTGAATGGAGTGGAGGTGCCCAGGCTGAGTGGAGTGAATGTGCCCAGGCTGAGTGGAGTGGAGGTGCCCAGGCTGAGTAGAGTTGGGGTTGGGGTTGGCTCGTGGCGCGGTCACCGTTGCGCCAAAGCGTCAAGTGTCACACCTCCCCGTGCTCGGGGCGGCCCCTTGGAGCTAACTTGCGGGGTTTGGAGGGGCTGCGAGGCCGCCCAGGAGAACGGGTCCAAACCGCGTTCCGATCGGACGAGAATTAAGGGCGGGACACAGTTCCGCGGTTCACTTTCCGCCCGGGCAAAGGGCCTATAACTTGCGGCGGGAGGGCTTAAGAGTGGGCCCCCGCGAGTCGGGTGGAGAGCCGGGTGTGGAGAGGAGTAGCGGAGGTTCCCAGTCAGAGTGGGAGTGGAGGTTCCTGGGCAGAGTGGGACTGGAAGTGCCCAGGCTGAGTGGAGTGAATGTGCCCTGGCTGAGTGGAGTGAATGTGGCCAGGCTGAGTGGAGTGGAGGTGCCCAGGCCGAGTGGAGTGCAGGTTCCCAGGCAGAGTGGGACTGGAAGTGCCCAGGCTGAGTGGAGTGAATGTGCCCAGGCTGAGTGGAGTGGAGGTGCCCAGGCCGAGTGGAGTGCAGGTTCCCAGGCAGAGTGGGACTGGAAGTGCCCAGGCTGAGTGGAGTGAATGTGCCCAGGCTGAGTGGAGTGGAGGTGCCCAGGCTGAGTGGAGTTGGGGTTCCCTGGCAGAGTGGGACTGGAAGTGCCAAGGCTGAGTGGAGTGAATGTGCCCAGGCTGAGTGGAGTGCAGGTTCCCAGGCAGAGTGGGATTGGAAGTGCCCAGGCTGAGTGGAGTGAATGTACCCAGGCTGAATGGAGTGGAGGGGCCCAGGCTGAGTGGAGTGCAGGTTCCCAGGCAGAGTGGGATTGGAAGTGCCCAGGCTGAGTGGAGTGAATGTGCCCAGGCTGAGTGGAGTGGAGGTGCCCAGGCTGAGTAGAGTTGGGGTTCCCTGGCAGAGTGGGACTGGAAGTGCCAACGGTGAGTGGAGTGAAGGTACCCAGGCTGAGTGGAGTGGAGGTGCCCAGGCTGAGTGGAGTTGGGGTTCCCTGGCAGAGTGGGACTGGAAGTGCCAACGCTGAGTGGAGTTAATGTGCCCCGGCTGAGTGGAGTGGAGGTGCCCAGGCCTAGTGGAGTGCAGGTTCCCAGGCAGAGTGGGATTGGAAGTGCCCAGGCTGAGTGGAGTAATGTACCCAGGCTGAGTGGAGTGCAGGTGCCCAGGCTGAGTGGAGTGCAGGTTCCCAGGCAGAGTGGGATTGGAAGTGCCCAGGCTGAGTGGAGTGAATGTGCCCAGGCTGAGTGGAGTGGAGGTGCCCAGGCCGAGTGGAGTGCAGGTTCCCAGGCAGAGTGGGACTGGAAGTGCCCAGGCGGAGTGGAGTGAATGTGCCCAGGCTGAATGGGAGTCAATGTGCCTAGACAGAGTGGAGTGAATGTGCCCGGCCGCCGGAGCCCGAAACGTGCGTTTCCCCATTGCCTTGAATGGGCGCGGAGAGAGGGGGGCACTTTTTGGCTCGTGGCGCGGTCACCGTTGCGCCAAAGCGTCAAGTGTCACACCTCCCCGTGCTCGGGGCGGCCCCTTGGAGCTAACTTGCGGGGTTTGGAGGGGCTGCGAGGCCGCCCAGGAGAACGGGTCCAAACCGCGTTCCGATCGGACGAGAATTAAGGGCGGGACACAGTTCCGCGGTTCACTTTCCGCCCGGGCAAAGGGCCTATAACTTGCGGCGGGAGGGCTTAAGAGTGGGCCCCCGCGAGTCGGGTGGAGAGCCGGGTGTGGAGAGGAGTAGCGGAGGTTCCCAGTCAGAGTGGGAGTGGAGGTTCCTGGGCAGAGTGGGACTGGAAGTGCCCAGGCTGAGTGGAGTGAATGTGCCCTGGCTGAGTGGAGTGAATGTGGCCAGGCTGAGTGGAGTGGAGGTGCCCAGGCCGAGTGGAGTGCAGGTTCCCAGGCAGAGTGGGACTGGAAGTGCCCAGGCTGAGTGGAGTGAATGTGCCCAGGCTGAGTGGAGTGGAGGTGCCCAGGCCGAGTGGAGTGCAGGTTCCCAGGCAGAGTGGGACTGGAAGTGCCCAGGCTGAGTGGAGTGAATGTGCCCAGGCTGAGTGGAGTGGAGGTGCCCAGGCTGAGTGGAGTTGGGGTTCCCTGGCAGAGTGGGACTGGAAGTGCCAAGGCTGAGTGGAGTGAATGTGCCCAGGCTGAGTGGAGTGGAGGTGCCCAGGCCGAGTGGAGTGCAGGTTCCCAGGCAGAGTGGGATTGGAAGTACCCAGGCTGAGTGGAGTGGAGGTGCCCAGGCTGAGTGGAGTGGAGGTGCCGAGGCTGAGTGGAGTGCAGGTTCCCAGGCAGAGTGGGACTGGAAGTGCCCAGGCGGAGTGGAGTGAATGTGCCCAGGCTGAATGGGAGTCAATGTGCCTAGACAGAGTGGAGTGAATGTGCCCAGGCTGAGTGGAGTGAATGTGCCCAGGCTGACTGGAGAGAATGTGCCCAGGCTGAGTGGATTGGAGGTGCCCAGGCTGAGTGGAGTGGAGGTGCCCAGGCCGAGTGGAGTGCAGGTTCCCAGGCAGAGTGGGACTGGAAGTGCCCAGGCTGAGTGGAGTGAATGTGCCCAGGCTGAGTGGAGTGGAGGTGCCCAGGCTGAGTGGAGTTGGGGTTCCCTGGCAGAGTGGGACTGGAAATGCCAAGGCTGAGTGGAGTGAATGTGCCCAGGCTGAGTGGAGTGGAGGTGCCCAGGCCGAGTGGAGTGCAGGTTCCCAGGCAGAGTGGGACTGAAAGTGCCCAGGCTGAGCGGAGTGAATGTGCCCAGGCTGAATGGAGTGGAGGTGCCCAGGCTGAGTGGAGTTGGGGTTCCCAGGCAGAGAGGGACTGGAAGTGCCCTGGCTGAGTGGAGTGAATTTTCCCCAGGCTGCGTGGAGTGGAGGTTCCCAGGCTGAGTGGAGTGCAGGTTCCCAGCAGAGTGGGACTGGAAGTGCCCAGGCTGAGTGGAGTGAATGTGCCCAGGCTGAGTGGAGTGAATGTGCCCAGGCAGAGTGGAGTGAATGTGCCCAGGCTGAGTGGAGTGGAGGTGCCCAGGCTGAGTGGAGTGCAGGTTCCCAGGCAGAGTGGGACTGGAAGTGCCCAGGCTGAGTGGAGTGAATGTGCCCAGGCTGAATGGAGTGGAGGTGCCCAGGCTGAGTGGACTGCAGGTTCCCAGGCAGAGTGGGATTGGAAGTGCCCAGGCTGAGTGGAGTGAATGTGCCTAGGCTGAGTGGAGTGGAGGTGCCCAGGCTGAATGGAGTTGGGGTTCCCTGGCAGAGTGGGACTGGAAGTGCCAACGGTGAGTGGAGTGAATGTGCCCAGGCTGAGTGGAGTGGAGGTGCCCAGGCTGAGTGGAGTTGGGGTTCCCTGGCAGAGTGGGACTGGAAGTGCCAACGCTGAGTGGAGTGAATGTGCCCAGGCTGAGTGGAGTGGGGGTGCCCAGGCTGAGTGGAGTGCAGGTTCCCAGGCAGAGTGGGATTGGAAGTTCCCAGGCTGAGTGGAGTAATGTACCCAGGCTGAGTGGAGTGCAGGTGCCCAGGCTGAGAGGAGTGCAGGTTCCCAGGCAGACTGGGATTGGAAGTGCCCAGGCTGAGTGGAGTGAATGTGCCCAGGCTGAGTGGAGTGGAGGTGCCCAGGCCGAGTGGAGTGCAGGTTCCCAGGCAGAGTGGGACTGGAAGTGCCCAGGCGGAGTGGAGTGAATGTGCCCAGGCTGAATGGGAGTCAATGTGCCTAGACAGAGTGGAGTGAATGTGCCCGGCCGCCGGAGCCCGAAACGTGCGTTTCCCTTTTGCCTTGAATGGGCACGGAGAGAGGGGGGCGCTTTTTGGCTCGTGGCGCGGGCACCGTTGCGCCAAAGCGTCAAGTGTCACACCTCCCCGTTCTCGGGGCGGCCCCTTGGAGCTAACTGGCTGGGTCTAGAGGGGCTGCGAGGCCGCCCAGGAGAACGGGTCCAAACCGCGTTCCGATCGGACGAGAATTGAGGGCGGGACACAGTTCCGCGGTTCACTTTCCGCCCGGGCAAAGGGCCTAAAACTTGCGGCGGGAGGGCTTAAGAGTGGGCCCCCGCGAGTCGGGTGGAGAGCCGGGTGTGGAGAGGAGTAGCGGAGGTTCCCAGTCAGAGTGGGAGTGGAGGTTCCTGGGCAGAGTGGGACTGGAAGTGCCCAGGCTGAGTGGAGTGAATGTGCCCTGGCTGAGTGGAGTGAATGTGCCCAGGCTGAGTGGAGTGAATGTGCCCAGGCTGACTGGAGAGAATGTGCCCAGGCTGAGTGGATTGGAGGTGCCCAGGCTGAGTGGAGTGCAGGTTCCCAGGCAGAGTGGGACTGGAAGTGCCCAGGCTGAGTGGAGTGAATGTGCCCAGGCTGAGTGGAGTGAATGTTCCCAGGCTGAATGGGAGTCAATGTGCCTAGACAGAGTGGAGTGAATGTGCCCAGGCTGAGTGGAGTGGAGGTGCCCAGGCTGAGTGGAGTTGGGGTTCCCAGGCAGAGAGGGACTGGAAGTGCCCTGGCTGAGTGGAGTGAATGTGCCCAGGCTGGGTGGAGTGGAGGCTCCCAGGCTGAGTGGAGTGCAGGTTCCCAGCAGAGTGGGATTGGAAGTACCCAGGCTGAGTGGAGTGGAGGTGCCCAGGCTGAGTGGAGTGCAGGTTCCCAGGCAGAGTGGGATTGGAAGTGCCCAGGCTGAGTGGAGTGAATGTGCCCAGGCTGAGTGGAGTGGAGGTGCCCAGGCTGAGTGGAGTTGGGGTTCCCTGGCAGAGTGGGACTGGAAGTGCCAAGGCTGAGTGGAGTGAATGTACCCAGGCTGAGTGGAGTGGAGGTGCCCAGGCTGAGTGGAGTGCTGGTTCCCAGGCAGAGTGGGATTGGAAGTTCCCAGGCTGAGTGGAGTGAATGTCCCCAGGCTGAGTGGATTGCATGTGCCCAGGCTGAGTGGAGTGCAAGTTCCCTGGCAGAGTGGGATTGGAAGTGCCCAGGCTGAGTGGAGTGAATGTGCCCAGGCTGACTGGAGTGGAGGTGCCCAGGCCGAGTGGAGTGCAGGTTCCCAGGCAGAGTGGGACTGGAAGTGCCCAGGCGGAGTGGAGTGAATGTGCCCAGGCTGAATGGGAGTCAATGTGCCTAGACAGAGTGGAGTGAATGTGCCCGGCCGCCGGAGCCCGAAACGTGCGTTTCCCCATTGCCTTGAATGGGCGCGGAGAGAGGGGGGCGCTTTTTGGCTCGTGGCGCGGGCACCGTTGCGCCAAAGCGTCAAGTGTCACCCCTCCCCGTGCTCGGGGCGGCCCCTTGGAGCTAACTAGCAGGGTCTGGAGGGGCTGCGAGGCCGCCCAGGAGAACGGGTCCAAACCGCGTTCCGATCGGACGAGAATTGAGGGCGGGACACAGTTCCGCGGTTCACTTTCCGCCCGGGCAAAGGGCCTATAACTTGCGGCGGGAGGGCTTAAGAGTGGGCCCCCGCGAGTCGGGTGGAGAGCCGGGTGTGGAGAGGAGTAGCGGAGGTTCCCAGTCAGAGTGGGAGTGGAGGTTCCTGGGCAGAGTGGGACTGGAAGTGCCCAGGCTGAGTGGAGTGAATGTGCCCTGGCTGAGTGGAGTGAATGTGCCCAGGCTGAGTGGAGTGGAGGTGCCCAGGCTGAGTAGAGTGCAGGCACCCAGGCAGAGTGGGATTGGAAGTGCCCAGGCTGAGTGGAGAGAATGTGCCCAGGCTGAGTGGATTGGAGGTGCCCAGGCTGAGTGGAGTGCCGGTTCCCAGGCAGAGTGGGACTGGAAGTGCCCAGGCTGAGTGGAGTGAATGTGCCCAGGCTGAGTGGAGTGAATGATCCCAGGCTGAATGGGAGTCAAAGTGCCTAGACAGAGTGGAGTGAATGTGCCCAGGCTGAGTGGAGTGGAGGTGCCCAGGCTGAGTGGAGTTGGGGTTCCCAGGCAGAGAGGGACTGGAAGTGCCCTGGCTGAGTGGAGTGAATTTTTCCCAGGCTGCGTGGAGTGGAGGTTCCCAGGCTGAGTAGAGTGCAGGCACCCAGGCAGAGAGGGACTGGAAGTGCCCTGGCTGAGTGGAGTGAATTTTTCCCAGGCTGCGTGGAGTGGAGGTTCACAGGCTGAGTGGAGTGCAGGTTCCCAGCAGAGTGGGACTGGAAGTGCCCAGGCTGAGTGGAGTGAATGTGCCCAGGCTGAGTGGAGTGAATGTGCCCAGGCAGAGTGGAGTGAATGTGCCCAGGCTGAGTGGAGTGGAGGTGCCCAGGCTGAGTTGAGTGCAGGTTCCCAGGCAGAGTGGGACTGGAAGTGCCCAGGCTGAGTGGAGTGAATGTGCCCAGGCTGAATGGAGTGGAGGTGCCGAGGCTGAGTGGAGTGCAGGTTCCCAGGCAGAGTGGGACTGGAAGTGCCCAGGCGGAGTGGAGTGAATGTGCCCAGGCTGAATGGGAGTCAATGTGTTTAGACAGAGTGGAGTGAATGTGCCCGGCCGCCGGAGCCCGAAACGTGCGTTTCCCTTTTGCCTTGAATGGGCACGGAGAGAGGGGGGCGCTTTTTGGCTCGTGGCGCGGGCACCGTTGCGCCAAAGCGTCAAGTGTCACACCTCCCCGTTCTCGGGGCGGCCCCTTGGAGCTAACTGGCTGGGTCTAGAGGGGCTGCGAGGCCGCCCAGGAGAACGGGTCCAAACCGCGTTCCGATCGGACGAGAATTGAGGGCGGGACACAGTTCCGCGGTTCACTTTCCGCCCGGGCAAAGGGCCTAAAACTTGCGGCGGGAGGGCTTAAGAGTGGGCCCCCGCGAGTCGGGTGGAGAGCCGGGTGTGGAGAGGAGTAGCGGAGGTTCCCAGTCAGAGTGGGAGTGGAGGTTCCTGGGCAGAGTGGGACTGGAAGTGCCCAGGCTGAGTGGAGTGAATGTGCCCTGGCTGAGTGGAGTGAATGTGCCCAGGCTGAGTGGAGTGAATGTGCCCAGGCTGACTGGAGAGAATGTGCCCAGGCTGAGTGGATTGGAGGTGCCCAGGCTGAGTGGAGTGCAGGTTCCCAGGCAGAGTGGGACTGGAAGTGCCCAGGCTGAGTGGAGTGAATGTGCCCAGGCTGAGTGGAGTGAATGTTCCCAGGCTGAATGGGAGTCAATGTGCCTAGACAGAGTGGAGTGAATGTGCCCAGGCTGAGTGGAGTGGAGGTGCCCAGGCTGAGTGGAGTTGGGGTTCCCAGGCAGAGAGGGACTGGAAGTGCTCTGGCTGAGTGGAGTGAATGTGCCCAGGCTGCGTGGAGTGGAGGCTCCCAGGCTGAGTGGAGTGCAGGTTCCCAGCAGAGTGGGATTGGAAGTACCCAGGCTGAGTGGAGTGGAGGTGCCCAGGCTGAGTGGAGTGCAGGTTCCCAGGCAGAGTGGGATTGGAAGTGCCCAGGCTGAGTGGAGTGAATGTGCCCAGGCTGAGTGGAGTGGAGGTGCCCAGGCTGAGTGGAGTTGGGGTTCCCTGGCAGAGTGGGACTGGAAGTGCCAAGGCTGAGTGGAGTGAATGTACCCAGGCTGAGTGGAGTGGAGGTGCCCAGGCTGAGTGGAGTGCTGGTTCCCAGGCAGAGTGGGATTGGAAGTTCCCAGGCTGAGTGGAGTGAATGTCCCCAGGCTGAGTGGATTGCATGTGCCCAGGCTGAGTGGAGTGCAAGTTCCCTGGCAGAGTGGGATTGGAAGTGCCCAGGCTGAGTGGAGTGAATGTGCCCAGGCTGACTGGAGTGGAGGTGCCCAGGCCGAGTGGAGTGCAGGTTCCCAGGCAGAGTGGGACTGGAAGTGCCCAGGCGGAGTGGAGTGAATGTGCCCAGGCTGAATGGGAGTCAATGTGCCTAGACAGAGTGGAGTGAATGTGCCCGGCCGCCGGAGCCCGAAACGTGCGTTTCCCCATTGCCTTGAATGGGCGCGGAGAGAGGGGGGCGCTTTTTGGCTCGTGGCGCGGGCACCGTTGCGCCAAAGCGTCAAGTATCACCCCTCCCCGTGCTCGGGGCGGCCCCTTGGAGCTAACTAGCAGGGTCTGGAGGGGCTGCGAGGCCGCCCAGGAGAACGGGTCCAAACCGCGTTCCGATCGGACGAGAATTGAGGGCGGGACACAGTTCCGCGGTTCACTTTCCGCCCGGGCAAAGGGCCTATAACTTGCGGCGGGAGGGCTTAAGAGTGGGCCCCCGCGAGTCGGGTGGAGAGCCGGGTGTGGAGAGGAGTAGCGGAGGTTCCCAGTCAGAGTGGGAGTGGAGGTTCCTGGGCAGAGTGGGACTGGAAGTGCCCAGGCTGAGTGGAGTGAATGTGCCCTGGCTGAGTGGAGTGAATGTGCCCAGGCTGAGTGGAGTGGAGGTGCCCAGGCTGAGTAGAGTGCAGGCACCCAGGCAGAGTGGGATTGGAAGTGCCCAGGCTGAGTGGAGAGAATGTGCCCAGGCTGAGTGGATTGGAGGTGCCCAGGCTGAGTGGAGTGCCGGTTCCCAGGCAGAGTGGGACTGGAAGTGCCCAGGCTGAGTGGAGTGAATGTGCCCAGGCTGAGTGGAGTGAATGATCCCAGGCTGAATGGGAGTCAAAGTGCCTAGACAGAGTGGAGTGAATGTGCCCAGGCTGAGTGGAGTGGAGGTGCCCAGGCTGAGTGGAGTTGGGGTTCCCAGGCAGAGAGGGACTGGAAGTGCCCTGGCTGAGTGGAGTGAATTTTTCCCAGGCTGCGTGGAGTGGAGGTTCCCAGGCTGAGTAGAGTGCAGGGACCCAGGCAGAGAGGGACTGGAAGTGCCCTGGCTGAGTGGAGTGAATTTTTCCCAGGCTGCGTGGAGTGGAGGTTCACAGGCTGAGTGGAGTGCAGGTTCCCAGCAGAGTGGGACTGGAAGTGCCCAGGCTGAGTGGAGTGAATGTGCCCAGGCTGAGTGGAGTGAATGTGCCCAGGCAGAGTGGAGTGAATGTGCCCAGGCTGAGTGGAGTGGAGGTGCCCAGGCTGAGTTGAGTGCAGGTTCCCAGGCAGAGTGGGACTGGAAGTGCCCAGGCTGAGTGGAGTGAATGTGCCCAGGCTGAATGGAGTGGAGGTGCCGAGGCTGAGTGGAGTGCAGGTTCCCAGGCAGAGTGGGATTGGAAGTGCCCAGGCTGAGTGGAGTGAATGTGCCTAGGCTGAGTGGAGTGGAGGTGCCCAGGCTGAATGGAGTTGGGGTTCACTGGCAGAGTGGGACTGGAAGTGCCAACGGTGAGTGGAGTGAATGTGCCCAGGCTGAGTGGAGTGGAGGTGCCCAGGCTGAGTGGAGTTGGGGTTCCCTGGCAGAGTGGGACTGGAAGTGCCAACGCTGAGTGGAGTGAATGTGCCCAGGCTGAGTGGAGTGGAGGTGCCCAGGCTGAGTGGAGGTGCCCAGGCTGAGTGGGGTGCAGGTTCCCAGGCAGAGTGGGATTGGAAGTGCCCAGGCTGAGTGGAGTGAATGTACCCAGGCTGAGTGGAGTGGAGGGGCCCAGGCTGAGTGGAGTGCAGGTTCCCAGGCAGAGTGGGATTGGAAGTGCCCAGGCTGAGTGGAGTAATGTACCCAGGCTGAGTGGAGTGCAGGTGCCCAGGCTGAGTGGAGTGCAGGTTCCCAGGCAGAGTGGGATTGGAAGTTCCCAGGCTGAGTGGAGTGAATGTGCCCAGGCTGAGTGGAGTGGAGGTGCCCAGGCCGAGTGGAGTGCAGGTTCCCAGGCAGAGCTGGACTGGAAGTGCCCAGGCGGAGTGGAGTGAATGTGCACAGGCTGAATGGGAGTCAATGTGCCTAGACAGAGTGGAGTGAATGTGCCCGGCCGCCGGAGCCCGAAACGTGCGTTTCCCCATTGCCTTGAATGGGCGCGGAGAGAGGGGGGCACTTTTTGGCTCGTGGCGCGGTCACCGTTGCGCCAAAGCGTCAAGTGTCACACCTCCCCGTGCTCGGGGCGGCCCCTTGGAGCTAACTAGCGGGGTTTGGAGGGGCTGCGAGGCCGCCCAGGAGAACGGGTCCAAACCGCGTTCCGATCGGACGAGAATTGAGGGCGGGACACAGTTCCGCGGTTCACTTTCCGCCCGGGCAAAGGGCCTATAACTTGCGGCGGGAGGGCTTAAGAGTGGGCCCCCGCGAGTCGGGTGGAGAGCCGGGTGTGGAGAGGAGTAGCGGAGGTTCCCAGTCAGAGTGGGAGTGGAGGTTCCTGGGCAGAGTGGGACTGGAAGTGCCCAGGCTGAGTGGAGTGAATGTGCCCTGGCTGAGTGGAGTGAATGTGGCCAGGCTGAGTGGAGTGGAGGTGCCCAGGCCGAGTGGAGTGCAGGTTCCCAGGCAGAGTGGGACTGGAAGTGCCCAGGCTGAGTGGAGTGAATGTGCCCAGGCTGAGTGGAGTGGAGGTGCCCAGGCTGAGTGGAGTTGGGGTTCCCTGGCAGAGTGGGACTGGAAGTGCCAAGGCTGAGTGGAGTGAATGTGCCCAGGCTGAGTGGAGTGGAGGTGCCCAGGCTGAGTGGAGTGCAGGTTCCCAGGCAGAGTGGGATTGGAAGTGCCCAGGCTGAGTGGAGTGAATGTACCCAGGCTGAGTGGAGTGGAGGTGCCCAGGCTGAGTGGAGTGCAGGTTCCCAGGCAGAGTGGGATTGGAAGTGCCCAGGCTGAGTGGAGTGAATGTGCCCAGGCTGAGTGGAGTGGAGGTGCCCAGGCTGAGTGGAGTTGGGGTTCCCTGGCAGAGTGGGACTGGAAGTGCCAAGGCTGAGTGGAGTGAATGTGGCCAGGCTGAGTGGAGTGGAGGTGCCCAGGCCGAGTGGAGTGCAGGTTCCCAGGCAGAGTGGGACTGGAAGTGCCCAGGCGGAGTGGAGTGAATGTGCCCAGGCTGAATGGGAGTCAATGTGCCGAGACAGAGTTGAGTGAATGTGCCCAGCCGCCGGAGCCCGAAACGTGCGTTTCCCCATTGCCTTGAATGGGCGCGGAGAGAGGGGGGCGCTTTTTGGCTCGTGGCGCGGGCACCGTTGCGCCAAAGCGTCAAGTGTCACCCCTCCCCGTGCTCGGGGCGGCCCCTTGGAGCTAACCAGCAGGGTCTGGAGGGGCTGCGAGGCCGCCCAGGAGAACGGGTCCAAACCGCGTTCCGATCGGACGAGAATTGAGGGCGGGACACAGTTCCGCGGTTCACTTTCCGCCCGGGCAAAGGGCCTATAACTTGCGGCGGGAGGGCTTAAGAGTGGGCCCCCGCGAGTCGGGTGGAGAGCCGAGTGTGGAGAGGAGTCGCGGAGGTTCCCAGTCAGAGTGGGAGTGGAGGTTCCTGGGCAGAGTGGGACTGGAAGTGCCCAGGCTGAGTGGAGTGAATGTGCCCTGGCTGAGTGGAGTGAATGTGCCCAGGCTGAGTGCAGTGAATGTGCCCAGGCTGAGTGGAGTGAATGTGCCCAGGCTGACTGGAGAGAATGTGCCCAGGCTGAGTGGATTGGAGGTGCCCAGGCTGAGTGGAGTGCAGGTTCCCAGGCAGAGTGGGACTGGAAGTGCCCAGGCTGAGTGGAGTGAATGTGCCCAGGCTGAGTGGAGTGAATGTTCCCAGGCTGAATGGGAGTCAATGTGCCTAGACAGAGTGGAGTGAATGTGCCCAGGCTGAGTGGAGTGGAGGTGCCCAGGCTGAGTGGAGTTGGGGTTCCCAGGCAGAGAGGGACTGGAAGTGCCCTGGCTGAGTGGAGTGAATGTGCCCAGGCTGCGTGGAGTGGAGGTTCCCAGGCTGAGTGGAGTGCAGGTTCCCAGCAGAGTGGGATTGGAAGTACCCAGGCTGAGTGGAGTGGAGGTGCCCAGGCTGAGTGGAGTGCAGGTTCCCAGGCAGAGTGGGATTGGAAGTGCCCAGGCTGAGTGGAGTGAATGTGCCCAGGCTGAGTGGAGTGGAGGTGCCCAGGCTGAGTAGAGTGCAGGCACCCAGGCAGAGTGGGATTGGAAGTGCCCAGGCTGAGTGGAGTGAATGTGCCCTGGCTGAGTGGAGTGAATGTGCCCAGGCTGAGTGGAGTGGAGGTGCCCAGGCTGAGTAGAGTGCAGGCACCCAGGCAGAGTGGGACTGGAAGTGCCCAGGCTGAGTGGAGTGAATGTGCCCAGGCTGAGTGGAGTGGAGGTGCCCAGGCCGAGTGGAGTGCAGGTTCCCAGGTAGAGTGGGACTGGAAGTGCCCAGGCTGAGTGGAGTGAATGTGCCCAGGCTGCGTGGAGTGAATGTGGCCAGGCTGAGTGGAGTGGAGGTGCCCAGGCTGAGTGGAGTGCAGGTTCCCTGGCAGAGTGGGATTGGAAGTGCCCAGGCTGAGTGCAGTGAATGTGCCCAGGCTGAGTGGAGTGGAGGTGCCCAGGCTGAGTGGAGTTGGGGTTCCCTGGCAGAGTGGGACTGGAAATGCCAAGGCTGAGTGGAGTGAATGTACCCAGGCTGAGTGGAGTGGAGGTGCCCAGGCTGAGTGGAGTGCAGGTTCCCAGCAGAGTGGGACTGGAAGTGCCCAGGCTGAGTGGAGTGAATGTGCCCAGGCTGAGTGGAGTGAATGTGCCCAGGCAGAGTGGAGTGAATGTGCCCAGGCTGAGTGGAGTGGAGGTGCCCAGGCTGAGTGGAGTGCAGGTTCCCAGGCAGAGTGGGATTGGAAGTGCCCAGGCTGAGTGGAGTGAATGTGCCCAGGCTGAGTGGAGTGGAGGTGCCCAGGCCGAGTGGAGTGCAGGTTCCCAGGCAGAGTGGGACTGGAAGTGCCCAGGCGGAGTGGAGTGAATGTGCCCAGGCTGAATGGGAGTCAATGTGCCTAGACAGAGTGGAGTGAATGTGCCCAGGCTGAGTGGAGTGGAGGTGCCCAGGCCGAGTGGAGTGCAGGTTCCCAGGCAGAGTGGGACTGAAAGTGCCCAGGCTGAGTGGAGTGAATGTGCCCAGGCTGAATGGAGTGGAGGTGCCCAGGCTGAGTGGATTGCAGGTTCCCTGGCAGAGTGGGATTGGAAGTGCCCAGGCTGAGTGGAGTGAATGTGCCCAGGCTGAGTGGAGTGGAGGTGCCCAGGCTGAGTGGAGTTGGGGTTCCCTGGCAGAGTGGGACTGGAAGTGCCAAGGCTGAGTGGAGTGAAGGTACCCAGGCTGAGTGGAGTGGAGGTGCCCAGGCTGAGTGGAGTGCAGGTTCCCAGCAGAGTGGGACTGGAAGTGCCCAGGCTGAGTGGAGTGAATGTGCCCAGGCTGAATGGAGTGGAGGTGCCCAGGCTGAGTGGAGGTGCCCAGGCTGAGTGGAGTGCAGGTTTTCAGGCAGAGTGGGATTGGAAGTGCCCAGGCTGAGTGGAGTGAATGTACCCAGGCTGAGTGGAGTGGAGGGGCCCAGGCTGAGTGGAGTGCAGGTTCCCAGGCAGAGTGGGATTGGAAGTGCCCAGGCTGAGTGGAGTGAATGTGCCCAGGCTGAGTGGAGTGGAGGTGCCCAGGCTGAGTAGAGTTGGGGTTCCCTGGCAGAGTGGGACTGGAAGTGCCAACGGTGAGTGGAGTGAATGTGCCCAGGCTGAGTGGAGTGGAGGTGCCCAGGCTGAGTGGAGTTGGGGTTCCCTGGCAGAGTGGGACTGGAAGTGCCAACGCTGAGTGGAGTGAATGTGCCCCGGCTGAGTGGAGTGGAGGTGCCCAGGCTGAGTGGAGTGCAGGTTCCCAGGCAGAGTGGGATTGGAAGTGCCCAGGCTGAGTGGAGTAATGTACCCAGGCTGAGTGGAGTGCAGGTGCCCAGGCTGAGTGGAGTGCAGGTTCCCAGGCAGAGTGGGATTGGAAGTGCCCAGGCTGAGTGGAGTGAATGTGCCCAGGCTGAGTGGAGTGGAGGTGCCCAGGCCGAGTGGAGTGCAGGTTCCCAGGCAGAGTGGGACTGGAAGTGCCCAGGCGGAGTGGAGTGAATGTGCCCAGGCTGAATGGGAGTCAATGTGCCTAGACAGAGTGGAGTGAATGTGCCCGGCCGCCGGAGCCCGAAACGTGCGTTTCCCCATTGCCTTGAATGGGCGCGGAGAGAGGGGGGCACTTTTTGGCTCGTGGCGCGGTCACCGTTGCGCCAAAGCGTCAAGTGTCACACCTCCCCGTGCTCGGGGCGGCCCCTTGGAGCTAACTTGCGGGGTTTGGAGGGGCTGCGAGGCCGCCCAGGAGAACGGGTCCAAACCGCGTTCCGATCGGACGAGAATTAAGGGCGGGACACAGTTCCGCGGTTCACTTTCCGCCAGGGCAAAGGGCATATAACTTGCGGCGGGAGGGCTTAAGAGTGGGCCCCCGCGAGTCGGGTGGAGAGCCGGGTGTGGAGAGGAGTAGCGGAGGTTCCCAGTCAGAGTGGGAGTGGAGGTTCCTGGGCAGAGTGGGACTGGAAGTGCCCAGGCTGAGTGGAGTGAATGTGCCCTGGCTGAGTGGAGTGAATGTGCCCAGGCTGAATGGAGTGGAGGTGCCCAGGCTGAGTGGAGGTGCCCAGGCTGAGTGGAGTGCAGGTTTTCAGGCAGAGTGGGATTGGAAGTGCCCAGGCTGAGTGGAGTGAATGTACCCAGGCTGAGTGGAGTGGAGGGGCCCAGGCTGAGTGGAGTGCAGGTTCCCAGGCAGAGTGGGATTGGAAGTGCCCAGGCTGAGTGGAGTGAATGTGCCCAGGCTGAGTGGAGTGGAGGTGCCCAGGCTGAGTAGAGTTGGGGTTCCCTGGCAGAGTGGGACTGGAAGTGCCCAGGCTGAGTGGAGTGAATGTGCCCAGGCTGAGTGGAGTGGAGGTGCCCAGGCTGAGTGGAGTTGGGGTTCCCTGGCAGAGTGGGACTGGAAGTGCCAACGCTGAGTGGAGTGAATGTGCCCCGGCTGAGTGGAGTGGAGGTGCCCAGGCTGAGTGGAGTGCAGGTTCCCAGGCAGAGTGGGATTGGAAGTGCCCAGGCTGAGTGGAGTAATGTACCCAGGCTGAGTGGAGTGCAGGTGCCCAGGCTGAGTGGAGTGCAGGTTCCCAGGCAGAGTGGGATTGGAAGTGTCCAGGCTGAGTGGAGTGAATGTGCCCAGGCTGAGTGGAGTGGAGGTGCCCAGGCCGAGTGGAGTGCAGGTTCCCAGGCAGAGTGGGACTGGAAGTGCCCAGGCGGAGTGGAGTGAATGTGCCCAGGCTGAATGGGAGTCAATGTGCCTAGACAGAGTGGAGTGAATGTGCCCGGCCGCCGGAGCCCGAAACGTGCGTTTCCCCATTGCCTTGAATGGGCGCGGAGAGAGGGGGGCACTTTTTGGCTCGTGGCGCGGTCACCGTTGCGCCAAAGCGTCAAGTGTCACACCTCCCCGTGCTCGGGGCGGCCCCTTGGAGCTAACTTGCGCGGTTTGGAGGGGCTGCGAGGCCGCCCAGGAGAACGGGTCCAAACCGCGTTCCGATCGGACGAGAATTAAGGGCGGGACACAGTTCCGCGGTTCACTTTCCGCCCGGGCAAAGGGCCTATAACTTGCGGCGGGAGGGCTTAAGAGTGGGCCCCCGCGAGTCGGGTGGAGAGCCGGGTGTGGAGAGGAGTAGCGGAGGTTCCCAGTCAGAGTGGGAGTGGAGGTTCCTGGGCAGAGTGGGACTGGAAGTGCCCAGGCTGAGTGGAGTGAATGTGCCCAGGCTGAGTGGAGTGAATGTGCCCAGGCTGACTGGAGAGAATGTGCCCAGGCTGAGTGGATTGGAGGTGCCCAGGCTGAGTGGAGTGCAGGTTCCCAGGCAGAGTGGGACTGGAAGTGCCCAGGCTGAGTGGAGTGAATGTGCCCAGGCTGAGTGGAGTGAATGTTCCCAGGCTGAATGGGAGTCAATGTGCCTCGACAGAGTGGAGTGAATGTGCCCAGGCTGAGTGGAGTGGAGGTGCCCAGGCTGAGTGGAGTTGGGGTTCCCAGGCAGAGAGGGACTGGAAGTGCCCTGGCTGAGTGGAGTGAATGTGCCCAGGCTGCGTGGAGTGGAGGTTCCCAGGCTGAGTGGAGTGCAGGTTCCCAGCAGAGTGGGACTGGAAGTGCCCAGGCTGAGTGGAGTGAATGTGCCCAGGCTGAGTGGAGTGAATGTGCCCAGGCAGAGTGGAGTGAATGTGCCCAGGCTGAGTGGAGTGGAGGTGCCCAGGCTGAGTGGAGTGCAGGTTCCCAGGCAGAGTGGGATTGGAAGTGCCCAGGCTGAGTGGAGTGAATGTGCCCAGGCTGAGTGGAGTGGAGGTGCCCAGGCCGAGTGGAGTGCAGGTTCCCAGGCAGAGTGGGATTGGAAGTGCCCAGGCTGAGTGGAGTGAATGTGCCCAGGCTGAGTGGAGTGGAGGTGCCCAGGCTGAGTGGAGTGCAGGTTCCCAGGCAGAGTGGGATTGGAAGTGCCCAGGCTGAGTGGAGTGAATGTGCCCAGGCTGAGTGGAGTGGAGGTGCCCAGGCTGAGTGGAGTTGGGGTTCCCTGGCAGAGTGGGACTGGAAGTGCCAAGGCTGAGTGGAGTGAATGTGGCCAGGCTGAGTGGAGTGGAGGTGCCCAGGCCGAGTGGAGTGCAGGTTCCCAGGCAGAGTGGGACTGGAAGTGCCCAGGCTGAGTGGAGTGAATGTGCCCAGGCTGAGTGGAGTGAAGGTGCCCAGGCTGAGTGGAGTGCAGGTTCCCAGGCAGAGTGGGACTGGAAGTGCCAAGGCTGAGTGGAGTGAATGTGCCCAGGCTGAGTGGAGTGGAGGTGCCCAGGCTGAGTGGAGTGCAGGTTCCCAGGCAGAGAGGGACTGCAAGTGCCCTGGCTGAGTGGAGTGAATGTGCCCAGGCTGCGTGGAGTGGAGGTTCCCAGGCTGAGTGGAGTGCAGGTTCCCAGCAGAGTGGGATTGGAAGTACCCAGGCTGAGTGGAGTGGAGGTGCCCAGGCTGAGTGGAGTGCAGGTTCCCAGGCAGAGTGGGATTGGAAGTGCCCAGGCTGAGTGGAGTGAATGTGCCCAGGCTGAGTGGAGTGGAGGTTCCCAGGCTGAGTGGAGTTGGGGTTCCCTGGCAGAGTGGGACTGGAAGTGCCAACGCTGAGTGGAGTGAATGTACCCAGGCTGAGTGGAGTGGAGGTGCCCAGGCTGAGTGGAGTGCAGGTTCCCAGGCAGAGTGGGATTGGAAGTTCCGAGGCTGAGTGGAGTGAATGTCCCCAGGCTGAGTGGATTGCATGTGCCCAGGCTGAGTGGAGTCCCGGTTCCCTGGCAGAGTGGGATTGGAAGTGCCCAGGCTGAGTGGAGTGAATGTGCCCAGGCTGACTGGAGTGGAGGTGCCCAGGCCGAGTGGAGTGCAGGTTCCCAGGCAGAGTGGGACTGGAAGTGCCCAGGCGGAGTGGAGTGAATGTGCCCAGGCTGAATGGGAGTCAATGTGCCTAGACAGAGTGGAGTGAATGTGCCCGGCCGCCGGAGCCCGAAACGTGCGTTTCCCCATTGCCTTGAATGGGCGCGGAGAGAGGGCGGCGCTTTTTGGCTCGTGGCGCGGTCACCGTTGCGCCAAAGCGTCAAGTGTCACACCTCCCCGTGCTCGGGGCGGCCCCTTGGAGCTAACTGGCTGAATCTGGAGGGGCTGCGAGGCCGCCCAGGAGAACGGGTCCAAACCGCGTTCCGATCGGACGAGAATTGAGGGCGGGACACAGTTCCGCGGTTCACTTTCCGCCCAGGCAAAGGGCCTATAACTTGCGGCGGGAGGGCTTAAGAGTGGGCCCCCGCGAGTCGGGTGGAGAGCCGGGTGTGGAGAGGAGTAGCGGAGGTTCCCAGTCAGAGTGGGAGTGGAGGTTCCTGGGCAGAGTGGGACTGGAAGTGCCCAGGCTGAGTGGAGTGAATGTGCCCTGGCTGAGTGGAGTGAATGTGCCCAGGCTGAGTGGAGTGGAGGTGCCCAGGCTGAGTAGAGTGCAGGCACCCAGGCAGAGTGGGATTGGAAGTGCCCAGGCTGAGTGGAGTGAATGTGCCCAGGCTGAGTGGAGTGGAGGTGCCCAGGCCGAGTGGAGTGCAGGTTCCCAGGCAGAGTGGGACTGGAAGTGCCCAGGCTGAGTGGAGTGAATGTGCCCAGGCTGAGTGGAGTGGAGGTGCCCAGGCTGAGTGGAGTTGGGGTTCCGTGGCAGAGTGGGACTGGAAGTGCCAAGGCTGAGTGGAGTGAATGTGGCCAGGCTGAGTGGAGTGGAGGTGCCCAGGCCGAGTGGAGTGCAGGTTCCCAGGCAGAGTGGGACTGGAAGTGCCCAGGCTGAGTGGAGTGAATGTGCCCAGGCTGAGTGGAGTGGAGGTGCCCAGGCTGAGTGGAGTGCAGGTTCCCAGGCAGAGTGGGACTGGAAGTGCCAAGGCTGAGTGGAGTGAATGTGCCCAGGCTGAGTGGAGTGGAGGTGCCCAGGCTGAGTGGAGTGCAGGTTCCCAGGCAGAGTGGGATTGGAATTGCCCAGGCTGAGTGGAGTGAATGTACCCAGGCTGAGTGGAGTGGAGGTGCCCAGGCTGAGTGGAGTGCAGGTTCCCAGGCAGAGTGGGATTGGAAGTGCCCAGGCTGAGTGGAGTGAATGTGCCCAGGCTGAGTGGAGTGGAGGTGCCCAGGCTGAGTGGAGTGCAGGTTCCCAGGCAGAGTGGGACTGGAAGTGCCCAGGCTGAGTGGAGTGAATGTGCCCAGGCTGAGTGGAGTGGAGGTGCCCAGGCTGAGTGGAGTTGGGGTTCCCTGGCAGAGTGGGACTGGAAGTGCCAAGGCTGAGTGGAGTGAATGTGCCCAGGCTGAGTGGAGTGGAGGTGCCCAGGCCGAGTGGAGTGCAGGTTCCCTGGCAGAATGGGACTGAAAGTGCCTAGGCTGAGTGAAGTGAATGTGCCCAGGCTGAATGGAGTGGAGGTGCCCAGGCTGAGTGGAGTGCAGGTTCCCAGGCAGAGTGGGATTGGAAGTGCCCAGGCTGAGTGGAGTGAATGTGCCCAGGCTGAGTGGAGTGGAGGTGCCCAGGCTGAGTGGAGTTGGGGTTCCCTGGCAGAGTGGGACTGGAAGTGCCAAGGCTGAGTGGAGTGAATGTGCCCAGGCTGAGTGGAGTGGAGGTGCCCAGGCCGAGTGGAGTGCAGGTTCCCAGGCAGAGTGGGACTGGAAGTGCCCAGGCGGAGTGGAGTGAATGTGCCCAGGCTGAATGGGAGTCAATGTGCCAAGACAGAGTGGAGTGAATGTGCCCAGCCGCCGGAGCCCGAAACGTGCGTTTCCCGATTGCCTTGAATGGGCGCGGAGAGAGGGGGGCGCTTTTTGGCTCGTGGCGCGGGCACCGTTGCGCCAAAACGTCAAGTGTCACCCCTCCCCGTGCTCGGGGCGGCCCCTTGGAGCTAACTAGCAGGGTCTGGAGGGGCTGCGAGGCCGCCCAGGAGAACGGGTCCAAACCGCGTTCCGATCGGACGAGAATTGAGGGCGGGACACAGTTACGCGGTTCACTTTCCGCCCGGGCAAAGGGCCTATAACTTGCGGCGGGAGGGCTTAAGAGTGGGCCCCCGCGAGTCGGGTGGAGAGCCGGGTGTGGAGAGGAGTAGCGGAGGTTCCCAGTCAGAGTGGGAGTGGAGGTTCCTGGGCAGAGTGGGACTGGAAGTGCCCAGGCTGAGTGGAGTGAATGTGCCCTGGCTGAGTGGAGTGAATGTGCCCAGGCTGAGTGGAGTGAATGTGCCCAGGCTGACTGGAGAGAATGTGCCCAGGCTGAGTGGATTGGAGGTGCCCAGGCTGAGTGGAGTGCAGGTTCCCAGGCAGAGTGGGACTGGAAGTGCCCAGGCTGAGTGGAGTGAATGTGCCCAGGCTGAGTGGAGTGAATGTTCCCAGGCTGAATGGGAGTCAATGTGCCTAGACAGAGTGGAGTGAATGTGCCCAGGCTGAGTGGAGTGGAGGTGCCCAGGCTGAGTGGAGTTGGGGTTCCCAGGCAGAGAGGGACTGGAAGTGCCCTGGCTGAGTGGAGTGAATGTGCCCAGGCTGCGTGGAGTGGAGGCTCCCAGGCTGAGTGGAGTGCAGGTTCCCAGCAGAGTGGGATTAGAAGTACCCAGGCTGATTGGAGTGGAGGTGCCCAGGCCGAGTGGAGTGCAGGTTCCCAGGCAGAGTGGGACTGGAAGTGCCCAGGCTGAGTGGAGTGAATGTGCCCAGGCTGAGAGGAGTGGAGGTGCCCAGGCTGAGTGGAGTGCAGGTTCCCAGGCAGAGTGGGACTGGAAGTGCCAAGGCTGAGTGGAGTGAATGTGCCCAGGCTGAGTGGAGTGGAGGTGCCCAGGCTGAGTTGAGTGCAGGTTCCCAGGCAGAGTGGGATTGGAATTGCCCAGGCTGAGTGGAGTGAATGTACCCAGGCTGAGTGGAGTGGAGGTGCCCAGGCTGAGTGGAGTGCAGGTTCCCAGGCAGAGTGGGATTGGAAGTGCCCAGGCTGAGTGGAGTGAATGTGCCCAGGCTGAGTGGAGTGGAGGTGCCCAGGCTGAGTGGAGTGCAGGTTCCCAGGCAGAGTGGGACTGGAAGTGCCCAGGCTGAGTGGAGTGAATGTGACCAGGCTGAGTGGAGTGGAGGTGCCCAGGCTGAGTGGAGTTTGGGTTCCCTGGCAGAGTGGGACTGGAAGTGCCAAGGCTGAGTGGAGTGAATGTGCCCAGGCTGAGTGGAGTGGAGGTGCCCAGGCCGAGTGGAGTGCAGGTTCCCAGGCAGAATGGGACTGAAAGTGCCTAGGCTGAGTGAAGTGAATGTGCCCAGGCTGAATGGAGTGGAGGTGCCCAGGCTGAGTGGAGTGCAGGTTCCCAGGCAGAGTGGGATTGGAAGTGCCCAGGCTGAGTGGAGTGAATGTGCCCAGGCTGAGTGGAGTGGAGGTGCCCAGGCTGAGTGGAGTTGGGGTTCCCTGGCAGAGTGGGACTGGAAGTGCCAAGGCTGAGTGGAGTGAATGTGCCCAGGCTGCGTGGAGTGGAGGCTCCCAGGCTGAGTGGAGTGCAGGTTCCCAGCAGAGTGGGATTAGAAGTACCCAGGCTGAGTGGAGTGGAGGTGCCCAGGCTGAGTGGAGTGCAGGTTCCCAGGCAGAGTGGGATTGGAAGTGCCCAGGCTGAGTGGAGTGAATGTGCCCAGGCTGAGTGGAGTGGAGGTGCCCAGGCTGAGTGGAGTTGGGGTTCCCAGGCAGAGAGGGACTGGAAGTGCCCTGGCTGAGTGGAGTGAATGTGCCCAGGCTGAGTGGAGTGGAGGTGCCCAGGCTGAGTGGAGTTGGGGTTCCCAGGCAGAGAGGGACTGGAAGTGCCCTGGCTGAGTGGAGTGAATGTGCCCAGGCTGCGTGGAGTGGAGGCTCCCAGGCTGAGTGGAGTGCAGGTTCCCAGCAGAGTGGGATTAGAAGTACCCAGGCTGAGTGGAGTGGAGGTGCCCAGGCCGAGTGGAGTGCAGGTTCCCAGGCAGAGTGGGACTGGAAGTGCCCAGGCTGAGTGGAGTGAATGTGCCCAGGCTGAGTGGAGTGGAGGTGCCCAGGCTGAGTGGAGTGCAGGTTCCCAGGCAGAGTGGGACTGGAAGTGCCAAGGCTGAGTGGAGTGAATGTGCCCAGGCTGAGTGGAGTGGAGGTGCCCAGGCTGAGTGGAGTGCAGGTTCCCAGGCAGAGTGGGATTGGAATTGCCCAGGCTGAGTGGAGTGAATGTACCCAGGCTGAGTGGAGTGGAGGTGCCCAGGCTGAGTGGAGTGCAGGTTCCCAGGCAGAGTGGGATTGGAAGTGCCCAGGCTGAGTGGAGTGAATGTGCCCAGGCTGAGTGGAGTGGAGGTGCCCAGGCTGAGTGGAGTGCAGGTTCCCAGGCAGAGTGGGACTGGAAGTGCCCAGGCTGAGTGGAGTGAATGTGCCCAGGCTGAGTGGAGTGGAGGTGCCCAGGCTGAGTGGAGTTTGGGTTCCCTGGCAGAGTGGGACTGGAAGTGCCAAGGCTGAGTGGAGTGAATGTGCCCAGGCTGAGTGGAGTGGAGGTGCCCAGGCCGAGTGGAGTGCAGGTTCCCAGGCAGAATGGGACTGAAAGTGCCTAGGCTGAGTGAAGTGAATGTGCCCAGGCTGAATGGAGTGGAGGTGCCCAGGCTGAGTGGAGTGCAGGTTCCCAGGCAGAGTGGGATTGGAAGTGCCCAGGCTGAGTGGAGTGAATGTGCCCAGGCTGAGTGGAGTGGAGGTGCCCAGGCTGAGTGGAGTTGGGGTTCCCTGGCAGAGTGGGA
Source organism: Conger conger (assembly GCF_963514075.1). Classification (NCBI taxonomy): domain Eukaryota; kingdom Metazoa; phylum Chordata; class Actinopteri; order Anguilliformes; family Congridae; genus Conger; species Conger conger. The sequence goes on from NW_026890377.1 coordinate 191,098, forward strand.
CTGGAAGTGCCAAGGCTGAGTGGAGTGAATGTGCCCAGGCTGAGTGGAGTGGAGGTGCCCAGGCCGAGTGGAGTGCAGGTTCCCAGGCAGAGTGGGACTGGAAGTGCCCAGGCGGAGTGGAGTGAATGTGCCCAGGCTGAATGGGAGTCAATGTGCCAAGACAGAGTGGAGTGAATGTGCCCAGCCGCCGGAGCCCGAAACGTGCGTTTCCCGATTGCCTTGAATGGGCGCGGAGAGAGGGGGGCGCTTTTTGGCTCGTGGCGCGGGCACCGTTGCGCCAAAGCGTCAAGTGTCACCCCTCCCCGTGCTCGGGGCGGCCCCTTGGAGCTAACTAGCAGGGTCTGGAGGGGCTGCGAGGCCGCCCAGGAGAACGGGTCCAAACCGCGTTCCGATCGGACGAGAATTGAGGGCGGGACACAGTTCCGCGGTTCACTTTCCGCCCGGGCAAAGGGCCTATAACTTGCGGCGGGAGGGCTTAAGAGTGGGCCCCCGCGAGTCGGGTGGAGAGCCGGGTGTGGAGAGGAGTAGCGGAGGTTCCCAGTCAGAGTGGGAGTGGAGGTTCCTGGGCAGAGTGGGACTGGAAGTGCCCAGGCTGAGTGGAGTGAATGTGCCCTGGCTGAGTGGAGTGAATGTGCCCAGGCTGAGTGGAGTGAATGTGCCCAGGCTGACTGGAGAGAATGTGCCCAGGCTGAGTGGATTGGAGGTGCCCAGACTGAGTGGAGTGCAGGTTCCCAGGCAGAGTGGGACTGGAAGTGCCCAGGCTGAGTGGAGTGAATGTGCCCAGGCTGAGTGGAGTGAATGTTCCCAGGCTGAATGGGAGTCAATGTGCCTAGACAGAGTGGAGTGAATGTGCCCAGGCTGAGTGGAGTGGAGGTGCCCAGGCTGAGTGGAGTTGGGGTTCCCAGGCAGAGAGGGACTGGAAGTGCCCTGGCTGAGTGGAGTGAATGTGCCCAGGCTGCGTGGAGTGGAGGCTCCCAGGCTGAGTGGAGTGCAGGTTCCCAGCAGAGTGGGATTGGAAGTACCCAGGCTGAGTGGAGTGGAGGTGCCCAGGCTGAGTGGAGTGCAGGTTCCCAGGCAGAGTGGGATTGGAAGTGCCCAGGCTGAGTGGAGTGAATGTGCCCAGGCTGAGTGGAGTGGAGGTGCCCAGGCTGAGTGGAGTTGGGGTTCCCTGGCAGAGTGGGACTGGAAGTGCCAAGGCTGAGTGGAGTGAATGTACCCAGGCTGAGTGGAGTGGAGGTGCCCAGGCTGAGTGGAGTGCTGGTTCCCAGGCAGAGTGGGATTGGAAGTTCCCAGGCTGAGTGGAGTGAATGTCCCCAGGCTGAGTGGATTGCATGTGCCCAGGCTGAGTGGAGTGCAAGTTCCCTGGCAGAGTGGGATTGGAAGTGCCCAGGCTGAGTGGAGTGAATGTGCCCAGGCTGACTGGAGTGGAGGTGCCCAGGCCGAGTGGAGTGCAGGTTCCCAGGCAGAGTGGGACTGGAAGTGCCCAGGCGGAGTGGAGTGAATGTGCCCAGGCTGAATGGGAGTCAATGTGCCTAGACAGAGTGGAGTGAATGTGCCCGGCCGCCGGAGCCCGAAACGTGCGTTTCCCCATTGCCTTGAATGGGCGCGGAGAGAGGGGGGCGCTTTTTGGCTCGTGGCGCGGGCACCGTTGCGCCAAAGCGTCAAGTGTCACCCCTCCCCGTGCTCGGGGCGGCCCCTTGGAGCTAACTAGCAGGGTCTGGAGGGGCTGCGAGGCCGCCCAGGAGAACGGGTCCAAACCGCGTTCCGATCGGACGAGAATTGAGGGCGGGACACAGTTCCGCGGTTCACTTTCCGCCCGGGCAAAGGGCCTATAACTTGCGGCGGGAGGGCTTAAGAGTGGGCCCCCGCGAGTCGGGTGGAGAGCCGGGTGTGGAGAGGAGTAGCGGAGGTTCCCAGTCAGAGTGGGAGTGGAGGTTCCTGGGCAGAGTGGGACTGGAAGTGCCCAGGCTGAGTGGAGTGAATGTGCCCTGGCTGAGTGGAGTGAATGTGCCCAGGCTGAGTGGAGTGGAGGTGCCCAGGCTGAGTAGAGTGCAGGCACCCAGGCAGAGTGGGATTGGAAGTGCCCAGGCTGAGTGGAGAGAATGTGCCCAGGCTGAGTGGATTGGAGGTGCCCAGGCTGAGTGGAGTGCCGGTTCCCAGGCAGAGTGGGACTGGAAGTGCCCAGGCTGAGTGGAGTGAATGTGCCCAGGCTGAGTGGAGTGAATGATCCCAGGCTGAATGGGAGTCAAAGTGCCTAGACAGAGTGGAGTGAATGTGCCCAGGCTGAGTGGAGTGGAGGTGCCCAGGCTGAGTGGAGTGCAGGTTCCCAGGCAGAGTGGGACTGGAAGTGCCCAGGCTGAGTGGAGTGAATGTGCCCAGGCTGAATGGAGTGGAGGTGCCCAGGCTGAGTGGAGTGCTGGTTCCCAGGCAGAGTGGGATTGGAAGTGCCCATGCTGAGTGGAGTGAATGTGCCTAGGCTGAGTGGAGTGGAGGTGCCCAGGCTGAATGGAGTTGGGGTTCACTGGCAGAGTGGGACTGGAAGTGCCAACGGTGAGTGGAGTGAATGTGCCCAGGCTGAGTGGAGTGGAGGTGCCCAGGCTGAGTGGAGTTGGGGTTCCCTGGCAGAGTGGGACTGGAAGTGCCAACGCTGAGTGGAGTGAATGTGCCCAGGCTGAGTGGAGTGGAGGTGCCCAGGCTGAGTGGAGGTGCCCAGGCTGAGTGGGGTGCAGGTTCCCAGGCAGAGTGGGATTGGAAGTGCCCAGGCTGAGTGGAGTGAATGTACCCAGGCTGAGTGGAGTGGAGGGGCCCAGGCTGAGTGGAGTGCAGGTTCCCAGGCAGAGTGGGATTGGAAGTGCCCAGGCTGAGTGGAGTAATGTACCCAGGCTGAGTGGAGTGCAGGTGCCCAGGCTGAGTGGAGTGCAGGTTCCCAGGCAGAGTGGGATTGGAAGTGCCCAGGCTGAGTGGAGTGAATGTGCCCAGGCTGAGTGGAGTGGAGGTGCCCAGGCCGAGTGGAGTGCAGGTTCCCAGGCAGAGCTGGACTGGAAGTGCCCAGGCGGAGTGGAGTGAATGTGCCCAGGCTGAATGGGAGTCAATGTGCCTAGACAGAGTGGAGTGAATGTGCCCGGCCGCCGGAGCCCGAAACGTGCGTTTCCCCATTGCCTTGAATGGGCGCGGAGAGAGGGGGGCACTTTTTGGCTCGTGGCGCGGTCACCGTTGCGCCAAAGCGTCAAGTGTCACACCTCCCCGTGCTCGGGGCGGCCCCTTGGAGCTAACTAGCGGGGTTTGGAGGGGCTGCGAGGCCGCCCAGGAGAACGGGTCCAAACCGCGTTCCGATCGGACGAGAATTGACGGCGGGACACAGTTCCGCGGTTCACTTTCCGCCCGGGCAAAGGGCCTATAACTTGCGGCGGGAGGGCTTAAGAGTGGGCCCCCGCGAGTCGGGTGGAGAGCCGGGTGTGGAGAGGAGTAGCGGAGGTTCCCAGTCAGAGTGGGAGTGGAGGTTCCTGGGCAGAGTGGGACTGGAAGTGCCCAGGCTGAGTGGAGTGAATGTGCCCTGGCTGAGTGGAGTGAATGTGGCCAGGCTGAGTGGAGTGGAGGTGCCCAGGCCGAGTGGAGTGCAGGTTCCCAGGCAGAGTGGGACTGGAAGTGCCCAGGCTGAGTGGAGTGAATGTGCCCAGGCTGAGTGGAGTGGAGGTGCCCAGGGTGAGTGGAGTTGGGGTTCCCTGGTAGAGTGGGACTGGAAGTGCCAAGGCTGAGTGGAGTGAATGTGCCCAGGCTGAGTGGAGTGGAGGTGCCCAGGCTGAGTGGAGTGCAGGTTCCCAGGCAGAGTGGGATTGGAAGTGCCCAGGCTGAGTGGAGTGAATGTGCCCAGGCTGAGTGGAGTGGAGGTGCCCAGGCCGAGTGGAGTGCAGGTTCCCAGGCAGAGTGGGACTGGAAGTGCCCAGGCGGAGTGGAGTGAATGTGCCCAGGCTGAATGGGAGTCAATGTGCCTAGACAGAGTGGAGTGAATGTGCCCGGCCGCCGGAGCCCGAAACGTGCGTTTCCCTTTTGCCTTGAATGGGCACGGAGAGAGGGGGGCGCTTTTTGGCTCGTGGCGCGGGCACCGTTGCGCCAAAGCGTCAAGTGTCAAACCTCCCCGTTCTCGGGGCGGCCCCTTGGAGCTAACTGGCTGGGTCTAGAGGGGCTGCGAGGCCGCCCAGGAGAACGGGTCCAAACCGCGTTCCGATCGGACGAGAATTGAGGGCGGGACACAGTTCCGCGGTTCACTTTCCGCCCGGGCAAAGGGCCTATAACTTGCGGCGGGAGGGCTTAAGAGTGGGCCCCCGCGAGTCGGGTGGAGAGCCGGGTGTGGAGAGGAGTAGCGGAGGTTCCCAGTCAGAGTGGGAGTGGAGGTTCCTGGGCAGAGTGGGAGTCAATGTGCCTAGACAGAGTGGAGTGAATGTGCCCAGGCTGAGTGGAGTGGAGGTGCCCAGGCTGAGTGGAGTTGGGGTTCCCAGGCAGAGAGGGACTGGAAGTGCCCTGGCTGAGTGGAGTGAATGTGCCCAGGCTGAATGGGAGTCAATGTGCCTAGACAGAGTGGAGTGAATGTGCCCAGGCTGAGTGGAGTGGAGGTGCCCAGGCTGAGTGGAGTTGGGGTACCCAGGCAGAGAGGGACTGGAAGTGCCCTGGCTGAGTGGAGTGAATGTGCCCAGGCTGCGTGGAGTGAATGTGGCCAGTCTGAGTGGAGTTGGGGTTCCCTGGCAGAGTGGGACTGGAAGTGCAAAGGCTGAGTGGAGTGAATGTACCCAGGCTGAGTGGAGTGGAGGTGCCCAGGCTGAGTGGAGTGGAGGTGCCCAGGCTGAGTGGAGTTGGGGTTCCCAGGCAGAGAGGGACTGGAAGTGCCCTTGCTGAGTGGAGTGAATGTGCCCAGGCTGCGTGGAGTGGAGGTTCCCAGGCTGAGTGGAGTGCAGGCACCCAGGCTGAGTGGAGAGAATGTGCCCAGGCTGAGTGGAGTGAATGTGCCCAGGCTGAGTGGAGTGAATGTGCCCAGGCTGAGTGGAGTGAATGTGCCCAGGCTGAGTGGAGTGAATGTGCCCAGGCTGAGTGGAGAGAATGTGCCCAGGCTGAGTGGATTGGAGGTGCCCAGGCTGAGTGGAGTGCAGGTTCCCAGGCAGAGTGGGACTGGAAGTGCCCAGGCTGAGTGGAGTTAATGTGCCCAGGCTGAGTGGAGTGAATGATCCCAGGCTGAATAGGAGTCAATGTGCCTAGACAGAGTGGAGTGAATGTGCCCAGGCTGAGTGGAGTGGAGGTGCCCAGGCTGAGTGGAGTTGGGGTTCCCAGGCAGAGAGGGACTGGAAGTGCCCTGGCTGAGTGGAGTGAATTTTCCCCAGGCTGCGTGGAGTGTCACACCTCCCCGTGCTCGGGGCGGCCCCTTGGAGCTAACTGGCTCGGTCTGGAGGGGCTGCGAGGCCGCCCAGGAGAACGGGTCCAAACCGCGTTCCGATCGGACGAGAATTGAGGGCGGGACACAGTTCCGCGGTTCACTTTCCGCCCGGGCAAACGGCCTATAACTTGCGGCGGGAGGGCTTAAGAGTGGGCCCCCGCAAGTCGGGTGGAGAGCCGGGTGTGGAGAGGAGTAGCGGAGGTTCCCAGTCAGAGTGGGAGTGGAGGTTCCTGGGCAGAGTGGGACTGGAAGTGCCCAGGCTGAGTGGAGTGAATGTGCCCTGGCTGAGTGGAGTGAATGTGGCCAGGCTGAGTGGAGTGGAGGTGCCCAGGCTGAGTGGAGTGCAGGCACCCAGGCAGAGTGGGATTGGAAGTGCCCAGGCTGAGTGGAGTGAATGTGCCCAGGCTGAGTGGAGTGAATGTGCCCAGGCTGAGTGGAGTGGAGGTGCCCAGGCCGAGTGGAGTGCAGGTTCCCAGGCAGAGTGGGACTGGAAGTGACCAGGCTGAGTGGAGTGAATGTGCCCAGGCTGAGTGGAGTGGAGGTGCCCAGGCTGAGTGGAGTTGGGGTTCCCTGGCAGAGTGGAACTGGAAGTGCCAAGGCTGAGTGGAGTGAATGTGCCCAGGCTGAATGGAGTGGAGGTGCCCAGGCTGAGTGGAGTGCAGGTTCCCAGGCAGAGTGGGATTGGAAGTGCCCAGGCTGAGTGGAGTGAATGTGCCCAGGCTGACTGGAGTGGAGGTGCCCAGGCCGAGTGGAGTGCAGGTTCCCAGGCAGAGTGGGACTGGAAGTGCCCAGGCGGAGTGGAGTGAATGTGCCCAGGCTGAATGGGAGTCAATGTGCCTAGACAGAGTGGAGTGAATGTGCCCGGCCGCCGGAGCCCGAAACGTCCGTTTCCCCATTGCCTTGAATGGGCGCGGAGAGAAGGGGTCGCTTTTTGGCTCGTGGCGCGGGCACCGTTGCGCCAATGCGTCAAGTGTCACACCTCCCCGTGCTCGGGGCGGCCCCTTGGAGCTAACTAGCAGGGTCTGGAGGGGCTGCGAGGCCGCCCAGGAGAACGGGTCCAAACCGCGTTCCGATCGGACGAGAATTGAGGGCGGGACACAGTTCCGCGGTTCACTTTCCGCCCGGGCAAAGGGCCTATAACTTGCGGCGGGAGGGCTTAAGAGTGGGCCCCCGCGAGTCGGGTGGAGAGCCGGGTGTGGAGAGGAGTAGCGGAGGTTCCCAGTTAGAGTGGGAATGGAGGTTCCTGGGCAGAGTGTGACTGGAAGTGCCCAGGCTGAGTGGAGTGAATGTGCCCTGGCTGAGTGGAGTGAATGTGCCCAGGCTGAGTGGAGTGAATGTGCCCAGGCTGAGTGGAGTGAATGTGCCCAGGCTGACTGGAGAGAATGTGCCCAGGCTGAGTGGATTGGAGGTGCCCAGGCTGAGTGGAGTGCAGGTTCCCAGGAAGAGTGGGACTGGAAGTGCCCAGGCTGAGTGGAGTGAATGTGCCCAGGCTGAGTGGAGTGAATGTTCCCAGGCTGAATGGGAGTCAATGTGCCTCGACAGAGTGGAGTGAATGTGCCCAGGCAGAGTGGGATTGGAAGTGCCCAGGCTGAGTGGAGTGAATGTGCCCAGGCTGAGTGGAGTGAATGTGCCCAGGCTGAGTGGAGTGGAGGTGCCCAGGCCGAGTGGAGTGCAGGTTCCCAGGCAGAGTGGGACTGGAAGTGACCAGGCTGAGTGGAGTGAATGTGCCCAGGCTGAGTGGAGTGGAGGTGCCCAGGCTGAGTGGAGTTGGGGTTCCCTGGCAGAGTGGAACTGGAAGTGCCAAGGCTGAGTGGAGTGAATGTGCCCAGGCTGAATGGAGTGGAGGTGCCCAGGCTGAGTGGAGTGCAGGTTCCCAGGCAGAGTGGGATTGGAAGTGCCCAGGCTGAGTGGAGTGAATGTGCCCAGGCTGACTGGAGTGGAGGTGCCCAGGCCGAGTGGAGTGCAGGTTCCCAGGCAGAGTGGGACTGGAAGTGCCCAGGCGGAGTGGAGTGAATGTGCCCAGGCTGAATGGGAGTCAATGTGCCTAGACAGAGTGGAGTGAATGTGCCCGGCCGCCGGAGCCCGAAACGTCCGTTTCCCCATTGCCTTGAATGGGCGCGAAGAGAAGGGGTCGCTTTTTGGCTCGTGGCGCGGGCACCGTTGCGCCAATGCGTCAAGTGTCACACCTCCCCGTGCTCGGGGCGGCCCCTTGGAGCTAACTAGCAGGGTCTGGAGGGGCTGCGAGGCCGCCCAGGAGAACGGGTCCAAACCGCGTTCCGATCGGACGAGAATTGAGGGCGGGACACAGTTCCGCGGTTCACTTTCCGCCCGGGCAAAGGGCCTATAACTTGCGGCGGGAGGGCTTAAGAGTGGGCCCCCGCGAGTCGGGTGGAGAGCCGGGTGTGGAGAGGAGTAGCGGAGGTTCCCAGTTAGAGTGGGAATGGAGGTTCCTGGGCAGAGTGTGACTGGAAGTGCCCAGGCTGAGTGGAGTGAATGTGCCCTGGCTGAGTGGAGTGAATGTGCCCAGGCTGAGTGGAGTGAATGTGCCCAGGCTGAGTGGAGTGAATGTGCCCAGGCTGACTGGAGAGAATGTGCCCAGGCTGAGTGGATTGGAGGTGCCCAGGCTGAGTGGAGTGCAGGTTCCCAGGAAGAGTGGGACTGGAAGTGCCCAGGCTGAGTGGAGTGAATGTGCCCAGGCTGAGTGGAGTGAATGTTCCCAGGCTGAATGGGAGTCAATGTGCCTCGACAGAGTGGAGTGAATGTGCCCAGGCTGAGTGGAGTGGAGGTGCCCAGGCTGAGTGGAGTTGGGGTTCCCAGGCAGAGAGGGACTGGAAGTGCCCTGGCTGAGTGGAGTGAATGTGCCCAGGCTGCGTGGAGTGGAGGTTCCCAGGCTGAGTGGAGTGCAGGTTCCCAGCAGAGTGGGATTGGAAGTACCCAGGCTGAGTGGAGTGGAGGTGCCCAGGCTGAGTGGAGTGCAGGTTCCCAGGCAGAGTGGGATTGGAAGTGCCCAGGCTGAGTGGAGTGAATGTGCCCAGGCTGAGTGGAGTGGAGGTGCCCAGGCTGAGTGGAGTTGGGGTTCCCTGGCAGAGTGGGACTGGAAGTGCCAAGGCTGAGTGGAGTGAATGTACCCAGGCTGAGTGGAGTGGAGGTGCCCAGGCTGAGTGGAGTGCTGGTTCCCAGGCAGAGTGGGATTGGAAGTTCCGAGGCTGAGTGGAGTGAATGTCCCCAGGCTGAGTGGATTGCATGTGCCCAGGCTGAGTGGAGTGCAGGTTCCCTGGCAGAGTGGGATTGGAAGTGCCAACGGTGAGTGGAGTGAATGTGCCCAGGCTGAGTGGAGTGGAGGTGCCCAGGCTGAGTGGAGTTGGGGTTCCCTGGCAGAGTGGGACTGGAAGTGCCAAGGCTGAGTGGAGTGAATGTGCCCAGGCTGAGTGGAGTGGAGGTGCCCAGGCCGAGTGGAGTGCAGGTTCCCAGGCAGAGTGGGACTGGAAGTGCCCAGGCGGAGTGGAGTGAATGTGCCCAGGCTGAATGGGAGTCAATGTGCCGAGACAGAGTTGAGTGAATGTGCCCAGCCGCCGGAGCCCGAAACGTGCGTTTCCCCATTGCCTTGAATGGGCGCGGAGAGAGGGGGGCGCTTTTTGGCTCGTGGCGCGGGCACCGTTGCGCCAAAGCGTCAAGTGTCACCCCTCCCCGTGCTCGGGGCGGCCCCTTGGAGCTAACCAGCAGGGTCTGGAGGGGCTGCGAGGCCGCCCAGGAGAACGGGTCCAAACCGCGTTCCGATCGGACGAGAATTGAGGGCGGGACACAGTTCCGCGGTTCACTTTCCGCCCGGGCAAAGGGCCTATAACTTGCGGCGGGAGGGCTTAAGAGTGGGCCCCCGCGAGTCGGGTGGAGAGCCGGGTGTGGAGAGGAGTCGCGGAGGTTCCCAGTCAGAGTGGGAGTGGAGGTTCCTGGGCAGAGTGGGACTGGAAGTGCCAAGGCTGAGTGGAGTGAATGTGCCCAGGCTGAGTGGAGTGGAGGTGCCCAGGCTGAGTGGAGTGCAGGTTCCCAGGCAGAGAGGGACTGGAAGTGCCCTGGCTGAGTGGAGTGAATGTGCCCAGGCTGCGTGGAGTGGAGGTTCCCAGGCTGAGTGGAGTGCAGGTTCCCAGCAGAGTGGGATTGGAAGTACCCAGGCTGAGTGGAGTGGAGGTGCCCAGGCTGAGTGGAGTGCAGGTTCCCAGGCAGAGTGGGATTGGAAGTGCCCAGGCTGAGTGGAGTGAATGTGCCCAGGCTGAGTGGAGTGGAGGTTCCCAGGCTGAGTGGAGTTGGGGTTCCCTGGCAGAGTGGGACTGGAAGTGCCAACGCTGAGTGGAGTGAATGTACCCAGGCTGAGTGGAGTGGAGGTGCCCAGGCTGAGTGGAGTGCTGGTTCCCAGGCAGAGTGGGATTGGAAGTTCCGAGGCTGAGTGCAGTGAATGTCCCCAGGCTGAGTGGATTGCATATGCCCAGGCTGAGTGGAGTCCCGGTTCCCTGGCAGAGTGGGATTGGAAGTGCCCAGGCTGAGTGGAGTGAATGTGCCCAGGCTGACTGGAGTGGAGGTGCCCAGGCCGAGTGGAGTGCAGGTTCCCAGGCAGAGTGGGACTGGAAGTGCCCAGGCGGAGTGGAGTGAATGTGCCCAGGCTGAATGGGAGTCAATGTGCCTAGACAGAGTGGAGTGAATGTGCCCGGCCGCCGGAGCCCGAAACGTGCGTTTCCCCATTGCCTTGAATGGGCGGGGAGAGAGGGGGGCGCTTTTTGGCTCGTGGCGCGGTCACCGTTGCGCCAAAGCGTCAAGTGTCACACCTCCCCGTGCTCGGGGCGGCCCCTTGGAGCTAACTGGCTGAATCTGGAGGGGCTGCGAGGCCGCCCAGGAGAACGGGTCCAAACCGCGTTCCGATCGGACGAGAATTGAGGGCGGGACACAGTTCCGCGGTTCACTTTCCGCCCAGGCAAAGGGCCTATAACTTGCGGCGGGAGGGCTTAAGAGTGGGCCCCCGCGAGTCGGGTGGAGAGCCGGGTGTGGAGAGGAGTAGCGGAGGTTCCCAGTCAGAGTGGGAGTGGAGGTTCCTGGGCAGAGTGGGACTGGAAGTGCCCAGGCTGAGTGGAGTGAATGTGCCCTGGCTGAGTGGAGTGAATGTGCCCAGGCTGAGTGGAGTGGAGGTGCCCAGGCTGAGTAGAGTGCAGGCACCCAGGCAGAGTGGGATTGGAAGTGCCCAGGCTGAGTGGAGTGAATGTGCCCAGGCTGAGTGGAGTGGAGGTGCCCAGGCCGAGTGGAGTGCAGGTTCCCAGGCAGAGTGGGACTGGAAGTGCCCAGGCTGAGTGGAGTGAATGTGCCCAGGCTGAGTGGAGTGGAGGTGCCCAGGCTGAGTGGAGTGAATGTGCCCAGGCTGAGTGGAGTGGAGGTGCCCAGGCCGAGTGGAGTGCAGGTTCCCAGGAAGAGTGGGACTGGAAGTGCCCAGGCTGAGTGGAGTGAATGTGCCCAGGCTGAGTGGAGTGGAGGTGCCCAGGCTGAGTGGAGTGGGACTGGAAGTGCCAAGGCTGAGTGGAGTGAATGTGCCCAGGCTGAGTGGAGTGGAGGTGCCCAGGCTGAGTGGAGTGCAGGTTCCCAGGCAGAGTGGGATTGGAATTGCCCAGGCTGAGTGGAGTGAATGTACCCAGGCTGAGTGGAGTGGAGGTGCCCAGGCTGAGTGGAGTGCAGGTTCCCAGGCAGAGTGGGATTGGAAGTGCCCAGGCTGAGTGGAGTGAATGTGCCCAGGCTGAGTGGAGTGGAGGTGCCCAGGCTGAGTGGAGTGCAGGTTCCCAGGCAGAGTGGGACTGGAAGTGCCCAGGCTGAGTGGAGTGAATGTGCCCAGGCTGAGTGGAGTGGAGGTGCCCAGGCTGAGTGGAGTTGGGGTTCCCTGGCAGAGTGGGACTGGAAGTGCCAAGGCTGAGTGGAGTGAATGTGCCCAGGCTGAGTGGAGTGGAGGTGCCCAGGCCGAGTGGAGTGCAGGTTCCCAGGCAGAATGGGACTGAAAGTGCCTAGGCTGAGTGAAGTGAATGTGCCCAGGCTGAATGGAGTGGAGGTGCCCAGGCTGAGTGGAGTGCAGGTTCCCAGGCAGAGTGGGATTGGAAGTGCCCAGGCTGAGTGGAGTGAATGTGCCCAGGCTGAGTGGAGTGGAGGTGCCCAGGCTGAGTGGAGTTGGGGTTCCCTGGCAGAGTGGGACTGGAAGTGCCAAGGCTGAGTGGAGTGAATGTGCCCAGGCTGAGTGGAGTGGAGGTGCCCAGGCCGAGTGGAGTGCAGGTTCCCAGGCAGAGTGGGACTGGAAGTGCCCAGGCGGAGTGGAGTGAATGTGCCCAGGCTGAATGGGAGTCAATGTGCCAAGACAGAGTGGAGTGAATGTGCCCAGCCGCCGGAGCCCGAAACGTGCGTTTCCCCATTGCCTTGAATGGGCGCGGAGAGAGGGGGGCGCTTTTTGGCTCGTGGCGCGGGCACCGTTGCGCCAAAGCGTCAAGTGTCACCCCTCCCCGTGCTCGGGGCGGCCCCTTGGAGCTAACTAGCAGGGTCTGGAGGGGCTGCGAGGCCGCCCAGGAGAACGGGTCCAAACCGCATTCCGATCGGACGAGAATTGAGGGCGGGACACAGTTCCGCGGTTCACTTTCCGCCCGGGCAAAGGGCCTATAACTTGCGGCGGGAGGGCTTAAGAGTGGGCCCCCGCGAGTCGGGTGGAGAGCCGGGTGTGGAGAGGAGTAGCGGAGGTTCCCAGTCAGAGTGGGAGTGGAGGTTCCTGGGCAGAGTGGGACTGGAAGTGCCCAGGCTGAGTGGAGTGAATGTGCCCTGGCTGAGTGGAGTGAATGTGCCCAGGCTGAGTGGAGTGAATGTGCCCAGGCTGACTGGAGAGAATGTGCCCAGGCTGAGTGGATTGGAGGTGCCCAGGCTGAGTGGAGTGCAGGTTCCCAGGCAGAGTGGGACTGGAAGTGCCCAGGCTGAGTGGAGTGAATGTGCCCAGGCTGAGTGGAGTGAATGTTCCCAGGCTGAATGGGAGTCAATGTGCCTAGACAGAGTGGAGTGAATGTGCCCAGGCTGAGTGGAGTGGAGGTGCCCAGGCTGAGTGGAGTTGGGGTTCCCAGGCAGAGAGGGACTGGAAGTGCCCTGGCTGAGTGGAGTGAATGTGCCCAGGCTGCGTGGAGTGGAGGCTCCCAGGCTGAGTGGAGTGCAGGTTCCCAGCAGAGTGGGATTGGAAGTACCCAGGCTGAGTGGAGTGGAGGTGCCCAGGCCGAGTGGAGTGCAGGTTCCCAGGCAGAGTGGGACTGGAAGTGCCCAGGCTGAGTGGAGTGAATGTGCCCAGGCTGAGTGGAGTGGAGGTGCCCAGGCTGAGTGGAGTGCAGGTTCCCAGGCAGAGTGGGACTGGAAGTGCCAAGGCTGAGTGGAGTGAATGTGCCCAGGCTGAGTGGAGTGGAGGTGCCCAGGCTGAGTGGAGTGCAGGTTCCCAGGCAGAGTGGGATTGGAATTGCCCAGGCTGAGTGGAGTGAATGTACCCAGGCTGAGTGGAGTGGAGGTGCCCAGGCTGAGTGGAGTGCAGGTTCCCAGGCAGAGTGGGATTGGAAGTGCCCAGGCTGAGTGGAGTGAATGTGCCCAGGCTGAGTGGAGTGGAGGTGCCCAGGCTGAGTGGAGTGCAGGTTCCCAGGCAGAGTGGGACTGGAAGTGCCCAGGCTGAGTGGAGTGAATGTGCCCAGGCTGAGTGGAGTGGAGGTGCCCAGGCTGAGTGGAGTTGGGGTTCCCTGGCAGAGTGGGACTGGAAGTGCCCAGGCTGAGTGGAGTGAATGTGCCCTGGCTGAGTGGAGTGAATGTGCCCAGGCTGAGTGGAGTGAATGTGCCCAGGCTGACTGGAGAGAATGTGCCCAGGCTGAGTGGATTGGAGGTGCCCAGGCTGAGTGGAGTGCAGGTTCCCAGGCAGAGTGGGACTGGAAGTGCCCAGGCTGAGTGGAGTGAATGTGCCCAGGCTGAGTGGAGTGAATGTTCCCAGGCTGAATGGGAGTCAATGTGCCTAGACAGAGTGGAGTGAATGTGCCCAGGCTGAGTGGAGTGGAGGTGCCCAGGCTGAGTGGAGTTGGGGTTCCCAGGCAGAGAGGGACTGGAAGTGCCCTGGCTGAGTGGAGTGAATGTGCCCAGGCTGCGTGGAGTGGAGGCTCCCAGGCTGAGTGGAGTGCAGGTTCCCAGCAGAGTGGGATTGGAAGTACCCAGGCTGAGTGGAGTGGAGGTGCCCAGGCTGAGTGGAGTGCAGGTTCCCAGGCAGAGTGGGATTGGAAGTGCCCAGGCTGAGTGGAGTGAATGTGCCCAGGCTGAGTGGAGTGGAGGTGCCCAGTCTGAGTGGAGTTGGGGTTCCCTTGGAGAGTGGGACTGGAAGTGCCAAGGCTGAGTGGAGTGAATGTGCCCAGGCTGAGTGGAGTGAATGTGCCCAGGCTGACTGGAGAGAATGTGCCCAGGCTGAGTGGATTGGAGGTGCCCAGGCTGAGTGGAGTGCAGGTTCCCAGGCAGAGTGGGACTGGAAGTGCCCAGGCTGAGTGGAGTGAATGTGCCCAGGCTGAGTGGAGTGAATGTTCCCAGGCTGAATGGGAGTCAATGTGCCTAGACAGAGTGGAGTGAATGTGCCCAGGCTGAGTGGAGTGGAGGTGCCCAGGCTGAGTGGAGTTGGGGTTCCCAGGCAGAGAGGGACTGGAAGTGCCCTGGCTGAGTGGAGTGAATGTGCCCAGGCTGCGTGGAGTGGAGGCTCCCAGGCTGAGTGGAGTGCAGGTTCCCAGCAGAGTGGGATTGGAAGTACCCAGGCTGAGTGGAGTGGAGGTGCCCAGGCCGAGTGGAGTGCAGGTTCCCAGGCAGAGTGGGACTGGAAGTGCCCAGGCTGAGTGGAGTGAATGTGCCCAGGCTGAGTGGAGTGGAGGTGCCCAGGCTGAGTGGAGTGCAGGTTCCCAGGCAGAGTGGGACTGGAAGTGCCAAGGCTGAGTGGAGTGAATGTGCCCAGGCTGAGTGGAGTGGAGGTGCCCAGGCTGAGTGGAGTGCAGGTTCCCAGGCAGAGTGGGATTGGAATTGCCCAGGCTGAGTGGAGTGAATGTACCCAGGCTGAGTGGAGTGGAGGTGCCCAGGCTGAGTGAAGTGCAGGTTCCCAGGCAGAGTGGGATTGGAAGTGCCCAGGCTGAGTGGAGTGAATGTGCCCAGGCTGAGTGGAGTGGAGGTGCCCAGGCTGAGTGGAGTGCAGGTTCCCAGGCAGAGTGGGACTGGAAGTGCCCAGGCTGAGTGGAGTGAATGTGCCCAGGCTGAGTGGAGTGGAGGTGCCCAGGCTGAGTGGAGTTGGGGTTCCCTGGCAGAGTGGGACTGGAAGTGCCAAGGCTGAGTGGAGTGAATGTGCCCAGGCTGAGTGGAGTGGAGGTGCCCAGGTCGAGTGGAGTGCAGGTTCCCAGGCAGAATGGGACTGAAAGTGCCTAGGCTGAGTGAAGTGAATGTGCCCAGGCTGAATGGAGTGGAGGTGCCCAGGCTGAGTGGAGTGCAGGTTCCCAGGCAGAGTGGGATTGGAAGTGCCCAGGCTGAGTGGAGTGAATGTGCCCAGGCTGAGTGGAGTGGAGGTGCCCAGGCTGAGTGGAGTTGGGGTTCCCTGGCAGAGTGGGACTGGAAGTGCCAAGGCTGAGTGGAGTGAATGTGCCCAGGCTGAGTGGAGTGGAGGTGCCCAGGCCGAGTGGAGTGCAGGTTCCCAGGCAGAGTGGGACTGGAAGTGCCCAGGCGGAGTGGAGTGAATGTGCCCAGGCTGAATGGGAGTCAATGTGCCAAGACAGAGTGGAGTGAATGTGCCCAGCCGCCGGAGCCCGAAACGTGCGTTTCCCGATTGCCTTGAATGGGCGCGGAGAGAGGGGGGCGCTTTTTGGCTCGTGGCGCGGGCACCGTTGCGCCAAAGCGTCAAGTGTCACCCCTCCCCGTGCTCGGGGCGGCCCCTTGGAGCTAACTAGCAGGGTCTGGAGGGGCTGCGAGGCCGCCCAGGAGAACGGGTCCAAACCGCGTTCCGATCGGACGAGAATTGAGGGCGGGACACAGTTCCGCGGTTCACTTTCCGCCCGGGCAAAGGGCCTATAACTTGCGGCGGGAGGGCTTAAGAGTGGGCCCCCGCGAGTCGGGTGGAGAGCCGGGTGTGGAGAGGAGTAGCGGAGGTTCCCAGTCAGAGTGGGAGTGGAGGTTCCTGGGCAGAGTGGGACTGGAAGTGCCCAGGCTGAGTGGAGTGAATGTGCCCTGGCTGAGTGGAGTGAATGTGCCCAGGCTGAGTGGAGTGAATGTGCCCAGGCTGACTGGAGAGAATGTGCCCAGGCTGAGTGGATTGGAGGTGCCCAGGCTGAGTGGAGTGCAGGTTCCCAGGCAGAGTGGGACTGGAAGTGCCCAGGCTGAGTGGAGTGAATGTGCCCAGGCTGAGTGGAGTGAATGTTCCCAGGCTGAATGGGAGTCAATGTGCCTAGACAGAGTGGAGTGAATGTGCCCAGGCTGAGTGGAGTGGAGGTGCCCAGGCTGAGTGGAGTTGGGGTTCCCAGGCAGAGAGGGACTGGAAGTGCCCTGGCTGAGTGGAGTGAATGTGCCCAGGCTGCGTGGAGTGGAGGCTCCCAGGCTGAGTGGAGTGCAGGTTCCCAGCAGAGTGGGATTGGAAGTACCCAGGCTGAGTGGAGTGGAGGTGCCCAGGCTGAGTGGAGTGCAGGTTCCCAGGCAGAGTGGGATTGGAAGTGCCCAGGCTGAGTGTAGTGAATGTGCCCAGGCTGAGTGGAGTGGAGGTGCCCAGGCTGAGTGGAGTTGGGGTTCCCTTGGAGAGTGGGACTGGAAGTGCCAAGGCTGAGTGGAGTGAATGTACCCAGGCTGAGTGGAGTGGAGGTGCCCAGGCTGAGTGGAGTGCTGGTTCCCAGGCAGAGTGGGATTGGAAGTTCCCAGGCTGAGTGGAGTGAATGTCCCCAGGCTGAGTGGATTGCATGTGCCCAGGCTGAGTGGAGTGCAAGTTCCCTGGCAGAGTGGGATTGGAAGTGCCCAGGCTGAGTGGAGTGAATGTGCCCAGGCTGACTGGAGTGGAGGTGCCCAGGCCGAGTGGAGTGCAGGTTCCCAGGCAGAGTGGGACTGGAAGTGCCCAGGCGGAGTGGAGTGAATGTGCCCAGGCTGAATGGGAGTCAATGTGCCTAGACAGAGTGGAGTGAATGTGCCCGGCCGCCGGAGCCCGAAACGTGCGTTTCCCCATTGCCTTGAATGGGCGCGGAGAGAGGGGGGCGCTTTTTGGCTCGTGGCGCGGGCACCGTTGCGCCAAAGCGTCAAGTGTCACCCCTCCCCGTGCTCGGGGCGGCCCCTTGGAGCTAACTAGCAGGGTCTGGAGGGGCTGCGAGGCCGCCCAGGAGAACGGGTCCAAACCGCGTTCCGATCGGACGAGAATTGAGGGCGGGACACAGTTCCGCGGTTCAATTTCCGCCCGGGCAAAGGGCCTATAACTTGCGGCGGGAGGGCTTAAGAGTGGGCCCCCGCGAGTCGGGTGGAGAGCCGGGTGTGGAGAGGAGTAGCGGAGGTTCCCAGTCAGAGTGGGAGTGGAGGTTCCTGGGCAGAGTGGGACTGGAAGAGCCCAGGCTGAGTGGAGTGAATGTGCCCTGGCTGAGTGGAGTGAATGTGCCCAGGCTGAGTGGAGTGGAGGTGCCCAGGCTGAGTAGAGTGCAGGCACCCAGGCAGAGTGGGACTGGAAGTGCCCAGGCTGAGTGGAGTGAATGTGCCCAGGCTGAGTGGAGTGAATGATCCCAGGCTGAATGGGAGTCAAAGTGCCTAGACAGAGTGGAGTGAATGTGCCCGGGCTGAGTGGAGTGGAGGTGCCCAGGCTGAGTGGAGTTGGGGTTCCCAGGCAGAGAGGGACTGGAAGTGCCCTGGCTGAGTGGAGTGAATTTTTCCCAGGCTTCGTGGAGTTGAGGTTCCCAGGCTGAGTGGAGTGCAGGTTCCCAGCAGAGTGGGACTGGAAGTGCCCAGGCTGAGTGGAGTGAATGTGCCCAGGCTGAGTGGAGTGAATGTGCCCAGGCAGAGTGGAGTGAATGTGCCCAGGCTGAGTGGAGTGGAGGTGCCCAGGCTGAGTGGAGTGCAGGTTCCCAGGCAGAGTGGGATTGGAAGTGCCCAGGCTGAGTGGAGTGAATGTGCCCAGGCTGAATGGAGTGGAGGTGCCCAGGCTGAGTGGAGTGCAGGTTCCCAGGCAGAGTGGGACTGGAAGTGCCCAGGCTGAGTGGAGTGAATGTGCCCAGGCTGAATGGAGTGGAGGTGCCCAGGCTGAGTGGAGTGCAGGTTCCCAGGCAGAGTGGGATTGGAAGTGCCCAGGCTGAGTGGAGTGAATGTGCCTAGGCTGAGTGGAGTGGAGGTGCCCAGGCTGAATGGAGTTGGGGTTCACTGGCAGAGTGGGACTGGAAGTGCCAACGGTGAGTGGAGTGAATGTGCCCAGGCTGAGTGGAGTGGAGGTGCCCAGGCTGAGTGGAGTTGGGGTTCCCTGGCAGAGTGGGACTGGAAGTGCCAACGCTGAGTGGAGTGAATGTGCCCAGGCTGAGTGGAGTGGAGGTGCCCAGGCTGAGTGGAGGTGCCCAGGCTGAGTGGGGTGCAGGTTCCCAGGCAGAGTGGGATTGGAAGTGCCCAGGCTGAGTGGAGAGAATGTGCCCAGGCTGAGTGGATTGGAGGTGCCCAGGCTGAGTGGAGTGCAGGTTCCCAGGCAGAGTGGGATTGGAAGTGCCCAGGCTGAGTGGAGTGAATGTGCCCAGGCTGAGTGGAGTGGAGGTGCCCAGGCTGAGTGGAGTTGGGGTTCCCTGGCAGAGTGGGACTGGAAGTGCCAAGGCTGAGTGGAGTGAATGTGCCCAGGCTGAGTGGAGTGGAGGTGCCCAGGCTGAGTAGAGTGCAGGCACCCAGGCAGAGTGGGATTGGAAGTGCCCAGGCTGAGTGGAGTGAATGTGCCCAGGCTGAGTGGAGTGGAGGTGCCCAGGCCGAGTGGAGTGCAGGTTCCCTGGCAGAGTGGGACTGGAAGTGCCAAGGCTGAGTGGAGTGAATGTGCCCAGGCTGAGTGGAGTGGAGGTGCCCAGGCTGAGTGGAGTGCAGGTTCCCAGGCAGAGTGGGATTGGAAGTGCCCAGGCTGAGTGGAGTGAATGTACCCAGGCTGAGTGGAGTGGAGGTGCCCAGGCTGAGTGGAGTGCAGGTTCCCAGGCAGAGTGGGATTGGAAGTGCCCAGGCTGAGTGGAGTGAATGTGCCCAGGCTGAGTGGAGTGGAGGTGCCCAGGCTGAGTGGAGTTGGGGTTCCCTGGCAGAGTGGGACTGGAAGTGCCAAGGCTGAGTGGAGTGAATGTGGCCAGGCTGAGTGGAGTGGAGGTGCCCAGGCCGAGTGGAGTGCAGGTTCCCAGGCAGAGTGGGACTGGAAGTGCCCATGCGGAGTGGAGTGAATGTGCCCAGGCTGAATGGGAGTCAATGTGCCGAGACAGAGTTGAGTGAATGTGCCCAGCCGCCGGAGCCCGAAACGTGCGTTTCCCCATTGCCTTGAATGGGCGCGGAGAGAGGGGGGCGCTTTTTGGCTCGTGGCGCGGGCACCGTTGCGCCAAAGCGTCAAGTGTCACCCCTCCCCGTGCTCGGGGCGGCCCCTTGGAGCTAACCAGCAGGGTCTGGAGGGGCTGCGAGGCCGCCCAGGAGAACGGGTCCAAACCGCGTTCCGATCGGACGAGAATTGAGGGCGGGACACAGTTCCGCGGTTCACTTTCCGCCCGGGCAAAGGGCCTATAACTTGCGGCGGGAGGGCTTAAGAGTGGGCCCCCGCGAGTCGGGTGGAGAGCCGGGTGTGGAGAGGAGTCGCGGAGGTTCCCAGTCAGAGTGGGAGTGGAGGTTCCTGGGCAGAGTGGGACTGGAAGTGCCCAGGCTGAGTGGAGTGAATGTGCCCTGGCTGAGTGGAGTGAATGTGCCCAGGCTGAGTGCAGTGAATGTGCCCAGGCTGAGTGGAGTGAATGTGCCCAGGCTGACTGGAGAGAATGTGCCCAGGCTGAGTGGATTGGAGGTGCCCAGGCTGAGTGGAGTGCAGGTTCCCAGGCAGAGTGGGACTGGAAGTGCCCAGGCTGAGTGGAGTGAATGTGCCCAGGCTGAGTGGAGTGAATGTTCCCAGGCTGAATGGGAGTCAATGTGCCTAGACAGAGTGGAGTGAATGTGCCCAGGCTGAGTGGAGTGGAGGTGCCCAGGCTGAGTGGAGTTGGGGTTCCCAGGCAGAGAGGGACTGGAAGTGCCCTGGCTGAGTGGAGTGAATGTGCCCAGGCTGAATGGGAGTCAATGTGCCTAGACAGAGTGGAGTGAATGTGCCCGGCCGCCGGAGCCCGAAACGTGCGTTTCCCCATTGCCTTGAATGGGCGCGGAGAGAGGGGGGCGCTTTTTGGCTCGTGGCGCGGGCACCGTTGCGCCAAAGCGTCAAGTGTCACACCTCCCCGTGCTCGGGGCGGCCCCTTGGAGCTAACTGGCTGGGTCTGGAGGGGCTGCGAGGCCGCCCAGGAGAACGGGTCCAAACCGCGTTCCGATCGGACGAGAATTGAGGGCGGGACACAGTTCCGCGGTTCACTTTCCGCCCGGGCAAAGGGCCTATAACTTGCGGCGGGAGGGCTTAAGAGTGGGCCCCCGCGAGTCGGGTGGAGAGCCGGGTGTGGAGAGGAGTAGCGGAGGTTCCCAGTCAGAGTGGGAGTGGAGGTTCCTGGGCAGAGTGGGACTGGAAGTGCCTAGGCTGAGTGGAGTGAATGTGCCCTGGCTGAGTGAAGTGAATGTGCCCAGGCTGAGTGGAGTGGAGGTGCCCAGGCTGAGTAGAGTGCAGGCACCCAGGCAGAGTGGGATTGGAAGTGCCCAGGCTGAGTGGAGTGAATGTGCCCTGGCTGAGTGGAGTGAATGTGCCCAGGCTGAGTGGAGTGGAGGTGCCCAGGCTGAGTAGAGTGCAGGCACCCAGGCAGAGTGGGATTGGAAGTGCCCAGGCTGAGTGGAGTGAATGTGCCCAGGCTGAGTGGAGTGGAGGTGCCCAGGCCGAGTGGAGTGCAGGTTCCCAGGTAGAGTGGGACTGGAAGTGCCCAGGCTGAGTGGAGTGAATGTGCCCAGGCTGCGTGGAGTGAATGTGGCCAGGCTGAGTGGAGTGGAGGTGCCCAGGCTGAGTGGAGTGCAGGTTCCCTGGCAGAGTGGGATTGGAAGTGCCAAGGCTGAGTGGAGTGAATGTACCCAGGCTGAGTGGAGTGGAGGTGCCCAGGCTGAGTGGAGTTGGGGTTCCCTGGCAGAGTGGGACTGGAAGTGCCAAGGCTGAGTGGAGTGAATGTACCCAGGCTGAGTGGAGTGGAGGTGCCCAGGCTGAGTGGAGTGCAGGTTCCCAGCAGAGTGGGACTGGAAGTGCCCAGGCTGAGTGGAGTGAATGTGCCCAGGCTGAGTGGAGTGAATGTGCCCAGGCAGAGTGGAGTGAATGTGCCCAGGCTGAGTGGAGTGGAGGTGCCCAGGCTGAGTAGAGTGCAGGCACCCAGGCAGAGTGGGATTGGAAGTGCCCAGGCTGAGTGGAGTGAATGTGCCCTGGCTGAGTGGAGTGAATGTGCCCAGGCTGAGTGGAGTGGAGGTGCCCAGGCTGAGTAGAGTGCAGGCACCCAGGCAGAGTGGGATTGGAAGTGCCCAGGCTGAGTGGAGTGAATGTGCCCAGGCTGAGTGGAGTGGAGGTGCCCAGGCCGAGTGGAGTGCAGGTTCCCAGGTAGAGTGGGACTGGAAGTGCCCAGGCTGAGTGGAGTGAATGTGCCCAGGCTGCGTGGAGTGAATGTGGCCAGGCTGAGTGGAGTGGAGGTGCCCAGGCTGAGTGGAGTGCAGGTTCCCTGGCAGAGTGGGATTGGAAGTGCCCAGGCTGAGTGCAGTGAATGTGCCCAGGCTGAGTGGAGTGGAGGTGCCCAGGCTGAGTGGAGTTGGGGTTCCCTGGCAGAGTGGGACTGGAAGTGCCAAGGCTGAGTGGAGTGAATGTACCCAGGCTGAGTGGAGTGGAGGTGCCCAGGCTGAGTGGAGTGCAGGTTCCCAGCAGAGTGGGACTGGAAGTGCCCAGGCTGAGTGGAGTGAATGTGCCCAGGCTGAGTGGAGTGAATGTGCCCAGGCAGAGTGGAGTGAATGTGCCCAGGCTGAGTGGAGTGGAGGTACCCAGGCTGAGTGGAGTGCAGGTTCCCAGGCAGAGTGGGATTGGAAGTGCCCAGGCTGAGTGGAGTGAATGTGCCCAGGCTGAGTGGAGTGGAGGTGCCCAGGCCGAGTGGAGTGCAGGTTCCCAGGCAGAGTGGGACTGGAAGTGCCCAGGCGGAGTGGAGTGAATGTGCCCAGGCTGAATGGGAGTCAATGTGCCTAGACAGAGTGGAGTGAATGTGCCCAAGGCTGAGTGGAGTGGAGGTGCCCAGGCCGAGTGGAGTGCAGGTTCCCAGGCAGAGTGGGACTGAAAGTGCCCAGGGTGAGTGGAGTGAATGTGCCCAGGCTGAATGGAGTGGAGGTGCCCAGGCTGAGTGGATTGCAGGTTCCCTGGCAGAGTGGGATTGGAAGTGCCCAGGCTGAGTGGAGTGAATGTGCCCAGGCTGAGTGGAGTGGAGGTGCCCAGGCTGAGTGGAGTTGGGGTTCCCTGCCAGAGTGGGACTGGAAGTGCCAACGCTGAGTGGAGTGAATGTGCCCCGGCTGAGTGGAGTGGAGGTGCCCAGGCTGAGTGGAGTGCAGGTTCCCAGGCAGAGTGGGATTGGAAGTGCCCAGGCTCAGTGGAGTAATGTACCCAGGCTGAGTGGAGTGCAGGTGCCCAGGCTGAGTGGAGTGCAGGTTCCCAGGCAGAGTGGGATTGGAAGTGCCCAGGCTGAGTGGAGTGAATGTGCCCAGGCTGAGTGGAGTGGAGGTGCCCAGGCTGAGTAGAGTTGGGGTTCCCTGGCAGAGTGGGACTGGAAGTGCCAACGGTGAGTGGAGTGAATGTGCCCAGGCTGAGTGGAGTGGAGGTGCCCAGGCTGAGTGGAGTTGGGGTTCCCTGGCAGAGTGGGACTGGAAGTGCCAACGCTGAGTGGAGTGAATGTGCCCCGGCTGAGTGGAGTGGAGGTGCCCAGGCTGAGTGGAGTGCAGGTTCCCAGGCAGAGTGGGATTGGAAGTGCCCAGGCTGAGTGGAGTAATGTACCCAGGCTGAGTGGAGTGGAGGTGCCCAGGCTGAGTGGAGTGCAGGTTCCCAGCAGAGTGGGACTGGAAGTGCCCAGGCTGAGTGGAGTGAATGTGCCCAGGCTGAATGGAGTGGAGGTGCCCAGGCTGAGTGGAGGTGCCCAGGCTGAGTGGAGTGCAGGTTTTCAGGCAGAGTGGGATTGGAAGTGCCCAGGCTGAGTGGAGTGAATGTACCCAGGCTGAGTGGAGTGGAGGGGCCCAGACTGAGTGGAGTGCAGGTTCCCAGGCAGAGTGGGATTGGAAGTGCCCAGGCTGAGTGGAGTGAATGTGCCCAGGCTGAGTGGAGTGGAGGTGCCCAGGCTGAGTAGAGTTGGGGTTCCCTGGCAGAGTGGGACTGGAAGTGCCAACGGTGAGTGGAGTGAATGTGCCCAGGCTGAGTGGAGTGGAGGTGCCCAGGCTGAGTGGAGTTGGGGTTCCCTGGCAGAGTGGGACTGGAAGTGCCAACGCTGAGTGGAGTGAATGTGCCCCGGCTGAGTGGAGTGGAGGTGCCCAGGCTGAGTGGAGTGCAGGTTCCCAGGCAGAGTGGGATTGGAAGTGCCCAGGCTGAGTGGAGTAATGTACCCAGGCTGAGTCGAGTGCAGGTGCCCAGGCTGAGTGGAGTGCAGGTTCCCAGGCAGAGTGGGATTGGAAGTGCCCAGGCTGAGTGGAGTGAATGTGCCCAGGCTGAGTGGAGTGGAGGTGCCCAGGCCGAGTGGAGTGCAGGTTCCCAGGCAGAGTGGGACTGGAAGTGCCCAGGCGGAGTGGAGTGAATGTGCCCAGGCTGAATGGGAGTCAATGTGCCTAGACAGAGTGGAGTGAATGTGCCCGGCCGCCGGAGCCCGAAACGTGCGTTTCCCAATTGCCTTGAATGGGCGCGGAGAGAGGGGGGCACTTTTTGGCTCGTGGCGCGGTCACCGTTGCGCCAAAGCATCAAGTGTCACACCTCCCCGTGCTCGGGGCGGCCCCTTGGAGCTATCTTGCGGGGTTTGGAGGGGCTGCGAGGCAGCCCAGGAGAACGGGTCCAAACCGCGTTCCGATCGGACGAGAATTAAGGGCGGGACACAGTTCCGCGGTTCACTTTCCGCCCGGGCAAAGGGCATATAACTTGCGGCGGGAGGGCTTAAGAGTGGGCCCCCGCGAGTCGGGTGGAGAGCCGGGTGTGGAGAGGAGTAGCGGAGGTTCCCAGTCAGAGTGGGAGTGGAGGTTCCTGGGCAGAGTGGGACTGGAAGTGCCCAGGCTGAGTGGAGTGAATGTGCCCTGGCTGAGTGGAGTGAATGTGCCCAGGCTGAATGGAGTGGAGGTGCCCAGGCTGAGTGGAGGTGCCCAGGCTGAGTGGAGTGCAGGTTTTCAGGCAGAGTGGGATTGGAAGTGCCCAGGCAGAGTGGAGTGAATGTACCCAGGCTGAGTGGAGTGGAGGGGCCCAGGCTGAGTGGAGTGCAGGTTCCCAGGCAGAGTGGGATTGGAAGTGCCCAGGCTGAGTGGAGTGAATGTGCCCAGGCTGAGTGGAGTGGAGGTGCCCAGGCTGAGTAGAGTTGGGGTTCCCTGGCAGAGTGGGACTGGAAGTGCCCAGGCTGAGTGGAGTGAATGTGCCCAGGCTGAGTGGAGTGGAGGTGCCCAGGCTGAGTGGAGTTGGGGTTCCCTGCCAGAGTGGGACTGGAAGTGCCAACGCTGAGTGGAGTGAATGTGCCCCGGCTGAGTGGAGTGGAGGTGCCCAGGCTGAGTGGAGTGCAGGTTCCCAGGCAGAGTGGGATTGGAAGTGCCCAGGCTCAGTGGAGTAATGTACCCAGGCTGAGTGGAGTGCAGGTGCCCAGGCTGAGTGGAGTGCAGGTTCCCAGGCAGAGTGGGATTGGAAGTGCCCAGGCTGAGTGGAGTGAATGTGCCCAGGCTGAGTGGAGTGGAGGTGCCCAGGCCGAGTGGAGTGCAGGTTCCCAGGCAGAGTGGGACTGGAAGTGCCCAGGCGGAGTGGAGTGAATGTGCCCAGGCTGAATGGGAGTCAATGTGCCTAGACAGAGTGGAGTGAATGTGCCCGGCCGCCGGAGCCCGAAACGTGCGTTTCCCCATTGCCTTGAATGGGCGCGGAGAGAGGGGGGCACTTTTTGGCTCGTGGCGCGGTCACCGTTGCGCCAAAGCGTCAAGTGTCACACCTCCCCGTGCTCGGGGCGGCCCCTTGGAGCTAACTTGCGGGGTTTGGAGGGGCTGCGAGGCCGCCCAGGAGAACGGGTCCAAACCGCGTTCCGATCGGACGAGAATTAAGGGCGGGACACAGTTCCGCGGTTCACTTTCCGCCCGGGCAAAGGGCCTATAACTTGCGGCGGGAGGGCTTAAGAGTGGGCCCCCGCGAGTCGGGTGGAGAGCCGGGTGTGGAGAGGAGTAGCGGAGGTTCCCAGTCAGAGTGGGAGTGGAGGTTCCTGGGCAGAGTGGGACTGGAAGTGCCCAGGCTGAGTGGAGTGAATGTGCCCTGGCGGAGTGGAGTGAATGTGGCCAGGCTGAGTGGAGTGGACGTGCCCAGGCCGAGTGGAGTGCAGGTTCTCAGGCAGAGTGGGACTGGAAGTGCCCAGGCTGAGTGGAGTGAATGTGCCCAGGCTGAGTGGAGTGGAGGTGCCCAGGCCGAGTGGAGCGCAGGTTCCCAGGCAGAGTGGGACTGGAAGTGCCCAGGCTGAGTGGAGTGAATGTGCCCAGGCTGAGTGGAGTGGAGGTGCCCAGGCTGAGTGGAGTTGGGGTTCCCTGGCAGAGTGGGACTGGAAGTGCCAAGGCTGAGTGGAGTGAATGTGCCCAGGCTGAGTGGAGTGGAGGTGCCCAGGCCGAGTGGAGTGCAGGTTCCCAGGCAGAGTGGGACTGAAAGTGCCCAGGCTGAGTGGAGTGAATGTGCCCAGGCTGAATGGAGTGGAGGTGCCCAGGCTGAGTGGAGTGCAGGTTCCCTGGCAGAGTGGGATTGGAAGTGCCCATGCTGAGTGGAGTGAATGTGCCCAGGCTGAGTGGAGTGGAGGTGCCCAGGCTGAGTGGAGTTGGGGTTCCCTGGCAGAGTGGGACTGGAAGTGCCAAGGCTGAGTGGAGTGAAGGTACCCAGGCTGAGTGGAGTGGAGGTGCCCAGGCTGAGTGGAGTGCAGGTTCCCAGCAGAGTGGGACTGGAAGTGGCCAGGCTGAGTGGAGTGAATGTGCCCAGGCTGAATGGAGTGGAGGTGCCCAGGCTGAGTGGAGGTGCCCAGGCTGAGTGGAGTGCAGGTTCCCAGGCAGAGTGGGATTGGAAGTGCCCAGGCTGAGTGGAGTGAATGTACCCAGGCTGAGTGGAGTGGAGGGGCCCAGGCTGAGTGGAGTGCAGGTTCCCAGGCAGAGTGGGATTGGAAGTGCCCAGGCTGAGTGGAGTGAATGTGCCCAGGCTGAGTGGAGTGGAGGTGCCCAGGCTGAGTAGAGTTGGGGTTCCCTGGCAGAGTGGGACTGGAAGTGCCAACGGTGAGTGGAGTGAATGTGCCCAGGCTGAGTGGAGTGGAGGTGCCCAGGCTGAGTGGAGTTGGGGTTCCCTGGCAGAGTGGGACTGGAAGTGTCAACGCTGAGTGGAGTGAATGTGCCCCGGCTGAGTGGAGTGGAGGTTCCCAGGCTGAGTGGAGTGCAGGCACCCAGGCAGAGTGGGATTGGAAGTGCCCAGGCTGAGTGGAGTGAATGTGCCCAGGCTGAGTGGAGTGGAGGTGCCCAGGCTGAGTGGAGTTGGGGTTCCCTGGCAGAGTGGGACTGGAAGTGCCAAGGCTGAGTGGAGTGAAGGTACCCAGGCTGAGTGGAGTGGAGGTGCCCAGGCTGAGTGGAGTGCAGGTTCCCAGCAGAGTGGGACTGGAAGTGGCCAGGCTGAGTGGAGTGAATGTGCCCAGGCTGAATGGAGTGGAGGTGCCCAGGCTGAGTGGAGGTGCCCAGGCTGAGTGGAGTGCAGGTTCCCAGGCAGAGTGGGATTGGAAGTGCCCAGGCTGAGTGGAGTGAATGTACCCAGGCTGAGTGGAGTGGAGGGGCCCAGGCTGAGTGGAGTGCAGGTTCCCAGGCAGAGTGGGATTGGAAGTGCCCAGGCTGAGTGGAGTGAATGTGCCCAGGCTGAGTGGAGTGGAGGTGCCCAGGCTGAGTAGAGTTGGGGTTCCCTGGCAGAGTGGGACTGGAAGTGCCAACGGTGAGTGGAGTGAATGTGCCCAGGCTGAGTGGAGTGGAGGTGCCCAGGCTGAGTGGAGTTGGGGTTCCCTGGCAGAGTGGGACTGGAAGTGTCAACGCTGAGTGGAGTGAATGTGCCCCGGCTGAGTGGAGTGGAGGTTCCCAGGCTGAGTGGAGTGCAGGCACCCAGGCAGAGTGGGATTGGAAGTGCCCAGGCTGAGTGGAGTGAATGTGCCCAGGCTGAGTGGAGTGGAGGTGCCCAGGCTGAGTGGAGTTGGGGTTCCCTGGCAGAGTGGGACTGGAAGTGCCAAGGCTGAGTGGAGTGAATGTGCCCAGGCTGAGTGGAGTGGAGGTGCCCAGGCCGAGTGGAGTGCAGGTTCCCAGGCAGAGTGGGACTGGAAGTGCCCAGGCGGAGTGGAGTGAATGTGCCCAGGCTGAATGGGAGTCAATGTGCCTAGACAGAGTGGAGTGAATGTGCCCGGCCGCCGGAGCCCGAAACGTGCGTTTCCCCATTGCCTTGAATGGGCGCGGAGAGAGGGGGGCGCTTTTTGGCACGTGACGCGGGCACCGTTGCGCCAAAGCGTCAAGTGTCAAACCTCCCCGTGCTCGGGGCGGCCCCTTGGAGCTAACTGGCTGGGTCTGGAGGGGCTGCGAGGCCGCCCAGGAGAACGGGTCCAAACCGCGTTCCGATCGGACGAGAATTGAGGGCGGGACACAGTTCCGCGGTTCACTTTCCGCCCGGGCAAAGGGCCTATATCTTGCGGCGGGAGGGCTTAAGAGTGGGCCCCCGCGAGTCGGGTGGAGAGCCGGGTGTGGAGAGGAGTAGCGGAGGTTCCCAGTCAGAGTGGGAGTGGAGGTTCCTGGGCAGAGTGGGACTGGAAGTGCCCAGGCTGAGTGGAGTGAATGTGCCCAGGCTGAGTGGAGTGAATGTGCCCAGGCTGAGTGGAGTGAATGTGCCCAGGCTGAGTGGAGAGAATGTGCCCAGGCTGACTGGAGAGAAATGTGCCCAGGCTGAGTGGATTGGAGGTGCCCAGGCTGAGTGGAGTGCAGGTTCCCAGGCAGAGTGGGACTGGAAGTGCCGAGGCTGAGTGGAGTGAATGTGCCCAGGCTGAGTGGAGTGAATTATCCCAGGCTGAATGGGAGTCAATGTGCCTAGACAGAGTGGAGTGAATGTGCCCAGGCTGAGTGGAGTGGAGGTGCCCAGTCTGAGTGGAGTTGGGGTTCCCAGGCAGAGAGGGACTGGAAGTTCCCTGGCTGAGTTTAGTGAATTTTCCCCAGGCTGCGTGGAGTGGAGGTTCCCAGCAGAGTGGGACTGGAAGTGCCCAGGCTGAGTGGAGTGAATGTGCCCAGGCTGAGTGGAGTGAATGTGCCCAGGCAGAGTGGAGTGAATGTGCCCAGGCTGAGTGGAGTGGAGGTGCCCAGGCTGAGTGGAGTGCAGGTTCCCAGGCAGAGTGGGACTGGAAGTGCCCAGGCTGAGTGGAGTGAATGTTCCCAGGCTGAATGGAGTGGAGGTGCCCAGGCTGAGTGGAGTGCAGGTTCCCAGGCAGAGTGGGATTGGAAGTGCCCAGGCTGAGTGGAGTGAATGTGCCTAGGCTGAGTGGAGTGGAGGTGCCCAGGCTGAATGGAGTTGGGGTTCCCTGGCAGAGTGGGACTGGAAGTGCCAACGGTGAGTGGAGTGAATGTGCCCAGGCTGAATGGGAGTCAATGTGCCTAGACAGAGTGGAGTGAATGTGCCCGGCCGCCGGAGCCCGAAACGTGCGTTTCCCCATTGCCTTGAATGGGCGCGGAGAGAGGGGGGCGCTTTTTGGCTCGTGGCGCGGGCACCGTTGCGCCAAAGCGTCAAGTGTCACACCTCCCCGTGCTCGGGGCGGCCCCTTGGAGCTAACTGGCTGGGTCTGGAGGGGCTGCGAGGCCGCCCAGGAGAACGGGTCCAATCCGCGTTCCGATCGGACGAGAATTGAGGGCGGGACACAGTTCCGCGGTTCACTTTCCGCCCGGGCAAAGGGCCTATAACTTGCGGTGGGAGGGCTTAAGAGTGGGCCCCCGCGAGTCGGGTGGAGAGCCGGGTGTGGAGAGGAGTAGCGGAGGTTCCCAGTCAGAGTGGGAGTGGAGGTTCCTGGGCAGAGTGGGACTGGAAGTGCCCAGGCTGAGTGGAGTGAATGTGCCATGGCTGAGTGGAGTGAATGTGCCCAGGCTGAGTGGAGTGAATGTGCCCAGGCTGAGTGGAGTGAATGTGCCCAGGCTGAGTGGAGAGAATGTGCCCAGGCTGAGTGGATTGGAGGTGCCCAGGCTGAGTGGAGTGCAGGTTCCCAGGCAGAGTGGGACTGGAAGTGCCCAGGCTGAGTGGAGTGAATGTGCCCAGGCTGAGTGGAGTGAATGATCCCAAGCTGAATGGGAGTCAATGTGCCTAGACAGAGTGGAGTGAATGTGCCCAGGCTGAGTGGAGTGGAGGTGCCCAGGCTGAGTGGAGTTGGGGTTCCCAGGCAGAGAGGGACTGGAAGTGCCCTGCCTGAGTGGAGTGAATTTTCCCCAGGCTGAGTGGAGTGAATGTTCCCAGGCTGAATGGGAGTCAATGTGCCTAGACAGAGTGGAGTGAATGTGCCCAGGCTGAGTGGAGTGGAGGTGCCCAGGCTGAGTGGAGTTGGGGTTCCCAGGCAGAGAGGGACTGGAAGTGCCCTGGCTGAGTGGAGTGAATGTGCCCAGGCTGCGTGGAGTGGAGGTTCCCAGGCTGAGTGGAGTGCAGGTTCCCAGCAGAGTGGGACTGGAAGTGCCCAGGCTGAGTGGAGTGCAGGTTCCCAGCAGAGTGGGACTGGAAGTGCCCAGGCTGAGTGGAGTGAATGTGCCCAGGCTGAGTGGAGTGAATGTGCCCAGGCAGAGTGGAGTGAATGTGCCCAGGCTGAGTGGAGTGGAGGTGCCCAGGCTGAGTGGAGTGCAGGTTCCCAGGCAGAGTGGGACTGGAAGTGCCCAGGCTGAGTGGAGTGAATGTGCCCAGGCTGAATGGAGTGGAGGTGCCCAGGCTGAGTGGAGTGGAGGTGCCCAGGCTGAGTGGAGTTGGGGTTCCCAGGCAGTGAGGGACTGGAAGTGCCCTGGCTGAGTGGAGTGAATGTGCCCAGGCAGCGTGGAGTGGAGGTTCCCAGGCTGAGTGGATTGCATGTGCCCAGGCTGAGTGGATTGCATGTGCCCAGGCTGAGTGGAGTGCAGGTTCCCTGGCAGAGTGGGATTGGAAGTGCCCAGGCTGAGTGGAGAGAATGTGCCCAGGCTGAGTGGATTGGAGGTGCCCAGGCTGAGTGGAGTGAATGTGCCCAGGCTGAGTGGAGTGAATGTTCCCAGGCTGAATGGGAGTCAATGTGCCTAGACAGAGTGGAGTGAATGTGCCCAGGCTGAGTGGAGTGGAGGTGCCCAGGCTGAGTGGAGTTGGGGTTCCCAGGCAGAGAGGGACTGGAAGTGCCCTGGCTGAGTGGAGTGAATGTGCCCAGGCTGAATGGGAGTCAATGTGCCTAGACAGAGTGGAGTGAATGTGCCCAGGCTGAGTGGAGTGGAGGTGCCCAGGCTGAGTGGAGTTGGGGTACCCAGGCAGAGAGGGACTGGAAGTGCCCTGGCTGAGTGGAGTGAATGTGCCCAGGCTGCGTGGAGTGAATGTGGCCAGGCTGAGTGGAGTGGAGGTGCCCAGGCTGAGTGGAGTGCAGGCACCCAGGCAGAGTGGGATTGGAAGTGCCCAGGCTGAGTGGAGTGAATGTGCCCAGGCCGAGTGGAGTGGAGGTGCCCAGGCTGAGTGGAGTTGGGGTTGCCTGGCAGAGTGGGACTGGAAGTGCCAAGGCTGAGTGGAGTGAATGTGCCCAGGCTGAGTGGAGTGGAGGTGCCCAGGCAGAGTGGAGTGCAGGTTCCCAGGCAGAGTGGGACTGAAAGTGCCCAGGCTGAGTGGAGTTAATGTGCCCAGGCTGAATGGAGTGGAGGTGCCCAGGCTGAGTGGAGTGAATGTGCCCAGGCTGAGTGGAGTGGAGGTGCCCAGGCTGAGTGGAGTGCAGGTTCCCAGCAGAGTGGGACTGGAAGTGCCCAGGCTGAGTGGAGTGAATGTGCCCAGGCTGAGTGGAGTGAATGTGCCCAGGCAGAGTGGAGTGAATGTGCCCAGGCTCAGTGGAGTGGAGGTGCCCAGGCTGAGTGGAGTGCAGGTTCCCAGGCAGAGTGGGATTGGAAGTGCCCAGGCTGAGTGGAGTGAATGTGCCCAGGCTGAGTGGAGTGGAGGTGCCCAGGCCGAGTGGAGTGCAGGTTCCCAGGCAGAGTGGGACTGGAAGTGCCCAGGCGGAGTGGAGTGAATGTGCCCAGGCTGAATGGGAGTCAATGTGCCTAGACAGAGTGGAGTGAATGTGCCCGGCCGCCGGAGCCCGAAACGTGCGTTTCCCCATTGCCTTGAATGGGCGCGGAGAGAGGGGGGCGCTTTTTGGCTCGTGGCGCGGGCACCGTTGCGCCAAAGCGTCAAGTGTCACACCTCCCCGTGCTCGGGGCGGCCCCTTGGAGCTAACTGGCTGGGTCTGGAGGGGCTGCGAGGCCGCCCAGGAGAACGGGTCCAATCCGCGTTCCGATCGGACGAGAATTGAGGGCGGGACACAGTTCCGCGGTTCACTTTCCGCCCGGGCAAAGGGCCTATAACTTGCGGTGGGAGGGCTTAAGAGTGGGCCCCCGCGAGTCGGGTGGAGAGCCGGGTGTGGAGAGGAGTAGCGGAGGTTCCCAGTCAGAGTGGGAGTGGAGGTTCCTGGGCAGAGTGGGACTGGAAGTGCCCAGGCTGAGTGGAGTGAATGTGCCCTGGCTGAGTGGAGTGAATGTGCCCAGGCTGAGTGGAGTGAATGTGCCCAGGCTGAGTGGAGTGAATGTGCCCAGGCTGAGTGGAGAGAATGTGCCCAGGCTGAGTGGATTGGAGGTGCCCAGGCTGAGTGGAGTGCAGGTTCCCAGGCAGAGTGGGACTGGAAGTGCCCAGGCTGAGTGGAGTGAATGTGCCCAGGCTGAGTGGAGTGAATGATCCCAAGCTGAATGGGAGTCAATGTGCCTAGACAGAGTGGAGTGAAAGTGCCCAGGCTGAGTGGAGTGGAGGTGCCCAGGCTGAGTGGAGTTGGGGTTCCCAGGCAGAGAGGGACTGGAAGTGCCCTGGCTGAGTGGAGTGAATTTTCCCCAGGCTGAGTGGAGTGAATGTTCCCAGGCTGAATGGGAGTCAATGTGCCTAGACAGAGTGGAGTGAATGTGCCCAGGCTGAGTGGAGTGGAGGTGCCCAGGCTGAGTGGAGTTGGGGTTCCCAGGCAGAGAGGGACTGGAAGTGCCCTGGCTGAGTGGAGTGAATGTGCCCAGGCTGCGTGGAGTGGAGGTTCCCAGGCTGAGTGGAGTGCAGGTTCCCAGCAGAGTGGGACTGGAAGTGCCCAGGCTGAGTGGAGTGAATGTGCCCAGGCTGAGTGGAGTGAATGTGCCCAGGCAGAGTGGAGTGAATGTGCCCAGGCTGAGTGGAGTGGAGGTGCCCAGGCTGAGTGGAGTGCAGGTTCCCAGGCAGAGTGGGACTGGAAGTGCCCAGGCTGAGTGGAGTGAATGTGCCCAGGCTGAATGGAGTGGAGGTGCCCAGGCTGAGTGGAGTGGAGGTGCCCAGGCTGAGTGGAGTTGGGGTTCCCAGGCAGTGAGGGACTGGAAGTGCCCTGGCTGAGTGGAGTGAATGTGCCCAGGCAGCGTGGAGTGGAGGTTCCCAGGCTGAGTGGATTGCATGTGCCCAGGCTGAGTGGATTGCATGTGCCCAGGCTGAGTGGAGTGCAGGTTCCCTGGCAGAGTGGGATTGGAAGTGCCCAGGCTGAGTGGAGAGAATGTGCCCAGGCTGAGTGGATTGGAGGTGCCCAGGCTGAGTGGAGTGCAGGTTCCCAGGCAGAGTGTGACTGAAAGTGCCCAGGCTGAGTGGAGTGAATGTGCCCAGGCTGAATGGAGTGGAGGTGCCCAGGCTGAGTGGAGGTGCCCAGGCTGAGTGGAGTGCAGGTTCCCAGGCAGAGTGGGATTGGAAGTGCCCAGGCTGAGTGGAGTGAATGTGCCCTGGCTGAGTGGAGTGAATGTGCCCAGGCTGAGTGGCGTGGAGGTGCCCAGGCTGAGTAGAGTGCAGGCACCCAGGCAGAGTGGGATTGGAAGTGCCCAGGCTGAGTGGAGTGAATGTGCCCAGGCTGAGTGGAGTGGAGGTGCCCAGGCCGAGTGGAGTGCAGGTTCCCAGGCAGAGTGGGACTGGAAGTGCCCAGGCTGAGTGGAGTGAATGTGCCCAGGCTGAGTGGAGTGGAGGTGCCCAGGCCGAGTGGAGTGCAGGTTCCCAGGCAGAGTGGGACTGAAAGGGCCCAGGCTGAGTGGAGTGAATGTGCCCAGGCTGAATGGAGTGGAGGTGCCCAGGCTGAGTGGAGTGCAGGTACCCTGGCAGAGTGGGATTGGAAGTGCCCAGGCTGAGTGGAGTGAATGTGCCCAGGCTGAGTGGAGTGGAGGTGCCCAGGCTGAGTGGAGTTGGGGTTCCCTGGCAGAGTGGGACTGGAAGTGCCAAGGCTGAGTGGAGTGAAGGTACCCAGGCTGAGTGGAGTGGAGGTGCCCAGGCTGAGTGGAGTGCAGGTTCCCAGCAGAGTGGGACTGGAAGTGCCCAGGCTGAGTGGAGTGAATGTGCCCAGGCTGAATGGAGTGGAGGTGCCCAGGGTGAGTGGAGGTGCCCAGGCTGAGTGGAGTGCAGGTTCCCAGGCACAGTGGGATTGGAAGTGCCCAGGCTGAGTGGAGTGAATGTACCCAGGCTGAGTGGAGTGGAGGGGCCCAGGCTGAGTGGAGTGCAGGTTCCCAGGCAGAGTGGGATTGGAATTGCCCAGGCTGAGTGGAGTGAATGTGCCCAGGCTGAGTGGAGTGAATGATCCCAGGCTGAATGGAGTGGAGGTGCCCAGGCTGAGTGGAGTGGAGGTGCCCAGGCTGAGTGGAGTTGGGGTTCCCAGGCAGTGAGGGACTGGGAGTGCCCTGGCTGAGTGGAGTGAATGTGCCCAGGCAGCGTGGAGTGGAGGTTCCCAGGCTGAGTCGATTGCATGTGCCCAGGCTGAGTGGATTGCATGTGCCCAGGCTGAGTGGAGTGCAGGTTCCCTGGCAGAGTGGGATTGGAAGTGCCCAGGCTGAGTGGAGAGAATGTGCCCAGGCTGAGTGGATTGGAGGTGCCCAGGCTGAGTGGAGTGCAGGTTCCCAGGCAGAGTGTGACTGAAAGTGCCGAGGCTGAGTGGAGTGAATGTGCCCAGGCTGAATGGAGTGGAGGTGCCCAGGCTGAGTGGAGGTGCCCAGGCTGAGTGGAGTGCAGGTTCCCAGGCAGAGTGGGATTGGAAGTGCCCAGGCTGAGTGGAGTGAATGTGCCCTGGCTGAGTGGAGTGAATGTGCCCAGGCTGAGTGGCGTGGAGGTGCCCAGGCTGAGTAGAGTGCAGGCACCCAGGCAGAGTGGGATTGGAAGTGCCCAGGCTGAGTGGAGTGAATGTGCCCAGGCTGAGTGGAGTGGAGGTGCCCAGGCCGAGTGGAGTGCAGGTTCCCAGGCAGAGTGGGACTGGAAGTGCCCAGGCTGAGTGGAGTGAATGTGCCCAGGCTGAGTGGAGTGGAGGTGCCCAGGCCGAGTGGAGTGCAGGTTCCCAGGCAGAGTGGGACTGAAAGTGCCCAGGCTGAGTGGACTGAATGTGCCCAGGCTGAATGGAGTGGAGGTGCCCAGGCTGAGTGGAGTGCAGGTACCCTGGCAGAGTGGGATTGGAAGTGCCCAGGCTGAGTGGAGTGAATGTGCCCAGGCTGAGTGGAGTGGAGGTGCCCAGGCTGAGTGGAGTTGGGGTTCCCTGGCAGAGTGGGACTGGAAGTGCCAAGGCTGAGTGGAGTGAAGGTACCCAGGCTGAGTGGAGTGGAGGTGCCCAGGCTGAGTGGAGTGCAGGTTCCCAGCAGAGTGGGACTGGAAGTGCCCAGGCTGAGTGGAGTGAATGTGCTCAGGCTGAATGGAGTGGAGGTGCCCAGGCTGAGTGGAGTGAATGTGCCCAGGCTGAGTGGAGTGGAGGTGCCCAGGCTGAGTAGAGTTGGGGTTGGGGTTGGCTCGTGGCGCGGTCACCGTTGCGCCAAAGCGTCAAGTGTCACACCTCCCCGTGCTCGGGGCGGCCCCTTGGAGCTAACTTGCGGGGTTTGGAGGGGCTGCGAGGCCGCCCAGGAGAACGGGTCCAAACCGCGTTCCGATCGGACGAGAATTAAGGGCGGGACACAGTTCCGCGGTTCACTTTCCGCCCGGGCAAAGGGCCTATAACTTGCGGCGGGAGGGCTTAAGAGTGGGCCCCCGCGAGTCGGGTGGAGAGCCGGGTGTGGAGAGGAGTAGCGGAGGTTCCCAGTCAGAGTGGGAGTGGAGGTTCCTGGGCAGAGTGGGACTGGAAGTGCCCAGGCTGAGTGGAGTGAATGTGCCCTGGCTGAGTGGAGTGAATGTGGCCAGGCTGAGTGGAGTGGAGGTGCCCAGGCCGAGTGGAGTGCAGGTTCCCAGGCAGAGTGGGACTGGAAGTGCCCAGGCTGAGTGGAGTGAATGTGCCCAGGCTGAGTGGAGTGGAGGTGCCCAGGCCGAGTGGAGTGCAGGTTCCCAGGCAGAGTGGGACTGGAAGTGCCCAGGCTGAGTGGAGTGAATGTGCCCAGGCTGAGTGGAGTGGAGGTGCCCAGGCTGAGTGGAGTTGGGGTTCCCTGGCAGAGTGGGACTGGAAGTGCCAAGGCTGAGTGGAGTGAATGTGCCCAGGCTGAGTGGAGTGCAGGTTCCCAGGCAGAGTGGGATTGGAAGTGCCCAGGCTGAGTGGAGTGAATGTACCCAGGCTGAATGGAGTGGAGGGGCCCAGGCTGAGTGGAGTGCAGGTTCCCAGGCAGAGTGGGATTGGAAGTGCCCAGGCTGAGTGGAGTGAATGTGCCCAGGCTGAGTGGAGTGGAGGTGCCCAGGCTGAGTAGAGTTGGGGTTCCCTGGCAGAGTGGGACTGGAAGTGCCAACGGTGAGTGGAGTGAAGGTACCCAGGCTGAGTGGAGTGGAGGTGCCCAGGCTGAGTGGAGTTGGGGTTCCCTGGCAGAGTGGGACTGGAAGTGCCAACGCTGAGTGGAGTTAATGTGCCCCGGCTGAGTGGAGTGGAGGTGCCCAGGCCTAGTGGAGTGCAGGTTCCCAGGCAGAGTGGGATTGGAAGTGCCCAGGCTGAGTGGAGTAATGTACCCAGGCTGAGTGGAGTGCAGGTGCCCAGGCTGAGTGGAGTGCAGGTTCCCAGGCAGAGTGGGATTGGAAGTGCCCAGGCTGAGTGGAGTGAATGTGCCCAGGCTGAGTGGAGTGGAGGTGCCCAGGCCGAGTGGAGTGCAGGTTCCCAGGCAGAGTGGGACTGGAAGTGCCCAGGCGGAGTGGAGTGAATGTGCCCAGGCTGAATGGGAGTCAATGTG
Source organism: Conger conger (assembly GCF_963514075.1). Taxonomy (NCBI): domain Eukaryota; kingdom Metazoa; phylum Chordata; class Actinopteri; order Anguilliformes; family Congridae; genus Conger; species Conger conger. The sequence goes on from NW_026890377.1 coordinate 227,264, forward strand.
CCTAGACAGAGTGGAGTGAATGTGCCCGGCCGCCGGAGCCCGAAACGTGCGTTTCCCCATTGCCTTGAATGGGCGCGGAGAGAGGGGGGCACTTTTTGGCTCGTGGCGCGGTCACCGTTGCGCCAAAGCGTCAAGTGTCACACCTCCCCGTGCTCGGGGCGGCCCCTTGGAGCTAACTTGCGGGGTTTGGAGGGGCTGCGAGGCCGCCCAGGAGAACGGGTCCAAACCGCGTTCCGATCGGACGAGAATTAAGGGCGGGACACAGTTCCGCGGTTCACTTTCCGCCCGGGCAAAGGGCCTATAACTTGCGGCGGGAGGGCTTAAGAGTGGGCCCCCGCGAGTCGGGTGGAGAGCCGGGTGTGGAGAGGAGTAGCGGAGGTTCCCAGTCAGAGTGGGAGTGGAGGTTCCTGGGCAGAGTGGGACTGGAAGTGCCCAGGCTGAGTGGAGTGAATGTGCCCTGGCTGAGTGGAGTGAATGTGGCCAGGCTGAGTGGAGTGGAGGTGCCCAGGCCGAGTGGAGTGCAGGTTCCCAGGCAGAGTGGGACTGGAAGTGCCCAGGCTGAGTGGAGTGAATGTGCCCAGGCTGAGTGGAGTGGAGGTGCCCAGGCCGAGTGGAGTGCAGGTTCCCAGGCAGAGTGGGACTGGAAGTGCCCAGGCTGAGTGGAGTGAATGTGCCCAGGCTGAGTGGAGTGGAGGTGCCCAGGCTGAGTGGAGTTGGGGTTCCCTGGCAGAGTGGGACTGGAAGTGCCAAGGCTGAGTGGAGTGAATGTGCCCAGGCTGAGTGGAGTGGAGGTGCCCAGGCCGAGTGGAGTGCAGGTTCCCAGGCAGAGTGGGATTGGAAGTACCCAGGCTGAGTGGAGTGGAGGTGCCCAGGCTGAGTGGAGTGGAGGTGCCGAGGCTGAGTGGAGTGCAGGTTCCCAGGCAGAGTGGGACTGGAAGTGCCCAGGCGGAGTGGAGTGAATGTGCCCAGGCTGAATGGGAGTCAATGTGCCTAGACAGAGTGGAGTGAATGTGCCCAGGCTGAGTGGAGTGAATGTGCCCAGGCTGACTGGAGAGAATGTGCCCAGGCTGAGTGGATTGGAGGTGCCCAGGCTGAGTGGAGTGGAGGTGCCCAGGCCGAGTGGAGTGCAGGTTCCCAGGCAGAGTGGGACTGGAAGTGCCCAGGCTGAGTGGAGTGAATGTGCCCAGGCTGAGTGGAGTGGAGGTGCCCAGGCTGAGTGGAGTTGGGGTTCCCTGGCAGAGTGGGACTGGAAATGCCAAGGCTGAGTGGAGTGAATGTGCCCAGGCTGAGTGGAGTGGAGGTGCCCAGGCCGAGTGGAGTGCAGGTTCCCAGGCAGAGTGGGACTGAAAGTGCCCAGGCTGAGCGGAGTGAATGTGCCCAGGCTGAATGGAGTGGAGGTGCCCAGGCTGAGTGGAGTTGGGGTTCCCAGGCAGAGAGGGACTGGAAGTGCCCTGGCTGAGTGGAGTGAATTTTCCCCAGGCTGCGTGGAGTGGAGGTTCCCAGGCTGAGTGGAGTGCAGGTTCCCAGCAGAGTGGGACTGGAAGTGCCCAGGCTGAGTGGAGTGAATGTGCCCAGGCTGAGTGGAGTGAATGTGCCCAGGCAGAGTGGAGTGAATGTGCCCAGGCTGAGTGGAGTGGAGGTGCCCAGGCTGAGTGGAGTGCAGGTTCCCAGGCAGAGTGGGACTGGAAGTGCCCAGGCTGAGTGGAGTGAATGTGCCCAGGCTGAATGGAGTGGAGGTGCCCAGGCTGAGTGGACTGCAGGTTCCCAGGCAGAGTGGGATTGGAAGTGCCCAGGCTGAGTGGAGTGAATGTGCCTAGGCTGAGTGGAGTGGAGGTGCCCAGGCTGAATGGAGTTGGGGTTCCCTGGCAGAGTGGGACTGGAAGTGCCAACGGTGAGTGGAGTGAATGTGCCCAGGCTGAGTGGAGTGGAGGTGCCCAGGCTGAGTGGAGTTGGGGTTCCCTGGCAGAGTGGGACTGGAAGTGCCAACGCTGAGTGGAGTGAATGTGCCCAGGCTGAGTGGAGTGGGGGTGCCCAGGCTGAGTGGAGTGCAGGTTCCCAGGCAGAGTGGGATTGGAAGTTCCCAGGCTGAGTGGAGTAATGTACCCAGGCTGAGTGGAGTGCAGGTGCCCAGGCTGAGAGGAGTGCAGGTTCCCAGGCAGACTGGGATTGGAAGTGCCCAGGCTGAGTGGAGTGAATGTGCCCAGGCTGAGTGGAGTGGAGGTGCCCAGGCCGAGTGGAGTGCAGGTTCCCAGGCAGAGTGGGACTGGAAGTGCCCAGGCGGAGTGGAGTGAATGTGCCCAGGCTGAATGGGAGTCAATGTGCCTAGACAGAGTGGAGTGAATGTGCCCGGCCGCCGGAGCCCGAAACGTGCGTTTCCCTTTTGCCTTGAATGGGCACGGAGAGAGGGGGGCGCTTTTTGGCTCGTGGCGCGGGCACCGTTGCGCCAAAGCGTCAAGTGTCACACCTCCCCGTTCTCGGGGCGGCCCCTTGGAGCTAACTGGCTGGGTCTAGAGGGGCTGCGAGGCCGCCCAGGAGAACGGGTCCAAACCGCGTTCCGATCGGACGAGAATTGAGGGCGGGACACAGTTCCGCGGTTCACTTTCCGCCCGGGCAAAGGGCCTAAAACTTGCGGCGGGAGGGCTTAAGAGTGGGCCCCCGCGAGTCGGGTGGAGAGCCGGGTGTGGAGAGGAGTAGCGGAGGTTCCCAGTCAGAGTGGGAGTGGAGGTTCCTGGGCAGAGTGGGACTGGAAGTGCCCAGGCTGAGTGGAGTGAATGTGCCCTGGCTGAGTGGAGTGAATGTGCCCAGGCTGAGTGGAGTGAATGTGCCCAGGCTGACTGGAGAGAATGTGCCCAGGCTGAGTGGATTGGAGGTGCCCAGGCTGAGTGGAGTGCAGGTTCCCAGGCAGAGTGGGACTGGAAGTGCCCAGGCTGAGTGGAGTGAATGTGCCCAGGCTGAGTGGAGTGAATGTTCCCAGGCTGAATGGGAGTCAATGTGCCTAGACAGAGTGGAGTGAATGTGCCCAGGCTGAGTGGAGTGGAGGTGCCCAGGCTGAGTGGAGTTGGGGTTCCCAGGCAGAGAGGGACTGGAAGTGCCCTGGCTGAGTGGAGTGAATGTGCCCAGGCTGGGTGGAGTGGAGGCTCCCAGGCTGAGTGGAGTGCAGGTTCCCAGCAGAGTGGGATTGGAAGTACCCAGGCTGAGTGGAGTGGAGGTGCCCAGGCTGAGTGGAGTGCAGGTTCCCAGGCAGAGTGGGATTGGAAGTGCCCAGGCTGAGTGGAGTGAATGTGCCCAGGCTGAGTGGAGTGGAGGTGCCCAGGCTGAGTGGAGTTGGGGTTCCCTGGCAGAGTGGGACTGGAAGTGCCAAGGCTGAGTGGAGTGAATGTACCCAGGCTGAGTGGAGTGGAGGTGCCCAGGCTGAGTGGAGTGCTGGTTCCCAGGCAGAGTGGGATTGGAAGTTCCCAGGCTGAGTGGAGTGAATGTCCCCAGGCTGAGTGGATTGCATGTGCCCAGGCTGAGTGGAGTGCAAGTTCCCTGGCAGAGTGGGATTGGAAGTGCCCAGGCTGAGTGGAGTGAATGTGCCCAGGCTGACTGGAGTGGAGGTGCCCAGGCCGAGTGGAGTGCAGGTTCCCAGGCAGAGTGGGACTGGAAGTGCCCAGGCGGAGTGGAGTGAATGTGCCCAGGCTGAATGGGAGTCAATGTGCCTAGACAGAGTGGAGTGAATGTGCCCGGCCGCCGGAGCCCGAAACGTGCGTTTCCCCATTGCCTTGAATGGGCGCGGAGAGAGGGGGGCGCTTTTTGGCTCGTGGCGCGGGCACCGTTGCGCCAAAGCGTCAAGTGTCACCCCTCCCCGTGCTCGGGGCGGCCCCTTGGAGCTAACTAGCAGGGTCTGGAGGGGCTGCGAGGCCGCCCAGGAGAACGGGTCCAAACCGCGTTCCGATCGGACGAGAATTGAGGGCGGGACACAGTTCCGCGGTTCACTTTCCGCCCGGGCAAAGGGCCTATAACTTGCGGCGGGAGGGCTTAAGAGTGGGCCCCCGCGAGTCGGGTGGAGAGCCGGGTGTGGAGAGGAGTAGCGGAGGTTCCCAGTCAGAGTGGGAGTGGAGGTTCCTGGGCAGAGTGGGACTGGAAGTGCCCAGGCTGAGTGGAGTGAATGTGCCCTGGCTGAGTGGAGTGAATGTGCCCAGGCTGAGTGGAGTGGAGGTGCCCAGGCTGAGTAGAGTGCAGGCACCCAGGCAGAGTGGGATTGGAAGTGCCCAGGCTGAGTGGAGAGAATGTGCCCAGGCTGAGTGGATTGGAGGTGCCCAGGCTGAGTGGAGTGCCGGTTCCCAGGCAGAGTGGGACTGGAAGTGCCCAGGCTGAGTGGAGTGAATGTGCCCAGGCTGAGTGGAGTGAATGATCCCAGGCTGAATGGGAGTCAAAGTGCCTAGACAGAGTGGAGTGAATGTGCCCAGGCTGAGTGGAGTGGAGGTGCCCAGGCTGAGTGGAGTTGGGGTTCCCAGGCAGAGAGGGACTGGAAGTGCCCTGGCTGAGTGGAGTGAATTTTTCCCAGGCTGCGTGGAGTGGAGGTTCCCAGGCTGAGTAGAGTGCAGGCACCCAGGCAGAGAGGGACTGGAAGTGCCCTGGCTGAGTGGAGTGAATTTTTCCCAGGCTGCGTGGAGTGGAGGTTCACAGGCTGAGTGGAGTGCAGGTTCCCAGCAGAGTGGGACTGGAAGTGCCCAGGCTGAGTGGAGTGAATGTGCCCAGGCTGAGTGGAGTGAATGTGCCCAGGCAGAGTGGAGTGAATGTGCCCAGGCTGAGTGGAGTGGAGGTGCCCAGGCTGAGTTGAGTGCAGGTTCCCAGGCAGAGTGGGACTGGAAGTGCCCAGGCTGAGTGGAGTGAATGTGCCCAGGCTGAATGGAGTGGAGGTGCCGAGGCTGAGTGGAGTGCAGGTTCCCAGGCAGAGTGGGACTGGAAGTGCCCAGGCGGAGTGGAGTGAATGTGCCCAGGCTGAATGGGAGTCAATGTGTTTAGACAGAGTGGAGTGAATGTGCCCGGCCGCCGGAGCCCGAAACGTGCGTTTCCCTTTTGCCTTGAATGGGCACGGAGAGAGGGGGGCGCTTTTTGGCTCGTGGCGCGGGCACCGTTGCGCCAAAGCGTCAAGTGTCACACCTCCCCGTTCTCGGGGCGGCCCCTTGGAGCTAACTGGCTGGGTCTAGAGGGGCTGCGAGGCCGCCCAGGAGAACGGGTCCAAACCGCGTTCCGATCGGACGAGAATTGAGGGCGGGACACAGTTCCGCGGTTCACTTTCCGCCCGGGCAAAGGGCCTAAAACTTGCGGCGGGAGGGCTTAAGAGTGGGCCCCCGCGAGTCGGGTGGAGAGCCGGGTGTGGAGAGGAGTAGCGGAGGTTCCCAGTCAGAGTGGGAGTGGAGGTTCCTGGGCAGAGTGGGACTGGAAGTGCCCAGGCTGAGTGGAGTGAATGTGCCCTGGCTGAGTGGAGTGAATGTGCCCAGGCTGAGTGGAGTGAATGTGCCCAGGCTGACTGGAGAGAATGTGCCCAGGCTGAGTGGATTGGAGGTGCCCAGGCTGAGTGGAGTGCAGGTTCCCAGGCAGAGTGGGACTGGAAGTGCCCAGGCTGAGTGGAGTGAATGTGCCCAGGCTGAGTGGAGTGAATGTTCCCAGGCTGAATGGGAGTCAATGTGCCTAGACAGAGTGGAGTGAATGTGCCCAGGCTGAGTGGAGTGGAGGTGCCCAGGCTGAGTGGAGTTGGGGTTCCCAGGCAGAGAGGGACTGGAAGTGCTCTGGCTGAGTGGAGTGAATGTGCCCAGGCTGCGTGGAGTGGAGGCTCCCAGGCTGAGTGGAGTGCAGGTTCCCAGCAGAGTGGGATTGGAAGTACCCAGGCTGAGTGGAGTGGAGGTGCCCAGGCTGAGTGGAGTGCAGGTTCCCAGGCAGAGTGGGATTGGAAGTGCCCAGGCTGAGTGGAGTGAATGTGCCCAGGCTGAGTGGAGTGGAGGTGCCCAGGCTGAGTGGAGTTGGGGTTCCCTGGCAGAGTGGGACTGGAAGTGCCAAGGCTGAGTGGAGTGAATGTACCCAGGCTGAGTGGAGTGGAGGTGCCCAGGCTGAGTGGAGTGCTGGTTCCCAGGCAGAGTGGGATTGGAAGTTCCCAGGCTGAGTGGAGTGAATGTCCCCAGGCTGAGTGGATTGCATGTGCCCAGGCTGAGTGGAGTGCAAGTTCCCTGGCAGAGTGGGATTGGAAGTGCCCAGGCTGAGTGGAGTGAATGTGCCCAGGCTGACTGGAGTGGAGGTGCCCAGGCCGAGTGGAGTGCAGGTTCCCAGGCAGAGTGGGACTGGAAGTGCCCAGGCGGAGTGGAGTGAATGTGCCCAGGCTGAATGGGAGTCAATGTGCCTAGACAGAGTGGAGTGAATGTGCCCGGCCGCCGGAGCCCGAAACGTGCGTTTCCCCATTGCCTTGAATGGGCGCGGAGAGAGGGGGGCGCTTTTTGGCTCGTGGCGCGGGCACCGTTGCGCCAAAGCGTCAAGTATCACCCCTCCCCGTGCTCGGGGCGGCCCCTTGGAGCTAACTAGCAGGGTCTGGAGGGGCTGCGAGGCCGCCCAGGAGAACGGGTCCAAACCGCGTTCCGATCGGACGAGAATTGAGGGCGGGACACAGTTCCGCGGTTCACTTTCCGCCCGGGCAAAGGGCCTATAACTTGCGGCGGGAGGGCTTAAGAGTGGGCCCCCGCGAGTCGGGTGGAGAGCCGGGTGTGGAGAGGAGTAGCGGAGGTTCCCAGTCAGAGTGGGAGTGGAGGTTCCTGGGCAGAGTGGGACTGGAAGTGCCCAGGCTGAGTGGAGTGAATGTGCCCTGGCTGAGTGGAGTGAATGTGCCCAGGCTGAGTGGAGTGGAGGTGCCCAGGCTGAGTAGAGTGCAGGCACCCAGGCAGAGTGGGATTGGAAGTGCCCAGGCTGAGTGGAGAGAATGTGCCCAGGCTGAGTGGATTGGAGGTGCCCAGGCTGAGTGGAGTGCCGGTTCCCAGGCAGAGTGGGACTGGAAGTGCCCAGGCTGAGTGGAGTGAATGTGCCCAGGCTGAGTGGAGTGAATGATCCCAGGCTGAATGGGAGTCAAAGTGCCTAGACAGAGTGGAGTGAATGTGCCCAGGCTGAGTGGAGTGGAGGTGCCCAGGCTGAGTGGAGTTGGGGTTCCCAGGCAGAGAGGGACTGGAAGTGCCCTGGCTGAGTGGAGTGAATTTTTCCCAGGCTGCGTGGAGTGGAGGTTCCCAGGCTGAGTAGAGTGCAGGGACCCAGGCAGAGAGGGACTGGAAGTGCCCTGGCTGAGTGGAGTGAATTTTTCCCAGGCTGCGTGGAGTGGAGGTTCACAGGCTGAGTGGAGTGCAGGTTCCCAGCAGAGTGGGACTGGAAGTGCCCAGGCTGAGTGGAGTGAATGTGCCCAGGCTGAGTGGAGTGAATGTGCCCAGGCAGAGTGGAGTGAATGTGCCCAGGCTGAGTGGAGTGGAGGTGCCCAGGCTGAGTTGAGTGCAGGTTCCCAGGCAGAGTGGGACTGGAAGTGCCCAGGCTGAGTGGAGTGAATGTGCCCAGGCTGAATGGAGTGGAGGTGCCGAGGCTGAGTGGAGTGCAGGTTCCCAGGCAGAGTGGGATTGGAAGTGCCCAGGCTGAGTGGAGTGAATGTGCCTAGGCTGAGTGGAGTGGAGGTGCCCAGGCTGAATGGAGTTGGGGTTCACTGGCAGAGTGGGACTGGAAGTGCCAACGGTGAGTGGAGTGAATGTGCCCAGGCTGAGTGGAGTGGAGGTGCCCAGGCTGAGTGGAGTTGGGGTTCCCTGGCAGAGTGGGACTGGAAGTGCCAACGCTGAGTGGAGTGAATGTGCCCAGGCTGAGTGGAGTGGAGGTGCCCAGGCTGAGTGGAGGTGCCCAGGCTGAGTGGGGTGCAGGTTCCCAGGCAGAGTGGGATTGGAAGTGCCCAGGCTGAGTGGAGTGAATGTACCCAGGCTGAGTGGAGTGGAGGGGCCCAGGCTGAGTGGAGTGCAGGTTCCCAGGCAGAGTGGGATTGGAAGTGCCCAGGCTGAGTGGAGTAATGTACCCAGGCTGAGTGGAGTGCAGGTGCCCAGGCTGAGTGGAGTGCAGGTTCCCAGGCAGAGTGGGATTGGAAGTTCCCAGGCTGAGTGGAGTGAATGTGCCCAGGCTGAGTGGAGTGGAGGTGCCCAGGCCGAGTGGAGTGCAGGTTCCCAGGCAGAGCTGGACTGGAAGTGCCCAGGCGGAGTGGAGTGAATGTGCACAGGCTGAATGGGAGTCAATGTGCCTAGACAGAGTGGAGTGAATGTGCCCGGCCGCCGGAGCCCGAAACGTGCGTTTCCCCATTGCCTTGAATGGGCGCGGAGAGAGGGGGGCACTTTTTGGCTCGTGGCGCGGTCACCGTTGCGCCAAAGCGTCAAGTGTCACACCTCCCCGTGCTCGGGGCGGCCCCTTGGAGCTAACTAGCGGGGTTTGGAGGGGCTGCGAGGCCGCCCAGGAGAACGGGTCCAAACCGCGTTCCGATCGGACGAGAATTGAGGGCGGGACACAGTTCCGCGGTTCACTTTCCGCCCGGGCAAAGGGCCTATAACTTGCGGCGGGAGGGCTTAAGAGTGGGCCCCCGCGAGTCGGGTGGAGAGCCGGGTGTGGAGAGGAGTAGCGGAGGTTCCCAGTCAGAGTGGGAGTGGAGGTTCCTGGGCAGAGTGGGACTGGAAGTGCCCAGGCTGAGTGGAGTGAATGTGCCCTGGCTGAGTGGAGTGAATGTGGCCAGGCTGAGTGGAGTGGAGGTGCCCAGGCCGAGTGGAGTGCAGGTTCCCAGGCAGAGTGGGACTGGAAGTGCCCAGGCTGAGTGGAGTGAATGTGCCCAGGCTGAGTGGAGTGGAGGTGCCCAGGCTGAGTGGAGTTGGGGTTCCCTGGCAGAGTGGGACTGGAAGTGCCAAGGCTGAGTGGAGTGAATGTGCCCAGGCTGAGTGGAGTGGAGGTGCCCAGGCTGAGTGGAGTGCAGGTTCCCAGGCAGAGTGGGATTGGAAGTGCCCAGGCTGAGTGGAGTGAATGTACCCAGGCTGAGTGGAGTGGAGGTGCCCAGGCTGAGTGGAGTGCAGGTTCCCAGGCAGAGTGGGATTGGAAGTGCCCAGGCTGAGTGGAGTGAATGTGCCCAGGCTGAGTGGAGTGGAGGTGCCCAGGCTGAGTGGAGTTGGGGTTCCCTGGCAGAGTGGGACTGGAAGTGCCAAGGCTGAGTGGAGTGAATGTGGCCAGGCTGAGTGGAGTGGAGGTGCCCAGGCCGAGTGGAGTGCAGGTTCCCAGGCAGAGTGGGACTGGAAGTGCCCAGGCGGAGTGGAGTGAATGTGCCCAGGCTGAATGGGAGTCAATGTGCCGAGACAGAGTTGAGTGAATGTGCCCAGCCGCCGGAGCCCGAAACGTGCGTTTCCCCATTGCCTTGAATGGGCGCGGAGAGAGGGGGGCGCTTTTTGGCTCGTGGCGCGGGCACCGTTGCGCCAAAGCGTCAAGTGTCACCCCTCCCCGTGCTCGGGGCGGCCCCTTGGAGCTAACCAGCAGGGTCTGGAGGGGCTGCGAGGCCGCCCAGGAGAACGGGTCCAAACCGCGTTCCGATCGGACGAGAATTGAGGGCGGGACACAGTTCCGCGGTTCACTTTCCGCCCGGGCAAAGGGCCTATAACTTGCGGCGGGAGGGCTTAAGAGTGGGCCCCCGCGAGTCGGGTGGAGAGCCGAGTGTGGAGAGGAGTCGCGGAGGTTCCCAGTCAGAGTGGGAGTGGAGGTTCCTGGGCAGAGTGGGACTGGAAGTGCCCAGGCTGAGTGGAGTGAATGTGCCCTGGCTGAGTGGAGTGAATGTGCCCAGGCTGAGTGCAGTGAATGTGCCCAGGCTGAGTGGAGTGAATGTGCCCAGGCTGACTGGAGAGAATGTGCCCAGGCTGAGTGGATTGGAGGTGCCCAGGCTGAGTGGAGTGCAGGTTCCCAGGCAGAGTGGGACTGGAAGTGCCCAGGCTGAGTGGAGTGAATGTGCCCAGGCTGAGTGGAGTGAATGTTCCCAGGCTGAATGGGAGTCAATGTGCCTAGACAGAGTGGAGTGAATGTGCCCAGGCTGAGTGGAGTGGAGGTGCCCAGGCTGAGTGGAGTTGGGGTTCCCAGGCAGAGAGGGACTGGAAGTGCCCTGGCTGAGTGGAGTGAATGTGCCCAGGCTGCGTGGAGTGGAGGTTCCCAGGCTGAGTGGAGTGCAGGTTCCCAGCAGAGTGGGATTGGAAGTACCCAGGCTGAGTGGAGTGGAGGTGCCCAGGCTGAGTGGAGTGCAGGTTCCCAGGCAGAGTGGGATTGGAAGTGCCCAGGCTGAGTGGAGTGAATGTGCCCAGGCTGAGTGGAGTGGAGGTGCCCAGGCTGAGTAGAGTGCAGGCACCCAGGCAGAGTGGGATTGGAAGTGCCCAGGCTGAGTGGAGTGAATGTGCCCTGGCTGAGTGGAGTGAATGTGCCCAGGCTGAGTGGAGTGGAGGTGCCCAGGCTGAGTAGAGTGCAGGCACCCAGGCAGAGTGGGACTGGAAGTGCCCAGGCTGAGTGGAGTGAATGTGCCCAGGCTGAGTGGAGTGGAGGTGCCCAGGCCGAGTGGAGTGCAGGTTCCCAGGTAGAGTGGGACTGGAAGTGCCCAGGCTGAGTGGAGTGAATGTGCCCAGGCTGCGTGGAGTGAATGTGGCCAGGCTGAGTGGAGTGGAGGTGCCCAGGCTGAGTGGAGTGCAGGTTCCCTGGCAGAGTGGGATTGGAAGTGCCCAGGCTGAGTGCAGTGAATGTGCCCAGGCTGAGTGGAGTGGAGGTGCCCAGGCTGAGTGGAGTTGGGGTTCCCTGGCAGAGTGGGACTGGAAATGCCAAGGCTGAGTGGAGTGAATGTACCCAGGCTGAGTGGAGTGGAGGTGCCCAGGCTGAGTGGAGTGCAGGTTCCCAGCAGAGTGGGACTGGAAGTGCCCAGGCTGAGTGGAGTGAATGTGCCCAGGCTGAGTGGAGTGAATGTGCCCAGGCAGAGTGGAGTGAATGTGCCCAGGCTGAGTGGAGTGGAGGTGCCCAGGCTGAGTGGAGTGCAGGTTCCCAGGCAGAGTGGGATTGGAAGTGCCCAGGCTGAGTGGAGTGAATGTGCCCAGGCTGAGTGGAGTGGAGGTGCCCAGGCCGAGTGGAGTGCAGGTTCCCAGGCAGAGTGGGACTGGAAGTGCCCAGGCGGAGTGGAGTGAATGTGCCCAGGCTGAATGGGAGTCAATGTGCCTAGACAGAGTGGAGTGAATGTGCCCAGGCTGAGTGGAGTGGAGGTGCCCAGGCCGAGTGGAGTGCAGGTTCCCAGGCAGAGTGGGACTGAAAGTGCCCAGGCTGAGTGGAGTGAATGTGCCCAGGCTGAATGGAGTGGAGGTGCCCAGGCTGAGTGGATTGCAGGTTCCCTGGCAGAGTGGGATTGGAAGTGCCCAGGCTGAGTGGAGTGAATGTGCCCAGGCTGAGTGGAGTGGAGGTGCCCAGGCTGAGTGGAGTTGGGGTTCCCTGGCAGAGTGGGACTGGAAGTGCCAAGGCTGAGTGGAGTGAAGGTACCCAGGCTGAGTGGAGTGGAGGTGCCCAGGCTGAGTGGAGTGCAGGTTCCCAGCAGAGTGGGACTGGAAGTGCCCAGGCTGAGTGGAGTGAATGTGCCCAGGCTGAATGGAGTGGAGGTGCCCAGGCTGAGTGGAGGTGCCCAGGCTGAGTGGAGTGCAGGTTTTCAGGCAGAGTGGGATTGGAAGTGCCCAGGCTGAGTGGAGTGAATGTACCCAGGCTGAGTGGAGTGGAGGGGCCCAGGCTGAGTGGAGTGCAGGTTCCCAGGCAGAGTGGGATTGGAAGTGCCCAGGCTGAGTGGAGTGAATGTGCCCAGGCTGAGTGGAGTGGAGGTGCCCAGGCTGAGTAGAGTTGGGGTTCCCTGGCAGAGTGGGACTGGAAGTGCCAACGGTGAGTGGAGTGAATGTGCCCAGGCTGAGTGGAGTGGAGGTGCCCAGGCTGAGTGGAGTTGGGGTTCCCTGGCAGAGTGGGACTGGAAGTGCCAACGCTGAGTGGAGTGAATGTGCCCCGGCTGAGTGGAGTGGAGGTGCCCAGGCTGAGTGGAGTGCAGGTTCCCAGGCAGAGTGGGATTGGAAGTGCCCAGGCTGAGTGGAGTAATGTACCCAGGCTGAGTGGAGTGCAGGTGCCCAGGCTGAGTGGAGTGCAGGTTCCCAGGCAGAGTGGGATTGGAAGTGCCCAGGCTGAGTGGAGTGAATGTGCCCAGGCTGAGTGGAGTGGAGGTGCCCAGGCCGAGTGGAGTGCAGGTTCCCAGGCAGAGTGGGACTGGAAGTGCCCAGGCGGAGTGGAGTGAATGTGCCCAGGCTGAATGGGAGTCAATGTGCCTAGACAGAGTGGAGTGAATGTGCCCGGCCGCCGGAGCCCGAAACGTGCGTTTCCCCATTGCCTTGAATGGGCGCGGAGAGAGGGGGGCACTTTTTGGCTCGTGGCGCGGTCACCGTTGCGCCAAAGCGTCAAGTGTCACACCTCCCCGTGCTCGGGGCGGCCCCTTGGAGCTAACTTGCGGGGTTTGGAGGGGCTGCGAGGCCGCCCAGGAGAACGGGTCCAAACCGCGTTCCGATCGGACGAGAATTAAGGGCGGGACACAGTTCCGCGGTTCACTTTCCGCCAGGGCAAAGGGCATATAACTTGCGGCGGGAGGGCTTAAGAGTGGGCCCCCGCGAGTCGGGTGGAGAGCCGGGTGTGGAGAGGAGTAGCGGAGGTTCCCAGTCAGAGTGGGAGTGGAGGTTCCTGGGCAGAGTGGGACTGGAAGTGCCCAGGCTGAGTGGAGTGAATGTGCCCTGGCTGAGTGGAGTGAATGTGCCCAGGCTGAATGGAGTGGAGGTGCCCAGGCTGAGTGGAGGTGCCCAGGCTGAGTGGAGTGCAGGTTTTCAGGCAGAGTGGGATTGGAAGTGCCCAGGCTGAGTGGAGTGAATGTACCCAGGCTGAGTGGAGTGGAGGGGCCCAGGCTGAGTGGAGTGCAGGTTCCCAGGCAGAGTGGGATTGGAAGTGCCCAGGCTGAGTGGAGTGAATGTGCCCAGGCTGAGTGGAGTGGAGGTGCCCAGGCTGAGTAGAGTTGGGGTTCCCTGGCAGAGTGGGACTGGAAGTGCCCAGGCTGAGTGGAGTGAATGTGCCCAGGCTGAGTGGAGTGGAGGTGCCCAGGCTGAGTGGAGTTGGGGTTCCCTGGCAGAGTGGGACTGGAAGTGCCAACGCTGAGTGGAGTGAATGTGCCCCGGCTGAGTGGAGTGGAGGTGCCCAGGCTGAGTGGAGTGCAGGTTCCCAGGCAGAGTGGGATTGGAAGTGCCCAGGCTGAGTGGAGTAATGTACCCAGGCTGAGTGGAGTGCAGGTGCCCAGGCTGAGTGGAGTGCAGGTTCCCAGGCAGAGTGGGATTGGAAGTGTCCAGGCTGAGTGGAGTGAATGTGCCCAGGCTGAGTGGAGTGGAGGTGCCCAGGCCGAGTGGAGTGCAGGTTCCCAGGCAGAGTGGGACTGGAAGTGCCCAGGCGGAGTGGAGTGAATGTGCCCAGGCTGAATGGGAGTCAATGTGCCTAGACAGAGTGGAGTGAATGTGCCCGGCCGCCGGAGCCCGAAACGTGCGTTTCCCCATTGCCTTGAATGGGCGCGGAGAGAGGGGGGCACTTTTTGGCTCGTGGCGCGGTCACCGTTGCGCCAAAGCGTCAAGTGTCACACCTCCCCGTGCTCGGGGCGGCCCCTTGGAGCTAACTTGCGCGGTTTGGAGGGGCTGCGAGGCCGCCCAGGAGAACGGGTCCAAACCGCGTTCCGATCGGACGAGAATTAAGGGCGGGACACAGTTCCGCGGTTCACTTTCCGCCCGGGCAAAGGGCCTATAACTTGCGGCGGGAGGGCTTAAGAGTGGGCCCCCGCGAGTCGGGTGGAGAGCCGGGTGTGGAGAGGAGTAGCGGAGGTTCCCAGTCAGAGTGGGAGTGGAGGTTCCTGGGCAGAGTGGGACTGGAAGTGCCCAGGCTGAGTGGAGTGAATGTGCCCAGGCTGAGTGGAGTGAATGTGCCCAGGCTGACTGGAGAGAATGTGCCCAGGCTGAGTGGATTGGAGGTGCCCAGGCTGAGTGGAGTGCAGGTTCCCAGGCAGAGTGGGACTGGAAGTGCCCAGGCTGAGTGGAGTGAATGTGCCCAGGCTGAGTGGAGTGAATGTTCCCAGGCTGAATGGGAGTCAATGTGCCTCGACAGAGTGGAGTGAATGTGCCCAGGCTGAGTGGAGTGGAGGTGCCCAGGCTGAGTGGAGTTGGGGTTCCCAGGCAGAGAGGGACTGGAAGTGCCCTGGCTGAGTGGAGTGAATGTGCCCAGGCTGCGTGGAGTGGAGGTTCCCAGGCTGAGTGGAGTGCAGGTTCCCAGCAGAGTGGGACTGGAAGTGCCCAGGCTGAGTGGAGTGAATGTGCCCAGGCTGAGTGGAGTGAATGTGCCCAGGCAGAGTGGAGTGAATGTGCCCAGGCTGAGTGGAGTGGAGGTGCCCAGGCTGAGTGGAGTGCAGGTTCCCAGGCAGAGTGGGATTGGAAGTGCCCAGGCTGAGTGGAGTGAATGTGCCCAGGCTGAGTGGAGTGGAGGTGCCCAGGCCGAGTGGAGTGCAGGTTCCCAGGCAGAGTGGGATTGGAAGTGCCCAGGCTGAGTGGAGTGAATGTGCCCAGGCTGAGTGGAGTGGAGGTGCCCAGGCTGAGTGGAGTGCAGGTTCCCAGGCAGAGTGGGATTGGAAGTGCCCAGGCTGAGTGGAGTGAATGTGCCCAGGCTGAGTGGAGTGGAGGTGCCCAGGCTGAGTGGAGTTGGGGTTCCCTGGCAGAGTGGGACTGGAAGTGCCAAGGCTGAGTGGAGTGAATGTGGCCAGGCTGAGTGGAGTGGAGGTGCCCAGGCCGAGTGGAGTGCAGGTTCCCAGGCAGAGTGGGACTGGAAGTGCCCAGGCTGAGTGGAGTGAATGTGCCCAGGCTGAGTGGAGTGAAGGTGCCCAGGCTGAGTGGAGTGCAGGTTCCCAGGCAGAGTGGGACTGGAAGTGCCAAGGCTGAGTGGAGTGAATGTGCCCAGGCTGAGTGGAGTGGAGGTGCCCAGGCTGAGTGGAGTGCAGGTTCCCAGGCAGAGAGGGACTGCAAGTGCCCTGGCTGAGTGGAGTGAATGTGCCCAGGCTGCGTGGAGTGGAGGTTCCCAGGCTGAGTGGAGTGCAGGTTCCCAGCAGAGTGGGATTGGAAGTACCCAGGCTGAGTGGAGTGGAGGTGCCCAGGCTGAGTGGAGTGCAGGTTCCCAGGCAGAGTGGGATTGGAAGTGCCCAGGCTGAGTGGAGTGAATGTGCCCAGGCTGAGTGGAGTGGAGGTTCCCAGGCTGAGTGGAGTTGGGGTTCCCTGGCAGAGTGGGACTGGAAGTGCCAACGCTGAGTGGAGTGAATGTACCCAGGCTGAGTGGAGTGGAGGTGCCCAGGCTGAGTGGAGTGCAGGTTCCCAGGCAGAGTGGGATTGGAAGTTCCGAGGCTGAGTGGAGTGAATGTCCCCAGGCTGAGTGGATTGCATGTGCCCAGGCTGAGTGGAGTCCCGGTTCCCTGGCAGAGTGGGATTGGAAGTGCCCAGGCTGAGTGGAGTGAATGTGCCCAGGCTGACTGGAGTGGAGGTGCCCAGGCCGAGTGGAGTGCAGGTTCCCAGGCAGAGTGGGACTGGAAGTGCCCAGGCGGAGTGGAGTGAATGTGCCCAGGCTGAATGGGAGTCAATGTGCCTAGACAGAGTGGAGTGAATGTGCCCGGCCGCCGGAGCCCGAAACGTGCGTTTCCCCATTGCCTTGAATGGGCGCGGAGAGAGGGCGGCGCTTTTTGGCTCGTGGCGCGGTCACCGTTGCGCCAAAGCGTCAAGTGTCACACCTCCCCGTGCTCGGGGCGGCCCCTTGGAGCTAACTGGCTGAATCTGGAGGGGCTGCGAGGCCGCCCAGGAGAACGGGTCCAAACCGCGTTCCGATCGGACGAGAATTGAGGGCGGGACACAGTTCCGCGGTTCACTTTCCGCCCAGGCAAAGGGCCTATAACTTGCGGCGGGAGGGCTTAAGAGTGGGCCCCCGCGAGTCGGGTGGAGAGCCGGGTGTGGAGAGGAGTAGCGGAGGTTCCCAGTCAGAGTGGGAGTGGAGGTTCCTGGGCAGAGTGGGACTGGAAGTGCCCAGGCTGAGTGGAGTGAATGTGCCCTGGCTGAGTGGAGTGAATGTGCCCAGGCTGAGTGGAGTGGAGGTGCCCAGGCTGAGTAGAGTGCAGGCACCCAGGCAGAGTGGGATTGGAAGTGCCCAGGCTGAGTGGAGTGAATGTGCCCAGGCTGAGTGGAGTGGAGGTGCCCAGGCCGAGTGGAGTGCAGGTTCCCAGGCAGAGTGGGACTGGAAGTGCCCAGGCTGAGTGGAGTGAATGTGCCCAGGCTGAGTGGAGTGGAGGTGCCCAGGCTGAGTGGAGTTGGGGTTCCGTGGCAGAGTGGGACTGGAAGTGCCAAGGCTGAGTGGAGTGAATGTGGCCAGGCTGAGTGGAGTGGAGGTGCCCAGGCCGAGTGGAGTGCAGGTTCCCAGGCAGAGTGGGACTGGAAGTGCCCAGGCTGAGTGGAGTGAATGTGCCCAGGCTGAGTGGAGTGGAGGTGCCCAGGCTGAGTGGAGTGCAGGTTCCCAGGCAGAGTGGGACTGGAAGTGCCAAGGCTGAGTGGAGTGAATGTGCCCAGGCTGAGTGGAGTGGAGGTGCCCAGGCTGAGTGGAGTGCAGGTTCCCAGGCAGAGTGGGATTGGAATTGCCCAGGCTGAGTGGAGTGAATGTACCCAGGCTGAGTGGAGTGGAGGTGCCCAGGCTGAGTGGAGTGCAGGTTCCCAGGCAGAGTGGGATTGGAAGTGCCCAGGCTGAGTGGAGTGAATGTGCCCAGGCTGAGTGGAGTGGAGGTGCCCAGGCTGAGTGGAGTGCAGGTTCCCAGGCAGAGTGGGACTGGAAGTGCCCAGGCTGAGTGGAGTGAATGTGCCCAGGCTGAGTGGAGTGGAGGTGCCCAGGCTGAGTGGAGTTGGGGTTCCCTGGCAGAGTGGGACTGGAAGTGCCAAGGCTGAGTGGAGTGAATGTGCCCAGGCTGAGTGGAGTGGAGGTGCCCAGGCCGAGTGGAGTGCAGGTTCCCTGGCAGAATGGGACTGAAAGTGCCTAGGCTGAGTGAAGTGAATGTGCCCAGGCTGAATGGAGTGGAGGTGCCCAGGCTGAGTGGAGTGCAGGTTCCCAGGCAGAGTGGGATTGGAAGTGCCCAGGCTGAGTGGAGTGAATGTGCCCAGGCTGAGTGGAGTGGAGGTGCCCAGGCTGAGTGGAGTTGGGGTTCCCTGGCAGAGTGGGACTGGAAGTGCCAAGGCTGAGTGGAGTGAATGTGCCCAGGCTGAGTGGAGTGGAGGTGCCCAGGCCGAGTGGAGTGCAGGTTCCCAGGCAGAGTGGGACTGGAAGTGCCCAGGCGGAGTGGAGTGAATGTGCCCAGGCTGAATGGGAGTCAATGTGCCAAGACAGAGTGGAGTGAATGTGCCCAGCCGCCGGAGCCCGAAACGTGCGTTTCCCGATTGCCTTGAATGGGCGCGGAGAGAGGGGGGCGCTTTTTGGCTCGTGGCGCGGGCACCGTTGCGCCAAAACGTCAAGTGTCACCCCTCCCCGTGCTCGGGGCGGCCCCTTGGAGCTAACTAGCAGGGTCTGGAGGGGCTGCGAGGCCGCCCAGGAGAACGGGTCCAAACCGCGTTCCGATCGGACGAGAATTGAGGGCGGGACACAGTTACGCGGTTCACTTTCCGCCCGGGCAAAGGGCCTATAACTTGCGGCGGGAGGGCTTAAGAGTGGGCCCCCGCGAGTCGGGTGGAGAGCCGGGTGTGGAGAGGAGTAGCGGAGGTTCCCAGTCAGAGTGGGAGTGGAGGTTCCTGGGCAGAGTGGGACTGGAAGTGCCCAGGCTGAGTGGAGTGAATGTGCCCTGGCTGAGTGGAGTGAATGTGCCCAGGCTGAGTGGAGTGAATGTGCCCAGGCTGACTGGAGAGAATGTGCCCAGGCTGAGTGGATTGGAGGTGCCCAGGCTGAGTGGAGTGCAGGTTCCCAGGCAGAGTGGGACTGGAAGTGCCCAGGCTGAGTGGAGTGAATGTGCCCAGGCTGAGTGGAGTGAATGTTCCCAGGCTGAATGGGAGTCAATGTGCCTAGACAGAGTGGAGTGAATGTGCCCAGGCTGAGTGGAGTGGAGGTGCCCAGGCTGAGTGGAGTTGGGGTTCCCAGGCAGAGAGGGACTGGAAGTGCCCTGGCTGAGTGGAGTGAATGTGCCCAGGCTGCGTGGAGTGGAGGCTCCCAGGCTGAGTGGAGTGCAGGTTCCCAGCAGAGTGGGATTAGAAGTACCCAGGCTGATTGGAGTGGAGGTGCCCAGGCCGAGTGGAGTGCAGGTTCCCAGGCAGAGTGGGACTGGAAGTGCCCAGGCTGAGTGGAGTGAATGTGCCCAGGCTGAGAGGAGTGGAGGTGCCCAGGCTGAGTGGAGTGCAGGTTCCCAGGCAGAGTGGGACTGGAAGTGCCAAGGCTGAGTGGAGTGAATGTGCCCAGGCTGAGTGGAGTGGAGGTGCCCAGGCTGAGTTGAGTGCAGGTTCCCAGGCAGAGTGGGATTGGAATTGCCCAGGCTGAGTGGAGTGAATGTACCCAGGCTGAGTGGAGTGGAGGTGCCCAGGCTGAGTGGAGTGCAGGTTCCCAGGCAGAGTGGGATTGGAAGTGCCCAGGCTGAGTGGAGTGAATGTGCCCAGGCTGAGTGGAGTGGAGGTGCCCAGGCTGAGTGGAGTGCAGGTTCCCAGGCAGAGTGGGACTGGAAGTGCCCAGGCTGAGTGGAGTGAATGTGACCAGGCTGAGTGGAGTGGAGGTGCCCAGGCTGAGTGGAGTTTGGGTTCCCTGGCAGAGTGGGACTGGAAGTGCCAAGGCTGAGTGGAGTGAATGTGCCCAGGCTGAGTGGAGTGGAGGTGCCCAGGCCGAGTGGAGTGCAGGTTCCCAGGCAGAATGGGACTGAAAGTGCCTAGGCTGAGTGAAGTGAATGTGCCCAGGCTGAATGGAGTGGAGGTGCCCAGGCTGAGTGGAGTGCAGGTTCCCAGGCAGAGTGGGATTGGAAGTGCCCAGGCTGAGTGGAGTGAATGTGCCCAGGCTGAGTGGAGTGGAGGTGCCCAGGCTGAGTGGAGTTGGGGTTCCCTGGCAGAGTGGGACTGGAAGTGCCAAGGCTGAGTGGAGTGAATGTGCCCAGGCTGCGTGGAGTGGAGGCTCCCAGGCTGAGTGGAGTGCAGGTTCCCAGCAGAGTGGGATTAGAAGTACCCAGGCTGAGTGGAGTGGAGGTGCCCAGGCTGAGTGGAGTGCAGGTTCCCAGGCAGAGTGGGATTGGAAGTGCCCAGGCTGAGTGGAGTGAATGTGCCCAGGCTGAGTGGAGTGGAGGTGCCCAGGCTGAGTGGAGTTGGGGTTCCCAGGCAGAGAGGGACTGGAAGTGCCCTGGCTGAGTGGAGTGAATGTGCCCAGGCTGAGTGGAGTGGAGGTGCCCAGGCTGAGTGGAGTTGGGGTTCCCAGGCAGAGAGGGACTGGAAGTGCCCTGGCTGAGTGGAGTGAATGTGCCCAGGCTGCGTGGAGTGGAGGCTCCCAGGCTGAGTGGAGTGCAGGTTCCCAGCAGAGTGGGATTAGAAGTACCCAGGCTGAGTGGAGTGGAGGTGCCCAGGCCGAGTGGAGTGCAGGTTCCCAGGCAGAGTGGGACTGGAAGTGCCCAGGCTGAGTGGAGTGAATGTGCCCAGGCTGAGTGGAGTGGAGGTGCCCAGGCTGAGTGGAGTGCAGGTTCCCAGGCAGAGTGGGACTGGAAGTGCCAAGGCTGAGTGGAGTGAATGTGCCCAGGCTGAGTGGAGTGGAGGTGCCCAGGCTGAGTGGAGTGCAGGTTCCCAGGCAGAGTGGGATTGGAATTGCCCAGGCTGAGTGGAGTGAATGTACCCAGGCTGAGTGGAGTGGAGGTGCCCAGGCTGAGTGGAGTGCAGGTTCCCAGGCAGAGTGGGATTGGAAGTGCCCAGGCTGAGTGGAGTGAATGTGCCCAGGCTGAGTGGAGTGGAGGTGCCCAGGCTGAGTGGAGTGCAGGTTCCCAGGCAGAGTGGGACTGGAAGTGCCCAGGCTGAGTGGAGTGAATGTGCCCAGGCTGAGTGGAGTGGAGGTGCCCAGGCTGAGTGGAGTTTGGGTTCCCTGGCAGAGTGGGACTGGAAGTGCCAAGGCTGAGTGGAGTGAATGTGCCCAGGCTGAGTGGAGTGGAGGTGCCCAGGCCGAGTGGAGTGCAGGTTCCCAGGCAGAATGGGACTGAAAGTGCCTAGGCTGAGTGAAGTGAATGTGCCCAGGCTGAATGGAGTGGAGGTGCCCAGGCTGAGTGGAGTGCAGGTTCCCAGGCAGAGTGGGATTGGAAGTGCCCAGGCTGAGTGGAGTGAATGTGCCCAGGCTGAGTGGAGTGGAGGTGCCCAGGCTGAGTGGAGTTGGGGTTCCCTGGCAGAGTGGGACTGGAAGTGCCAAGGCTGAGTGGAGTGAATGTGCCCAGGCTGAGTGGAGTGGAGGTGCCCAGGCCGAGTGGAGTGCAGGTTCCCAGGCAGAGTGGGACTGGAAGTGCCCAGGCGGAGTGGAGTGAATGTGCCCAGGCTGAATGGGAGTCAATGTGCCAAGACAGAGTGGAGTGAATGTGCCCAGCCGCCGGAGCCCGAAACGTGCGTTTCCCGATTGCCTTGAATGGGCGCGGAGAGAGGGGGGCGCTTTTTGGCTCGTGGCGCGGGCACCGTTGCGCCAAAGCGTCAAGTGTCACCCCTCCCCGTGCTCGGGGCGGCCCCTTGGAGCTAACTAGCAGGGTCTGGAGGGGCTGCGAGGCCGCCCAGGAGAACGGGTCCAAACCGCGTTCCGATCGGACGAGAATTGAGGGCGGGACACAGTTCCGCGGTTCACTTTCCGCCCGGGCAAAGGGCCTATAACTTGCGGCGGGAGGGCTTAAGAGTGGGCCCCCGCGAGTCGGGTGGAGAGCCGGGTGTGGAGAGGAGTAGCGGAGGTTCCCAGTCAGAGTGGGAGTGGAGGTTCCTGGGCAGAGTGGGACTGGAAGTGCCCAGGCTGAGTGGAGTGAATGTGCCCTGGCTGAGTGGAGTGAATGTGCCCAGGCTGAGTGGAGTGAATGTGCCCAGGCTGACTGGAGAGAATGTGCCCAGGCTGAGTGGATTGGAGGTGCCCAGACTGAGTGGAGTGCAGGTTCCCAGGCAGAGTGGGACTGGAAGTGCCCAGGCTGAGTGGAGTGAATGTGCCCAGGCTGAGTGGAGTGAATGTTCCCAGGCTGAATGGGAGTCAATGTGCCTAGACAGAGTGGAGTGAATGTGCCCAGGCTGAGTGGAGTGGAGGTGCCCAGGCTGAGTGGAGTTGGGGTTCCCAGGCAGAGAGGGACTGGAAGTGCCCTGGCTGAGTGGAGTGAATGTGCCCAGGCTGCGTGGAGTGGAGGCTCCCAGGCTGAGTGGAGTGCAGGTTCCCAGCAGAGTGGGATTGGAAGTACCCAGGCTGAGTGGAGTGGAGGTGCCCAGGCTGAGTGGAGTGCAGGTTCCCAGGCAGAGTGGGATTGGAAGTGCCCAGGCTGAGTGGAGTGAATGTGCCCAGGCTGAGTGGAGTGGAGGTGCCCAGGCTGAGTGGAGTTGGGGTTCCCTGGCAGAGTGGGACTGGAAGTGCCAAGGCTGAGTGGAGTGAATGTACCCAGGCTGAGTGGAGTGGAGGTGCCCAGGCTGAGTGGAGTGCTGGTTCCCAGGCAGAGTGGGATTGGAAGTTCCCAGGCTGAGTGGAGTGAATGTCCCCAGGCTGAGTGGATTGCATGTGCCCAGGCTGAGTGGAGTGCAAGTTCCCTGGCAGAGTGGGATTGGAAGTGCCCAGGCTGAGTGGAGTGAATGTGCCCAGGCTGACTGGAGTGGAGGTGCCCAGGCCGAGTGGAGTGCAGGTTCCCAGGCAGAGTGGGACTGGAAGTGCCCAGGCGGAGTGGAGTGAATGTGCCCAGGCTGAATGGGAGTCAATGTGCCTAGACAGAGTGGAGTGAATGTGCCCGGCCGCCGGAGCCCGAAACGTGCGTTTCCCCATTGCCTTGAATGGGCGCGGAGAGAGGGGGGCGCTTTTTGGCTCGTGGCGCGGGCACCGTTGCGCCAAAGCGTCAAGTGTCACCCCTCCCCGTGCTCGGGGCGGCCCCTTGGAGCTAACTAGCAGGGTCTGGAGGGGCTGCGAGGCCGCCCAGGAGAACGGGTCCAAACCGCGTTCCGATCGGACGAGAATTGAGGGCGGGACACAGTTCCGCGGTTCACTTTCCGCCCGGGCAAAGGGCCTATAACTTGCGGCGGGAGGGCTTAAGAGTGGGCCCCCGCGAGTCGGGTGGAGAGCCGGGTGTGGAGAGGAGTAGCGGAGGTTCCCAGTCAGAGTGGGAGTGGAGGTTCCTGGGCAGAGTGGGACTGGAAGTGCCCAGGCTGAGTGGAGTGAATGTGCCCTGGCTGAGTGGAGTGAATGTGCCCAGGCTGAGTGGAGTGGAGGTGCCCAGGCTGAGTAGAGTGCAGGCACCCAGGCAGAGTGGGATTGGAAGTGCCCAGGCTGAGTGGAGAGAATGTGCCCAGGCTGAGTGGATTGGAGGTGCCCAGGCTGAGTGGAGTGCCGGTTCCCAGGCAGAGTGGGACTGGAAGTGCCCAGGCTGAGTGGAGTGAATGTGCCCAGGCTGAGTGGAGTGAATGATCCCAGGCTGAATGGGAGTCAAAGTGCCTAGACAGAGTGGAGTGAATGTGCCCAGGCTGAGTGGAGTGGAGGTGCCCAGGCTGAGTGGAGTGCAGGTTCCCAGGCAGAGTGGGACTGGAAGTGCCCAGGCTGAGTGGAGTGAATGTGCCCAGGCTGAATGGAGTGGAGGTGCCCAGGCTGAGTGGAGTGCTGGTTCCCAGGCAGAGTGGGATTGGAAGTGCCCATGCTGAGTGGAGTGAATGTGCCTAGGCTGAGTGGAGTGGAGGTGCCCAGGCTGAATGGAGTTGGGGTTCACTGGCAGAGTGGGACTGGAAGTGCCAACGGTGAGTGGAGTGAATGTGCCCAGGCTGAGTGGAGTGGAGGTGCCCAGGCTGAGTGGAGTTGGGGTTCCCTGGCAGAGTGGGACTGGAAGTGCCAACGCTGAGTGGAGTGAATGTGCCCAGGCTGAGTGGAGTGGAGGTGCCCAGGCTGAGTGGAGGTGCCCAGGCTGAGTGGGGTGCAGGTTCCCAGGCAGAGTGGGATTGGAAGTGCCCAGGCTGAGTGGAGTGAATGTACCCAGGCTGAGTGGAGTGGAGGGGCCCAGGCTGAGTGGAGTGCAGGTTCCCAGGCAGAGTGGGATTGGAAGTGCCCAGGCTGAGTGGAGTAATGTACCCAGGCTGAGTGGAGTGCAGGTGCCCAGGCTGAGTGGAGTGCAGGTTCCCAGGCAGAGTGGGATTGGAAGTGCCCAGGCTGAGTGGAGTGAATGTGCCCAGGCTGAGTGGAGTGGAGGTGCCCAGGCCGAGTGGAGTGCAGGTTCCCAGGCAGAGCTGGACTGGAAGTGCCCAGGCGGAGTGGAGTGAATGTGCCCAGGCTGAATGGGAGTCAATGTGCCTAGACAGAGTGGAGTGAATGTGCCCGGCCGCCGGAGCCCGAAACGTGCGTTTCCCCATTGCCTTGAATGGGCGCGGAGAGAGGGGGGCACTTTTTGGCTCGTGGCGCGGTCACCGTTGCGCCAAAGCGTCAAGTGTCACACCTCCCCGTGCTCGGGGCGGCCCCTTGGAGCTAACTAGCGGGGTTTGGAGGGGCTGCGAGGCCGCCCAGGAGAACGGGTCCAAACCGCGTTCCGATCGGACGAGAATTGACGGCGGGACACAGTTCCGCGGTTCACTTTCCGCCCGGGCAAAGGGCCTATAACTTGCGGCGGGAGGGCTTAAGAGTGGGCCCCCGCGAGTCGGGTGGAGAGCCGGGTGTGGAGAGGAGTAGCGGAGGTTCCCAGTCAGAGTGGGAGTGGAGGTTCCTGGGCAGAGTGGGACTGGAAGTGCCCAGGCTGAGTGGAGTGAATGTGCCCTGGCTGAGTGGAGTGAATGTGGCCAGGCTGAGTGGAGTGGAGGTGCCCAGGCCGAGTGGAGTGCAGGTTCCCAGGCAGAGTGGGACTGGAAGTGCCCAGGCTGAGTGGAGTGAATGTGCCCAGGCTGAGTGGAGTGGAGGTGCCCAGGGTGAGTGGAGTTGGGGTTCCCTGGTAGAGTGGGACTGGAAGTGCCAAGGCTGAGTGGAGTGAATGTGCCCAGGCTGAGTGGAGTGGAGGTGCCCAGGCTGAGTGGAGTGCAGGTTCCCAGGCAGAGTGGGATTGGAAGTGCCCAGGCTGAGTGGAGTGAATGTGCCCAGGCTGAGTGGAGTGGAGGTGCCCAGGCCGAGTGGAGTGCAGGTTCCCAGGCAGAGTGGGACTGGAAGTGCCCAGGCGGAGTGGAGTGAATGTGCCCAGGCTGAATGGGAGTCAATGTGCCTAGACAGAGTGGAGTGAATGTGCCCGGCCGCCGGAGCCCGAAACGTGCGTTTCCCTTTTGCCTTGAATGGGCACGGAGAGAGGGGGGCGCTTTTTGGCTCGTGGCGCGGGCACCGTTGCGCCAAAGCGTCAAGTGTCAAACCTCCCCGTTCTCGGGGCGGCCCCTTGGAGCTAACTGGCTGGGTCTAGAGGGGCTGCGAGGCCGCCCAGGAGAACGGGTCCAAACCGCGTTCCGATCGGACGAGAATTGAGGGCGGGACACAGTTCCGCGGTTCACTTTCCGCCCGGGCAAAGGGCCTATAACTTGCGGCGGGAGGGCTTAAGAGTGGGCCCCCGCGAGTCGGGTGGAGAGCCGGGTGTGGAGAGGAGTAGCGGAGGTTCCCAGTCAGAGTGGGAGTGGAGGTTCCTGGGCAGAGTGGGAGTCAATGTGCCTAGACAGAGTGGAGTGAATGTGCCCAGGCTGAGTGGAGTGGAGGTGCCCAGGCTGAGTGGAGTTGGGGTTCCCAGGCAGAGAGGGACTGGAAGTGCCCTGGCTGAGTGGAGTGAATGTGCCCAGGCTGAATGGGAGTCAATGTGCCTAGACAGAGTGGAGTGAATGTGCCCAGGCTGAGTGGAGTGGAGGTGCCCAGGCTGAGTGGAGTTGGGGTACCCAGGCAGAGAGGGACTGGAAGTGCCCTGGCTGAGTGGAGTGAATGTGCCCAGGCTGCGTGGAGTGAATGTGGCCAGTCTGAGTGGAGTTGGGGTTCCCTGGCAGAGTGGGACTGGAAGTGCAAAGGCTGAGTGGAGTGAATGTACCCAGGCTGAGTGGAGTGGAGGTGCCCAGGCTGAGTGGAGTGGAGGTGCCCAGGCTGAGTGGAGTTGGGGTTCCCAGGCAGAGAGGGACTGGAAGTGCCCTTGCTGAGTGGAGTGAATGTGCCCAGGCTGCGTGGAGTGGAGGTTCCCAGGCTGAGTGGAGTGCAGGCACCCAGGCTGAGTGGAGAGAATGTGCCCAGGCTGAGTGGAGTGAATGTGCCCAGGCTGAGTGGAGTGAATGTGCCCAGGCTGAGTGGAGTGAATGTGCCCAGGCTGAGTGGAGTGAATGTGCCCAGGCTGAGTGGAGAGAATGTGCCCAGGCTGAGTGGATTGGAGGTGCCCAGGCTGAGTGGAGTGCAGGTTCCCAGGCAGAGTGGGACTGGAAGTGCCCAGGCTGAGTGGAGTTAATGTGCCCAGGCTGAGTGGAGTGAATGATCCCAGGCTGAATAGGAGTCAATGTGCCTAGACAGAGTGGAGTGAATGTGCCCAGGCTGAGTGGAGTGGAGGTGCCCAGGCTGAGTGGAGTTGGGGTTCCCAGGCAGAGAGGGACTGGAAGTGCCCTGGCTGAGTGGAGTGAATTTTCCCCAGGCTGCGTGGAGTGTCACACCTCCCCGTGCTCGGGGCGGCCCCTTGGAGCTAACTGGCTCGGTCTGGAGGGGCTGCGAGGCCGCCCAGGAGAACGGGTCCAAACCGCGTTCCGATCGGACGAGAATTGAGGGCGGGACACAGTTCCGCGGTTCACTTTCCGCCCGGGCAAACGGCCTATAACTTGCGGCGGGAGGGCTTAAGAGTGGGCCCCCGCAAGTCGGGTGGAGAGCCGGGTGTGGAGAGGAGTAGCGGAGGTTCCCAGTCAGAGTGGGAGTGGAGGTTCCTGGGCAGAGTGGGACTGGAAGTGCCCAGGCTGAGTGGAGTGAATGTGCCCTGGCTGAGTGGAGTGAATGTGGCCAGGCTGAGTGGAGTGGAGGTGCCCAGGCTGAGTGGAGTGCAGGCACCCAGGCAGAGTGGGATTGGAAGTGCCCAGGCTGAGTGGAGTGAATGTGCCCAGGCTGAGTGGAGTGAATGTGCCCAGGCTGAGTGGAGTGGAGGTGCCCAGGCCGAGTGGAGTGCAGGTTCCCAGGCAGAGTGGGACTGGAAGTGACCAGGCTGAGTGGAGTGAATGTGCCCAGGCTGAGTGGAGTGGAGGTGCCCAGGCTGAGTGGAGTTGGGGTTCCCTGGCAGAGTGGAACTGGAAGTGCCAAGGCTGAGTGGAGTGAATGTGCCCAGGCTGAATGGAGTGGAGGTGCCCAGGCTGAGTGGAGTGCAGGTTCCCAGGCAGAGTGGGATTGGAAGTGCCCAGGCTGAGTGGAGTGAATGTGCCCAGGCTGACTGGAGTGGAGGTGCCCAGGCCGAGTGGAGTGCAGGTTCCCAGGCAGAGTGGGACTGGAAGTGCCCAGGCGGAGTGGAGTGAATGTGCCCAGGCTGAATGGGAGTCAATGTGCCTAGACAGAGTGGAGTGAATGTGCCCGGCCGCCGGAGCCCGAAACGTCCGTTTCCCCATTGCCTTGAATGGGCGCGGAGAGAAGGGGTCGCTTTTTGGCTCGTGGCGCGGGCACCGTTGCGCCAATGCGTCAAGTGTCACACCTCCCCGTGCTCGGGGCGGCCCCTTGGAGCTAACTAGCAGGGTCTGGAGGGGCTGCGAGGCCGCCCAGGAGAACGGGTCCAAACCGCGTTCCGATCGGACGAGAATTGAGGGCGGGACACAGTTCCGCGGTTCACTTTCCGCCCGGGCAAAGGGCCTATAACTTGCGGCGGGAGGGCTTAAGAGTGGGCCCCCGCGAGTCGGGTGGAGAGCCGGGTGTGGAGAGGAGTAGCGGAGGTTCCCAGTTAGAGTGGGAATGGAGGTTCCTGGGCAGAGTGTGACTGGAAGTGCCCAGGCTGAGTGGAGTGAATGTGCCCTGGCTGAGTGGAGTGAATGTGCCCAGGCTGAGTGGAGTGAATGTGCCCAGGCTGAGTGGAGTGAATGTGCCCAGGCTGACTGGAGAGAATGTGCCCAGGCTGAGTGGATTGGAGGTGCCCAGGCTGAGTGGAGTGCAGGTTCCCAGGAAGAGTGGGACTGGAAGTGCCCAGGCTGAGTGGAGTGAATGTGCCCAGGCTGAGTGGAGTGAATGTTCCCAGGCTGAATGGGAGTCAATGTGCCTCGACAGAGTGGAGTGAATGTGCCCAGGCAGAGTGGGATTGGAAGTGCCCAGGCTGAGTGGAGTGAATGTGCCCAGGCTGAGTGGAGTGAATGTGCCCAGGCTGAGTGGAGTGGAGGTGCCCAGGCCGAGTGGAGTGCAGGTTCCCAGGCAGAGTGGGACTGGAAGTGACCAGGCTGAGTGGAGTGAATGTGCCCAGGCTGAGTGGAGTGGAGGTGCCCAGGCTGAGTGGAGTTGGGGTTCCCTGGCAGAGTGGAACTGGAAGTGCCAAGGCTGAGTGGAGTGAATGTGCCCAGGCTGAATGGAGTGGAGGTGCCCAGGCTGAGTGGAGTGCAGGTTCCCAGGCAGAGTGGGATTGGAAGTGCCCAGGCTGAGTGGAGTGAATGTGCCCAGGCTGACTGGAGTGGAGGTGCCCAGGCCGAGTGGAGTGCAGGTTCCCAGGCAGAGTGGGACTGGAAGTGCCCAGGCGGAGTGGAGTGAATGTGCCCAGGCTGAATGGGAGTCAATGTGCCTAGACAGAGTGGAGTGAATGTGCCCGGCCGCCGGAGCCCGAAACGTCCGTTTCCCCATTGCCTTGAATGGGCGCGAAGAGAAGGGGTCGCTTTTTGGCTCGTGGCGCGGGCACCGTTGCGCCAATGCGTCAAGTGTCACACCTCCCCGTGCTCGGGGCGGCCCCTTGGAGCTAACTAGCAGGGTCTGGAGGGGCTGCGAGGCCGCCCAGGAGAACGGGTCCAAACCGCGTTCCGATCGGACGAGAATTGAGGGCGGGACACAGTTCCGCGGTTCACTTTCCGCCCGGGCAAAGGGCCTATAACTTGCGGCGGGAGGGCTTAAGAGTGGGCCCCCGCGAGTCGGGTGGAGAGCCGGGTGTGGAGAGGAGTAGCGGAGGTTCCCAGTTAGAGTGGGAATGGAGGTTCCTGGGCAGAGTGTGACTGGAAGTGCCCAGGCTGAGTGGAGTGAATGTGCCCTGGCTGAGTGGAGTGAATGTGCCCAGGCTGAGTGGAGTGAATGTGCCCAGGCTGAGTGGAGTGAATGTGCCCAGGCTGACTGGAGAGAATGTGCCCAGGCTGAGTGGATTGGAGGTGCCCAGGCTGAGTGGAGTGCAGGTTCCCAGGAAGAGTGGGACTGGAAGTGCCCAGGCTGAGTGGAGTGAATGTGCCCAGGCTGAGTGGAGTGAATGTTCCCAGGCTGAATGGGAGTCAATGTGCCTCGACAGAGTGGAGTGAATGTGCCCAGGCTGAGTGGAGTGGAGGTGCCCAGGCTGAGTGGAGTTGGGGTTCCCAGGCAGAGAGGGACTGGAAGTGCCCTGGCTGAGTGGAGTGAATGTGCCCAGGCTGCGTGGAGTGGAGGTTCCCAGGCTGAGTGGAGTGCAGGTTCCCAGCAGAGTGGGATTGGAAGTACCCAGGCTGAGTGGAGTGGAGGTGCCCAGGCTGAGTGGAGTGCAGGTTCCCAGGCAGAGTGGGATTGGAAGTGCCCAGGCTGAGTGGAGTGAATGTGCCCAGGCTGAGTGGAGTGGAGGTGCCCAGGCTGAGTGGAGTTGGGGTTCCCTGGCAGAGTGGGACTGGAAGTGCCAAGGCTGAGTGGAGTGAATGTACCCAGGCTGAGTGGAGTGGAGGTGCCCAGGCTGAGTGGAGTGCTGGTTCCCAGGCAGAGTGGGATTGGAAGTTCCGAGGCTGAGTGGAGTGAATGTCCCCAGGCTGAGTGGATTGCATGTGCCCAGGCTGAGTGGAGTGCAGGTTCCCTGGCAGAGTGGGATTGGAAGTGCCAACGGTGAGTGGAGTGAATGTGCCCAGGCTGAGTGGAGTGGAGGTGCCCAGGCTGAGTGGAGTTGGGGTTCCCTGGCAGAGTGGGACTGGAAGTGCCAAGGCTGAGTGGAGTGAATGTGCCCAGGCTGAGTGGAGTGGAGGTGCCCAGGCCGAGTGGAGTGCAGGTTCCCAGGCAGAGTGGGACTGAAAGTGGCGAGGCTAAGTGGAGTTAATGTGCCCACGCTGAATGGAGTGGAGGTGCCCAGGCTGAGTGTAGTGCAGGTTCCCTGGCAGAGTGGGATTGGAAGTGCCCAGGCTGAGTGCAGTGAATGTGCCCAGGCTGAGTGGAGTGGAGGTGCCCAGGCTGAGTGGAGTTGGGGTTCCCTGGCAGAGTGGGACTGGAAGTGCCAAGGCTGAGTGGAGTGAATGTACCCAGGCTGAGTGGAGTGGAGGTGCCCAGGCTGAGTGGAGTGCAGGTTCCCAGCAGAGTGGGATTGGAAGTGCCCAGGCTGAGTGGAGTGAATGTGCCCAGGCTGAGTGGAGTGGAGGTGCCCAGGTCGAGTGGAGTGCAGGTTCCCAGGCAGAGTGGGACTGGAAGTGCCCAGGCGGAGTGGAGTGAATGTGCCCAGGCTGAATGGAAGTCAATGTGCCTAGACAGAGTGGAGTGAATGTGCCCAGGCTGAGTGGAGTGGAGGTGCCCAGGCTGAGTGTAGTTGGGGTTCCCAGGCAGAGAGGGACTGGAAGTGCCCTGGCTGAGTGGAGTGAATGTGCCCAGGCTGCGTGGAGTGGAGGTTCCCAGGCTGAGTGGAGTGCAGGCACCCAGGCAGAGTGGGATTGGAAGTGCCCAGGCTGAGTGGAGTGAATGTGCCCAGGCTGAGTGGAGTGGAGGTGCCCAGGCTGAGTGGAGTTGGGGTTCCCTGGCAGAGTGGGACTGGAAGTGCCAAGGCTGAGTGGAGTGAATGTGCCCAGGCTGAGTGGAGTGGAGGTGCCCAGGCCGAGTGGAGTGCAGGTTCCCAGGCAGAGTGGGACTGGAAGTGCCCAGGCGGAGTGGAGTGAATGTGCCCAGGCTGAATGGGAGTCAATGTGCCTAGACAGAGTGGAGTGAATGTGCCCGGCCGCCGGAGCCCGAAACGTGCGTTTCCCCATTGCCTTGAATGGGCGCGGAGAGAGGGGGGCGCTTTTTGGCTCGTGGCGCGGGCACCGTTGCGCCAAAGCGTCAAGTGTCACACCTCCCCGTGCTCGGGGTGGCCCCTTGGAGCTAACTGGCTGGGTCTAGAGGGGCTGCGAGGCCGCCCAGGAGAACGGGTCCAAAACGCGTTCCGATCGGACGAGAATTGAGGGCGGGACACAGTTCCGCGGTTCACTTTCCGCCCGAGCAAAGGGCCTATAACTTGCGGCGGGAGGGCTTAAGAGTGGGCCCCCGCGAGTCGGGTGGAGAGCCGGGTGTGGAGAGGAGTAGCGGAGGTTCCCAGTCAGAGTGGGAGTGGAGGTTCCTGGGCAGAGTGGGACTGGAAGTGCCCAGGCTGAGTGGAGTGAATGTGCCCTGGCTGAGTGGAGTGAATGTGCACAGGCTGAGTGGAGTGAATGTGCCCAGGCTGAGTGGAGTGAATGTGCCCAGGCTGAGTGGAGAGAATGTGCCCAGGCAGAGTGGATTGGAGGTGCCCAGGCTGAGTGGAGTGCAGGTTCCCAGGCAGAGTGGGACTGGAAGTGCCCAGGCTGAGTGGAGTGAATGTGCCCAGGCTGAGTGGAGTGAATGATCCCAGGCTGAATGGGAGTCAATATGCCTAGACAGAGTGGAGTGAATGTGCCCAGGCTGAGTGGAGTGGAGGTGCCCAGGCTGAGTGGAGTTGGGGTTCCCAGGCAGAGAGGGACTGAAAGTGCCCTGGCTGAGTGGAGTGAATTTTCCCCAGGCTGCGTGGAGTGGAGGTTCCCAGGCTGAGTGGAGTGCAGGTTCCCAGCAGAGTGGGACTGGAAGTGCCCAGGCTGAGTGGAGTGAATGTGCCCAGGCTGAGTGGAGTGAATGTGCCCAGGCAGAGTGGAGTGAATGTTCCCAGGCTGAGTGAAGTGGAGGTGCCCAGGCTGAGTGGAGTGCAGGTTCCCAGGCAGAGTGGGACTGGAAGTGCCCAGGCTGAATGGAGTGAATGTGCCCAGGCTGAATGGAGTGGAGGTGCCCAGGCTGAGTGGAGTGCAGGTTCCCAGGCAGAGTGGGATTGGAAGTGCCCAGGCTGAGTGGAGTGAAGGTGCCTAGGCTGAGTGGAGTGGAGGTGCCCAGGCTGAATGGAGTTGGGGTTCCCTGGCAGAGTGGGACTGGAAGTGCCAACGGTGAGTGGAGTGAATGTGCCCAGGCTGAGTGGAGTGGAGGTGCCCAGGCTGAGTGGAGTTGGGGTTCCCTGGCAGAGTGGGACTGGAAGTGCCAACGCTGAGTGGAGTGAATGTGCCCAGGCTTAGTGGAGTGGAGGTGCCCAGGCTGAGTGGAGTGCTGGTTCCCAGGCAGAGTGGGATTGGAAGTGCCCAGGCTGAGTGGAGTAATGTACCCAGGCTGAGTGGAGTGCAGGTGCCCAGGCTGAGAGGAGTGCAGGTTCCCAGGCAGAGTGGGATTGGAAGTGTCCAGGCTGAGTGGAGTAATGTACCCAGGCTGAGTGGAGTGCAGGTGCCCAGGCTGAGAGGAGTGCAGGTTCCCTGGCAGAGTGGGACTGGAAGTGCCCAGGCTGAGTGGAGTGAATGTGCCCAGGCTGAGTGGAGTGGAGGTGCCCAGGCAGAGTGGAGTGAATGTTCCCAGGCTGAGTGAAGTGGAGGTGCCCAGGCTGAGTGGAGTGCAGGTTCCCAGGCTGAATGGGAGTCAATGTGCCTAGACAGAGTGGAGTGAATGTGCCCGGCCGCCGGAGCCCGAAACGTGCGTTTCCCCATTGCCTTGAATGGGCGCGGAGAGAGGGGGGCGCTTTTTGGCTCGTGGCGCGGGCACCGTTGCGCCAAAGCGTCAAGTGTCACACCTCCCCGTGCTCGGGGCGGCCCCTTGGAGCTAACTGGCTGGGTCTAGAGGGGCTGCGAGGCCGCCCAGGAGAACGGGTCCAAACCGCGTTCCGATCGGACGAGAATTGAGGGCGGGACACAGTTCCGCGGTTCACTTTCCGCCCGGGCAAAGGGCCTATAACTTGCGGCGGGAGGGCTTAAGAGTGGGCCCCCGCGAGTCGGGTGGAGAGCCGGGTGTGGAGAGGAGTAGCGGAGGTTCCCAGTCAGAGTGGGAGTGGAGTTTCCTGGGCAGAGTGGGACTGGAAGTGCCCAGGCTGAGTGGAGTGAATGTGCCCTGGCTGAGTGGAGTGAATGTGCCCAGGCTGAGTGGAGTGGAGGTGCCCAGGCTGAGTGGAGTCCTGGTTCCCAGGCAGAGTGGGATTGGAAGTGCCCAGGCTGAGTGGAGTAATGTACCCAGGCTGAGTGGAGTGCAGGTGTCCAGGCTGAGAGGAGTGCAGGTTCCGAGGCAGAGTGGGATTGGAAGTGCCCAGGCTGAGTGGAGTAATGTACCCAGGCTGAGTGGAGTGCAGGTGCCCAGGCTGAGAGGAGTGCAGGTTCCCAGGCAGAGTGGGATTGGAAGTGCCCAGGCTGAGTGGAGTGAATGTGCCCAGGCTGAGTGGAGTGGAGGTGCCCAGGCCGAGTGGAGTGCAGGTTCCCAGGCAGAGTGGGACTGGAAGTGCCCAGGCGGAGTGGAGTGAATGTGCCCAGGCTGAATGGGAGTCAATGTGCCTAGACAGAGTGGAGTGAATGTGCCCGGCCGCCGGAGCCCGAAACGTGCGTTTCCCCATTGCCTTGAATGGGCGCGGAGAGAGGGGGGCGCTTTTTGGCTCGTGGCGCGGGCACCGTTGCGCCAAAGCGTCAAGTGTCACACCTCCCCGTGCTCGGGGCGGCCCCTTGGAGCTAACTGGCTGGGTCTAGAGGGGCTGCGAGGCCGCCCAGGAGAACGGGTCCAAACCGCGTTCCGATCGGACGAGAATTGAGGGCGGGACACAGTTCCGCGGTTCACTTTCCGCCCGGGCAAAGGGCCTATAACTTGCGGCGGGAGGGCTTAAGAGTGGGCCCCCGCGAGTCGGGTGGAGAGCCGGGTGTGGAGAGGAGTAGCGGAGGTTCCCAGTCAGAGTGGGAGTGGAGGTTCCTGGGCAGAGTGGGACTGGAAGTGCCCAGGCTGAGTGGAGTGAATGTGCCCAGGCTGAGTGGAGTGGAGGTGCCCAAGCCGAGTGGAGTGCAGGTTCCCAGGCAGAGTGGGACTGGAAGTGCCCAGGCGGAGTGGAGTGAATGTGCCCAGGCTGAATGGGAGTCAATGTGCCTAGACAGAGTGGAGTGAATGTGCCCAGGCTGAGTGGAGTGGAGGTGCCCAGGCTGAGTGGAGTTGGGGTTCCCAGGCAGAGAGGGACTGGAAGTGCCCTGGCTGAGTGGAGTGAATGTGCCCAGGCTGCGTGGAGTGAATGTGGCCAGGCTGAGTGGAGTGCAGGCACCCAGGCAGAGTGGGATTGGAAGTGCCCAGGCTGAGTGGAGTGAATGTGCCCAGGCTGAGTGGAGTGGAGGTGCCCAGGCTGAGTGGAGTTGGGGTTCCCTGGCAGAGTGGGACTGGAAGTGCCAAGGCTGAGTGGAGTGAATGTGCCCAGGCTGAGTGGAGTGGAGGTGCCCAGGCCGAGTGGAGTGCCGGTTCCCAGGCAGAGTGGGACTGAAAGTGCCCAGGCTGAGTGGAGTTAATGTGCCCACGCTGAATGGAGTGGAGGTGCCCAGGCTGAGTGTAGTGCAGGTTCCCTGGCAGAGTGGGATTGGAAGTGCCCAGGCTGAGTGCAGTGAATGTGCCCAGGCTGAGTGGAGTGGAGGTGCCCAGGCTGAGTGGAGTTGGGGTTCCCTGGCAGAGTGGGACTGGAAGTGCCAAGGCTGAGTGGAGTGAATGTACCCAGGCTGAGTGGAGTGGAGGTGCCCAGGCTGAGTGGAGTGCAGGTTCCCAGCAGAGTGGGATTGGAAGTGCCCAGGCTGAGTGGAGTGAATGTGCCCAGGCTGAGTGGAGTGGAGGTGCCCAGGCCGAGTGGAGTGTAGGTTCCCAGGCAGAGTGGGACTGGAAGTGCCCAGGCGGAGTGGAGTGAATTTTCCCAGGCTGAATGGAAGTCAATGTGCCTAGACAGAGTGGAGTGAATGTGCCCAGGCTGAGTGGAGTGGAGGTGCCCAGGCTGAGTGGAGTTGGGGTTCCCAGGCAGAGAGGGACTGGAAGTGCCCTGGCTGAGTGGAGTGAATGTGCCCAGGCTGCGTGGAGTGGAGGTTCCCAGGCTGAGTGGAGTGCAGGCACCCAGGCAGAGTGGGATTGGAAGTGCCCAGGCAGAGTGGAGTGAATGTGCCCAGGCTGAGTGGAGTGGAGGTGCCCAGGCTGAGTGGAGTTGGGGTTCCCTGGCAGAGTGGGACTGGAAGTGCCAAGGCTGAGTGGAGTGAATGTGCCCAGGCTGAGTGGAGTGGAGGTGCCCAGGCCGAGTGGAGTGCAGGTTCCCAGGCAGAGTGGGACTGGAAGTGCCCAGGCGGAGTGGAGTGAATGTGCCCAGGCTGAATGGGAGTCAATGTGCCTAGACAGAGTGGAGTGAATGTGCCCGGCCGCCGGAGCCCGAAACGTGCGTTTCCCCATTGCCTTGAATGGGCGCGGAGAGAGGGGGGCGCTTTTTGGCTCGTGGCGCGGGCACCGTTGCGCCAAAGCGTCAAGTGTCACACCTCCCCGTGCTCGGGGCGGCCCCTTGGAGCTAACTGGCTGGGTCTAGAGGGGCTGCGAGGCCGCCCAGGAGAACGGGTCCAAACCGCGTTCCGATCGGACGAGAATTGAGGGCGGGACACAGTTCCGCGGTTCACTTTCCGCCCGAGCAAAGGGCCTATAACTTGCGGCGGGAGGGCTTAAGAGTGGGCCCCCGCGAGTCGGGTGGAGAGCCGGGTGTGGAGAGGAGTAGCGGAGGTTCCCAGTCAGAGTGGGAGTGGAGGTTCCTGGGCAGAGTGGGACTGGAAGTGCCCAGGCTGAGTGGAGTGAATGTGCCCTGGCTGAGTGGAGTGAATGTGCCCAGGCTGAGTGGAGTGAATGTGCCCAGGCTGAGTGGAGTGAATGTGCCCAGGCTGAGTGGAGAGAATGTGCCCAGGCTGAGTGGATTGGAGGTGCCCAGGCTGAGTGGAGTGCAGGTTCCCAGGCAGAGTGGGACTGGAAGTGCCCAGGCTGAGTGGAGTGAATGTGCCCAGGCTGAGTGGAGTGAATGATCCCAGGCTGAATGGGAGTCAATATGCCTAGACAGAGTGGAGTGAATGTGCCCAGGCTGAGTGGAGTGGAGATGCCCAGGCTGAGTGGAGTTGGGGTTCCCAGGCAGAGAGGGACTGAAAGTGCCCTGGCTGAGTGGAGTGAATTTTCCCCAGGCTGCGTGGAGTGGAGGTTCCCAGGCTGAGTGGAGTGCAGGTTCCCAGCAGAGTGGGACTGGAAGTGCCCAGGCTGAGTGGAGTGAATGTGCCCAGGCTGAGTGGAGTGAATGTGCCCAGGCAGAGTGGAGTGAATGTTCCCAGGCTGAGTGAAGTGGAGGTGCCCAGGCTGAGTGGAGTGCAGGTTCCCAGGCAGAGTGGGACTGGAAGTGCCCAGGCTGAGTGGAGTGAATGTGCCCAGGCTGAATGGAGTGGAGGTGCCCAGGCTGAGTGGAGTGCAGGTTCCCAGGCAGAGTGGGATTGGAAGTGCCCAGGCTGAGTGGAGTGAAGGTGCCTAGGCTGAGTGGAGTGGAGGTGCCCAGGCTGAATGGAGTTGGGGTTCCCTGGCAGAGTGGGACTGGAAGTGCCAAGGCTGAGTGGAGTGAATGTGCCCAGGCTGAGTGGAGTGGAGGTGCCCAGGCTGAGTGGAGTTGGGGTTCCCTGGCAGAGTGGGACTGGAAGTGCCAACGCTGAGTGGAGTGAATGTGCCCAGGCTGAGTGGAGTGGAGGTGCCCAGGCTGAGTAGAGTGCTGGTTCCCAGGCAGAGTGGGATTGGAAGTGCCCAGGCTGAGTGGAGTAATGTACCCAGGCTGAGTGGAGTGCAGGTGCCCAGGCTGAGAGGAGTGCAGGTTCCCCGGCAGAGTGGGATTGGAAGTGCCCAGGCTGAGTGGAGTAATGTACCCAGGCTGAGTGGAGTGCAGGTGCCCAGGCTGAGAGGAGTGCAGGTTCCCAGGCAGAGTGGGATTGGAAGTGCCCAGGCTGAGTGGAGTGAATGTGCCCAGGCTGAGTGGAGTGAATGTGCCCAGGCTGAATGGAGTGGAGGTGCCCAGGCTGAGTGGAGGTGCCCAGGCTGAGTGGAGTGCAGGTTCCCAGGCAGAGTGGGATTGGAAGTGCCCAGGCTGAGTGGAGTGAATGTGCCCAGGCTGAGTAAAGTGGAGGTGCCCAGGCCGAGTGGAGTGCAGGTTCCCAGGCAGAGTGGGACTGGAAGTGCCCAGGCGGAGTGGAGTGAATGTGCCCAGGCTGAATGGGAGTCAATGTGCCTAGACAGAGTGGAGTGAATGTGCCCAGGCTGAGTGGAGTGAATGTGCCCAGGCTGACTGGAGAGAATGTGCCCAGGCTGAGTGGATTGGAGGTGCCCAGGCTGAGTGGAGTGCAGGTTCCCAGGCAGAGTGGGACTGGAAGTGCCCAGGCTGAGTGGAGTGAATGTGCCCAGGCTGAGTGGAGTGAATGTTCCCAGGCTGAATGGGAGTCAATGTCCCTAGACAGAGTGGAGTGAATGTGCCCAGGCTGAGTGGAGTGGAGGTGCCCAGGTTGAGTGGAGTTGGGGTTCCCAGGCAGAGAGGGACTGGAAGTGCCCTGGCTGAGAGGAGTGAATGTGCCCAGGCTGCGTGGACTGGAGGTTCCCAGGCTGAGTGGAGTGACGGTTCCCAGCAGAGTGGGATTGGAAGTACCCAGGCTGAGTGGAGTGGAGGTGCCCAGGCTGAGTGGAGTGCAGGTTCCCAGGCAGAGTGGGATTGGAAGTGCCCGGGCTGAGTGGAGTGAATGTGCCCAGGCTGAGTGGAGTGGAGGTGCCCAGGCTGAGTGGAGTTGGGGTTCCCTGGCAGAGTGGGACTGGAAGTGCCATGGCTGAGTGGAGTGAATGTACCCAGGCTGAGTGGAGTGGAGGTGCCCAGGCTGAGTGGAGTGCTGGTTCCCAGGCAGAGTGGGACTGGAAGTGCCCAGGCTGAGTGGAGTAATGTACCCAGGCTGAGTGGAGTGCAGGTGCCCAGGTTGAGAGGAGTGCAGGTTCCCAGGCAGAGTGGGATTGGAAGTGCCCAGGCTGAGTGGAGTGAATGTGCCCAGGCTGAGTGGAGTGGAGGTGCCCAGGCCGAGTGGAGTGCAGGTTCCCCGGCAGAGTGGGACTGGAAGTGCCCAGGCTGAGTGGAGTGAATGTGCCCAGGCTGAGTGGAGTGGAGGTGCCCAGGCTGAGTAGAGTGCAGGCACCCAGGCAGAGTGGGATTGGAAGTGCCCAGGCTGAGTGGAGTGAATGTGCCCAGGCTGAGTGGAGTGGAGGTGCCCAGGCCGAGTGGAGTGCAGGTTCCCAGGCAGAGTGGGACTGAAAGTGCCCAGGCTGAGTGGAGTGAATGTGCCCAGGCTGAATGGAGTGGAGGTGCCCAGGCTGAGTGGAGTGCAGGTTCCCTGGCAGAGTGGGATTGGAAGTGCCCAGGCTGAGTGGAGTGAATGTGCCCAGGCTGAGTGGAGTGGAGGTGCCCAGGCTGAGTGGAGTTGGGGTTCCCTGGCAGAGTGGGACGGGAAGTGCCAAGGCTGAGTGGAGTGAAGGTACCCAGGCTGAGTGGAGTGGAGGTGCCCAGGCTGAGTGGAGTGCAGGTTCCCAGCAGAGTGGGACTGGAAGTGCCCAGGCTGAGTGGAGTGAATGTGCCCAGGCTGAATGGAGTGGAGGTGCCCAGGCTGAGTGGAGGTGCCCAGGCTGAGTGGAGTGCAGGTTCCCAGGCAGAGTGGGATTAGAAGTGCCCAGGCTGAGTGGAGTGAATGTACCCAGGCTGAGTGGAGTGGAGGGGCCCAGGCTGAATGGAGTGGAGGTGCCAAGGCTGAGTGGAGTGGAGGTGCCCAGGCTGAGTGGAGTGCAGGTTCCCAGGCAGAGTGGGATTGGAAGTGCCCAGGCTGAGTGGAGTGAATGTGCCCTGGCTGAGTGGAGTGAATGTGCCCAGGCTGAGTGGAGTTGGGGTTCACTGGCAGAGTGGGACTGGAAGTGCCAAGGCTGAGTGGAGTGAATGTGCCCAGGTTGAGTGGAGTGGAGGTGCCCAGGCCGAGTGGAGTGCAGGTTCCTAGGCAGAGTGGGACTGAAAGTGCCCAGGCTGAGTGGAGTTAATGTGCCCAGGCTGAATGGAGTGGAGGTGCCAAGGCTGAGTGGAGTGCAGGTTCCCTGGCAGAGTGGGATTGGAAGTGCCCAGGCTGTGTGCAGTGAATGTACCCAGGCTGAGTGGAGTGGAGGTGCCCAGGCTGAGTGGAGTTGGGGTTCCCTGGCAGAGTGGGACTGGAAGTGCCAAGGCTGAGTGGAGTGAATGTACCCAGGCTGAGTGGAGTGGAGGTGCCCAGGCTGAGTGGAGTGCAGGTTCCCAGCAGAGTGGGACTGGAAGTGCCCAGGCTGAGTGGAGTGAATGTGCCCAGGCTGAGTGGAGTGAATGTGCCCAGGCAGAGTGGAGTGAATGTGCCCAGGCTGAGTGGAGTGGAGGTGCCCAGGCTGAGTGGAGTGCAGGTTCCCAGGCAGAGTGGGATTGGAAGTGCCCAGGCTGAGTGGAGTGAATGTGCCCAGGCTGAGTGGAGTGGAGGTGCCCAGGCCGAGTGGAGTGCAGGTTCCCAGGCAGAGTGGGACTGGAAGTGCCCAGGCGGAGTGGAGTGAAGGTGCCGAGGCTGAATGGGAGTCAATGTGCCTAGACAGAGTGGAGTGAATGTGCCCAGGCTGAGTGGAGTGGAGGTGCCCAGGCTGAGTGGAGTTGGGGTTCCCTGGCAGAGAGGGACTGGGAGTGCCCTGGCTGAGTGGAGTGAATGTGCCCAGGCTGCGTGGAGTGGAGGTTCCCAGGCTGAGTGGAGTGCAGGCACCCAGGCAGAGTGGGATTGGAAGTGCCCAGGCTGAGTGGAGTGAATGTGCCCAGGCTGAGTGGAGTGGAGGTGCCCAGGCTGAGTGGAGTTGGGGTTCCCTGGCAGAGTGGGACTGGAAGTGCCATGGCTGTGTGGAGTGAATGTGCCCAGGCTGAGTGGAGTGGAGGTGCCCAGGCCGAGTGGAGTGCAGGTTCCCAGGCAGAGTGGGACTGAAAGTGCCCAGGCTGAGTGGAGTGAATGTGCCCAGGCTGAATGGAGTGAATGTTCCCAGGCTGAATGGGAGTCAATGTGCCTAGACAGAGTGGAGTGAATGTGCCCAGGCTGAGTGGAGTGGAGGTGCCCAGGCTGAGTGGAGTTGGGGTTCCCAGGCAGAGTGGGACTGGAAGTGCCCAGGCGGAGTGGAGTGAATGTGCCCAGGCTGAATGGGAGTCAATGTGCCTAGACAGAGTGGAGTGAATGTGCCCGGCCGCCGGAGCCCGAAACGTGCGTTTCCCCATTGCCTTGAATGGGCGCGGAGAGAGGGGGCTGCTTTTTGGCTCGTGGCGCGGGCACCGTTGCGCCAAAGCGTCAAGTGTCACACCTCCCCGTGCTCGGGACGGCCCCTTGGAGCTAACTGGCTGGGTCTAGAGGGGCTGCGAGGCCGCCCAGGAGAACGGGTCCAAACCGCGTTCCGATCGGACGAGAATTGAGGGCGGGACACAGTTCCGCGGTTCACTTTCCGCCCGGGCAAAGGGCCTATAACTTGCGGCGGGAGGGCTTAAGAGTGGGCCCCCGCGAGTCGGGTGGAGAGCCGGGTGTGGAGAGGAGTAGCGGAGGTTCCCAGTCAGAGTGGGAGTGGAGGTTCCTGGGCAGAGTGGGACTGGAAGTGCCCAGGCTGAGTGGAGTGAATGTGCCCTGGCTGAGTGGAGTGAATGTGGCCAGGCTGAGTGGAGTGGAGGTGCCCAGGCTGAGTGGAGTGAAGGCACCCAGGCAGAGTGGGATTGGAAGTGCCCAGGCTGAGTGGAGTGAATGTGCCCAGGCTGAGTGGAGTGGAGGTGCCCAGGCCGAGTGGAGTGCAGGTTCCCAGGCAGAGTGGGACTGGAAGTGCCCAGGCTGAGTGGAGTGAATGTGCCCAGGCTGAGTGGAGTGGAGGTGCCCAGGCTGAGTGGAGTTGGGGTTCCCTGGCAGAGTGGGACTGGAAGTGCCAAGGCTGAGTGGAGTGAATGTGGCCAGGCTGAGTGGAGTGGAGGTGCCCAGGCCGAGTGGAGTGCAGGTTCCCAGGCAGAGTGGGACTGGAAGTGCCCAGGCTGAGTGGAGTGAATGTGCCCAGGCTGAGTGGAGTGGAGGTGCCCAGGCTGAGTGGAGTGCAGGTTCCCAGGCAGAGTGGGACTGGAAGTGCCAAGGCTGAGTGGAGTGAATGTGCCCAGGCTGAGTGGAGTGGAGGTGCCCAGGCTGAGTGGAGTGCAGGTTCCCAGGCAGAGTGGGATTGGAATTGCCCAGGCTGAGTGGAGTGAATGTACCCAGGCTGAGTGGAGTGGAGGTGCCCAGGCTGAGTGGAGTGCAGGTTCCCAGGCAGAGTGGGATTGGAAGTGCCCAGGCTGAGTGGAGTGAATGTGCCCAGGCTGAGTGGAGTGGAGGTGCCCAGGCTGAGTGGAGTGCAGGTTCCCAGGCAGAGTGGGACTGGAAGTGCCCAGGCTGAGTGGAGTGAATGTGCCCAGGCTGAGTGGAGTGGAGGTGCCCAGGCTGAGTGGAGTTGGGGTTCCCTGGCAGAGTGGGACTGGAAGTGCCAAGGCTGAGTGGAGTGAATGTGCCCAGGCTGAGTGGAGTGGAGGTGCCCAGGCCGAGTGGAGTGCAGGTTCCCTGGCAGAATGGGACTGAAAGTGCCTAGGCTGAGTGAAGTGAATGTGCCCAGGCTGAATGGAGTGGAGGTGCCCAGGCTGAGTGGAGTGCAGGTTCCCAGGCAGAGTGGGATTGGAAGTGCCCAGGCTGAGTGGAGTGAATGTGCCCAGGCTGAGTGGAGTGGAGGTGCCCAGGCTGAGTGGAGTTGGGGTTCCCTGGCAGAGTGGGACTGGAAGTGCCAAGGCTGAGTGGAGTGAATGTGCCCAGGCTGAGTGGAGTGGAGGTGCCCAGGCCGAGTGGAGTGCAGGTTCCCAGGCAGAGTGGGACTGGAAGTGCCCAGGCGGAGTGGAGTGAATGTGCCCAGGCTGAATGGGAGTCAATGTGCCAAGACAGAGTGGAGTGAATGTGCCCAGCCGCCGGAGCCCGAAACGTGCGTTTCCCGATTGCCTTGAATGGGCGCGGAGAGAGGGGGGCGCTTTTTGGCTCGTGGCGCGGGCACCGTTGCGCCAAAACGTCAAGTGTCACCCCTCCCCGTGCTCGGGGCGGCCCCTTGGAGCTAACTAGCAGGGTCTGGAGGGGCTGCGAGGCCGCCCAGGAGAACGGGTCCAAACCGCGTTCCGATCGGACGAGAATTGAGGGCGGGACACAGTTACGCGGTTCACTTTCCGCCCGGGCAAAGGGCCTATAACTTGCGGCGGGAGGGCTTAAGAGTGGGCCCCCGCGAGTCGGGTGGAGAGCCGGGTGTGGAGAGGAGTAGCGGAGGTTCCCAGTCAGAGTGGGAGTGGAGGTTCCTGGGCAGAGTGGGACTGGAAGTGCCCAGGCTGAGTGGAGTGAATGTGCCCTGGCTGAGTGGAGTGAATGTGCCCAGGCTGAGTGGAGTGAATGTGCCCAGGCTGACTGGAGAGAATGTGCCCAGGCTGAGTGGATTGGAGGTGCCCAGGCTGAGTGGAGTGCAGGTTCCCAGGCAGAGTGGGACTGGAAGTGCCCAGGCTGAGTGGAGTGAATGTGCCCAGGCTGAGTGGAGTGAATGTTCCCAGGCTGAATGGGAGTCAATGTGCCTAGACAGAGTGGAGTGAATGTGCCCAGGCTGAGTGGAGTGGAGGTGCCCAGGCTGAGTGGAGTTGGGGTTCCCAGGCAGAGAGGGACTGGAAGTGCCCTGGCTGAGTGGAGTGAATGTGCCCAGGCTGCGTGGAGTGGAGGCTCCCAGGCTGAGTGGAGTGCAGGTTCCCAGCAGAGTGGGATTAGAAGTACCCAGGCTGATTGGAGTGGAGGTGCCCAGGCCGAGTGGAGTGCAGGTTCCCAGGCAGAGTGGGACTGGAAGTGCCCAGGCTGAGTGGAGTGAATGTGCCCAGGCTGAGAGGAGTGGAGGTGCCCAGGCTGAGTGGAGTGCAGGTTCCCAGGCAGAGTGGGACTGGAAGTGCCAAGGCTGAGTGGAGTGAATGTGCCCAGGCTGAGTGGAGTGGAGGTGCCCAGGCTGAGTTGAGTGCAGGTTCCCAGGCAGAGTGGGATTGGAATTGCCCAGGCTGAGTGGAGTGAATGTACCCAGGCTGAGTGGAGTGGAGGTGCCCAGGCTGAGTGGAGTGCAGGTTCCCAGGCAGAGTGGGATTGGAAGTGCCCAGGCTGAGTGGAGTGAATGTGCCCAGGCTGAGTGGAGTGGAGGTGCCCAGGCTGAGTGGAGTGCAGGTTCCCAGGCAGAGTGGGACTGGAAGTGCCCAGGCTGAGTGGAGTGAATGTGACCAGGCTGAGTGGAGTGGAGGTGCCCAGGCTGAGTGGAGTTTGGGTTCCCTGGCAGAGTGGGACTGGAAGTGCCAAGGCTGAGTGGAGTGAATGTGCCCAGGCTGAGTGGAGTGGAGGTGCCCAGGCCGAGTGGAGTGCAGGTTCCCAGGCAGAATGGGACTGAAAGTGCCTAGGCTGAGTGAAGTGAATGTGCCCAGGCTGAATGGAGTGGAGGTGCCCAGGCTGAGTGGAGTGCAGGTTCCCAGGCAGAGTGGGATTGGAAGTGCCCAGGCTGAGTGGAGTGAATGTGCCCAGGCTGAGTGGAGTGGAGGTGCCCAGGCTGAGTGGAGTTGGGGTTCCCTGGCAGAGTGGGACTGGAAGTGCCAAGGCTGAGTGGAGTGAATGTGCCCAGGCTGCGTGGAGTGGAGGCTCCCAGGCTGAGTGGAGTGCAGGTTCCCAGCAGAGTGGGATTAGAAGTACCCAGGCTGAGTGGAGTGGAGGTGCCCAGGCTGAGTGGAGTGCAGGTTCCCAGGCAGAGTGGGATTGGAAGTGCCCAGGCTGAGTGGAGTGAATGTGCCCAGGCTGAGTGGAGTGGAGGTGCCCAGGCTGAGTGGAGTTGGGGTTCCCAGGCAGAGAGGGACTGGAAGTGCCCTGGCTGAGTGGAGTGAATGTGCCCAGGCTGAGTGGAGTGGAGGTGCCCAGGCTGAGTGGAGTTGGGGTTCCCAGGCAGAGAGGGACTGGAAGTGCCCTGGCTGAGTGGAGTGAATGTGCCCAGGCTGCGTGGAGTGGAGGCTCCCAGGCTGAGTGGAGTGCAGGTTCCCAGCAGAGTGGGATTAGAAGTACCCAGGCTGAGTGGAGTGGAGGTGCCCAGGCCGAGTGGAGTGCAGGTTCCCAGGCAGAGTGGGACTGGAAGTGCCCAGGCTGAGTGGAGTGAATGTGCCCAGGCTGAGTGGAGTGGAGGTGCCCAGGCTGAGTGGAGTGCAGGTTCCCAGGCAGAGTGGGACTGGAAGTGCCAAGGCTGAGTGGAGTGAATGTGCCCAGGCTGAGTGGAGTGGAGGTGCCCAGGCTGAGTGGAGTGCAGGTTCCCAGGCAGAGTGGGATTGGAATTGCCCAGGCTGAGTGGAGTGAATGTACCCAGGCTGAGTGGAGTGGAGGTGCCCAGGCTGAGTGGAGTGCAGGTTCCC
The DNA here is from genome assembly GCF_963514075.1 of Conger conger. NCBI lineage: Eukaryota > Metazoa > Chordata > Actinopteri > Anguilliformes > Congridae > Conger > Conger conger. Next base: position 271,260 of record NW_026890377.1, read on the forward strand.
AGGCAGAGTGGGATTGGAAGTGCCCAGGCTGAGTGGAGTGAATGTGCCCAGGCTGAGTGGAGTGGAGGTGCCCAGGCTGAGTGGAGTGCAGGTTCCCAGGCAGAGTGGGACTGGAAGTGCCCAGGCTGAGTGGAGTGAATGTGCCCAGGCTGAGTGGAGTGGAGGTGCCCAGGCTGAGTGGAGTTTGGGTTCCCTGGCAGAGTGGGACTGGAAGTGCCAAGGCTGAGTGGAGTGAATGTGCCCAGGCTGAGTGGAGTGGAGGTGCCCAGGCCGAGTGGAGTGCAGGTTCCCAGGCAGAATGGGACTGAAAGTGCCTAGGCTGAGTGAAGTGAATGTGCCCAGGCTGAATGGAGTGGAGGTGCCCAGGCTGAGTGGAGTGCAGGTTCCCAGGCAGAGTGGGATTGGAAGTGCCCAGGCTGAGTGGAGTGAATGTGCCCAGGCTGAGTGGAGTGGAGGTGCCCAGGCTGAGTGGAGTTGGGGTTCCCTGGCAGAGTGGGACTGGAAGTGCCAAGGCTGAGTGGAGTGAATGTGCCCAGGCTGAGTGGAGTGGAGGTGCCCAGGCCGAGTGGAGTGCAGGTTCCCAGGCAGAGTGGGACTGGAAGTGCCCAGGCGGAGTGGAGTGAATGTGCCCAGGCTGAATGGGAGTCAATGTGCCAAGACAGAGTGGAGTGAATGTGCCCAGCCGCCGGAGCCCGAAACGTGCGTTTCCCGATTGCCTTGAATGGGCGCGGAGAGAGGGGGGCGCTTTTTGGCTCGTGGCGCGGGCACCGTTGCGCCAAAGCGTCAAGTGTCACCCCTCCCCGTGCTCGGGGCGGCCCCTTGGAGCTAACTAGCAGGGTCTGGAGGGGCTGCGAGGCCGCCCAGGAGAACGGGTCCAAACCGCGTTCCGATCGGACGAGAATTGAGGGCGGGACACAGTTCCGCGGTTCACTTTCCGCCCGGGCAAAGGGCCTATAACTTGCGGCGGGAGGGCTTAAGAGTGGGCCCCCGCGAGTCGGGTGGAGAGCCGGGTGTGGAGAGGAGTAGCGGAGGTTCCCAGTCAGAGTGGGAGTGGAGGTTCCTGGGCAGAGTGGGACTGGAAGTGCCCAGGCTGAGTGGAGTGAATGTGCCCTGGCTGAGTGGAGTGAATGTGCACAGGCTGAGTGGAGTGAATGTGCCCAGGCTGAGTGGAGTGAATGTGCCCAGGCTGAGTGGAGAGAATGTGCCCAGGCAGAGTGGATTGGAGGTGCCCAGGCTGAGTGGAGTGCAGGTTCCCAGGCAGAGTGGGACTGGAAGTGCCCAGGCTGAGTGGAGTGAATGTGCCCAGGCTGAGTGGAGTGAATGATCCCAGGCTGAATGGGAGTCAATATGCCTAGACAGAGTGGAGTGAATGTGCCCAGGCTGAGTGGAGTGGAGGTGCCCAGGCTGAGTGGAGTTGGGGTTCCCAGGCAGAGAGGGACTGAAAGTGCCCTGGCTGAGTGGAGTGAATTTTCCCCAGGCTGCGTGGAGTGGAGGTTCCCAGGCTGAGTGGAGTGCAGGTTCCCAGCAGAGTGGGACTGGAAGTGCCCAGGCTGAGTGGAGTGAATGTGCCCAGGCTGAGTGGAGTGAATGTGCCCAGGCAGAGTGGAGTGAATGTTCCCAGGCTGAGTGAAGTGGAGGTGCCCAGGCTGAGTGGAGTGCAGGTTCCCAGGCAGAGTGGGACTGGAAGTGCCCAGGCTGAATGGAGTGAATGTGCCCAGGCTGAATGGAGTGGAGGTGCCCAGGCTGAGTGGAGTGCAGGTTCCCAGGCAGAGTGGGATTGGAAGTGCCCAGGCTGAGTGGAGTGAAGGTGCCTAGGCTGAGTGGAGTGGAGGTGCCCAGGCTGAATGGAGTTGGGGTTCCCTGGCAGAGTGGGACTGGAAGTGCCAACGGTGAGTGGAGTGAATGTGCCCAGGCTGAGTGGAGTGGAGGTGCCCAGGCTGAGTGGAGTTGGGGTTCCCTGGCAGAGTGGGACTGGAAGTGCCAACGCTGAGTGGAGTGAATGTGCCCAGGCTTAGTGGAGTGGAGGTGCCCAGGCTGAGTGGAGTGCTGGTTCCCAGGCAGAGTGGGATTGGAAGTGCCCAGGCTGAGTGGAGTAATGTACCCAGGCTGAGTGGAGTGCAGGTGCCCAGGCTGAGAGGAGTGCAGGTTCCCAGGCAGAGTGGGATTGGAAGTGTCCAGGCTGAGTGGAGTAATGTACCCAGGCTGAGTGGAGTGCAGGTGCCCAGGCTGAGAGGAGTGCAGGTTCCCTGGCAGAGTGGGACTGGAAGTGCCCAGGCTGAGTGGAGTGAATGTGCCCAGGCTGAGTGGAGTGGAGGTGCCCAGGCAGAGTGGAGTGAATGTTCCCAGGCTGAGTGAAGTGGAGGTGCCCAGGCTGAGTGGAGTGCAGGTTCCCAGGCTGAATGGGAGTCAATGTGCCTAGACAGAGTGGAGTGAATGTGCCCGGCCGCCGGAGCCCGAAACGTGCGTTTCCCCATTGCCTTGAATGGGCGCGGAGAGAGGGGGGCGCTTTTTGGCTCGTGGCGCGGGCACCGTTGCGCCAAAGCGTCAAGTGTCACACCTCCCCGTGCTCGGGGCGGCCCCTTGGAGCTAACTGGCTGGGTCTAGAGGGGCTGCGAGGCCGCCCAGGAGAACGGGTCCAAACCGCGTTCCGATCGGACGAGAATTGAGGGCGGGACACAGTTCCGCGGTTCACTTTCCGCCCGGGCAAAGGGCCTATAACTTGCGGCGGGAGGGCTTAAGAGTGGGCCCCCGCGAGTCGGGTGGAGAGCCGGGTGTGGAGAGGAGTAGCGGAGGTTCCCAGTCAGAGTGGGAGTGGAGGTTCCTGGGCAGAGTGGGACTGGAAGTGCCCAGGCTGAGTGGAGTGAATGTGCCCTGGCTGAGTGGAGTGAATGTGGCCAGGCTGAGTGGAGTGGAGGTGCCCAGGCTGAGTGGAGTGAAGGCACCCAGGCAGAGTGGGATTGGAAGTGCCCAGGCTGAGTGGAGTAATGTACCCAGGCTGAGTGGAGTGCAGGTGTCCAGGCTGAGAGGAGTGCAGGTTCCGAGGCAGAGTGGGATTGGAAGTGCCCAGGCTGAGTGGAGTAATGTACCCAGGCTGAGTGGAGTGCAGGTGCCCAGGCTGAGAGGAGTGCAGGTTCCCAGGCAGAGTGGGATTGGAAGTGCCCAGGCTGAGTGGAGTGAATGTGCCCAGGCTGAGTGGAGTGGAGGTGCCCAGGCCGAGTGGAGTGCAGGTTCCCAGGCAGAGTGGGACTGGAAGTGCCCAGGCGGAGTGGAGTGAATGTGCCCAGGCTGAATGGGAGTCAATGTGCCTAGACAGAGTGGAGTGAATGTGCCCGGCCGCCGGAGCCCGAAACGTGCGTTTCCCCATTGCCTTGAATGGGCGCGGAGAGAGGGGGGCGCTTTTTGGCTCGTGCCGCGGGCACCGTTGCGCCAAAGCGTCAAGTGTCACACCTCCCCGTGCTCGGGGCGGCCCCTTGGAGCTAACTGGCTGGGTCTAGAGGGGCTGCGAGGCCGCCCAGGAGAACGGGTCCAAACCGCGTTCCGATCGGACGAGAATTGAGGGCGGGACACAGTTCCGCGGTTCACTTTCCGCCCGGGCAAAGGGCCTATAACTTGCGGCGGGAGGGCTTAAGAGTGGGCCCCCGCGAGTCGGGTGGAGAGCCGGGTGTGGAGAGGAGTAGCGGAGGTTCCCAGTCAGAGTGGGAGTGGAGGTTCCTGGGCAGAGTGGGACTGGAAGTGCCCAGGCTGAGTGGAGTGAATGTGCCCAGGCTGAGTGGAGTGGAGGTGCCCAAGCCGAGTGGAGTGCAGGTTCCCAGGCAGAGTGGGACTGGAAGTGCCCAGGCGGAGTGGAGTGAATGTGCCCAGGCTGAATGGGAGTCAATGTGCCTAGACAGAGTGGAGTGAATGTGCCCAGGCTGAGTGGAGTGGAGGTGCCCAGGCTGAGTGGAGTTGGGGTTCCCAGGCAGAGAGGGACTGGAAGTGCCCTGGCTGAGTGGAGTGAATGTGCCCAGGCTGCGTGGAGTGAATGTGGCCAGGCTGAGTGGAGTGCAGGCACCCAGGCAGAGTGGGATTGGAAGTGCCCAGGCTGAGTGGAGTGAATGTGCCCAGGCTGAGTGGAGTGGAGGTGCCCAGGCTGAGTGGAGTTGGGGTTCCCTGGCAGAGTGGGACTGGAAGTGCCAAGGCTGAGTGGAGTGAATGTGCCCAGGCTGAGTGGAGTGGAGGTGCCCAGGCCGAGTGGAGTGCCGGTTCCCAGGCAGAGTGGGACTGAAAGTGCCCAGGCTGAGTGGAGTTAATGTGCCCACGCTGAATGGAGTGGAGGTGCCCAGGCTGAGTGTAGTGCAGGTTCCCTGGCAGAGTGGGATTGGAAGTGCCCAGGCTGAGTGCAGTGAATGTGCCCAGGCTGAGTGGAGTGGAGGTGCCCAGGCTGAGTGGAGTTGGGGTTCCCTGGCAGAGTGGGACTGGAAGTGCCAAGGCGGAGTGGAGTGAATGTACCCAGGCTGAGTGGAGTGGAGGTGCCCAGGCTGAGTGGAGTGCAGGTTCCCAGCAGAGTGGGATTGGAAGTGCCCAGGCTGAGTGGAGTGAATGTGCCCAGGCTGAGTGGAGTGGAGGTGCCCAGGCCGAGTGGAGTGTAGGTTCCCAGGCAGAGTGGGACTGGAAGTGCCCAGGCGGAGTGGAGTGAATTTTCCCAGGCTGAATGGAAGTCAATGTGCCTAGACAGAGTGGAGTGAATGTGCCCAGGCTGAGTGGAGTGGAGGTGCCCAGGCTGAGTGGAGTTGGGGTTCCCAGGCAGAGAGGGACTGGAAGTGCCCTGGCTGAGTGGAGTGAATGTGCCCAGGCTGCGTGGAGTGGAGGTTCCCAGGCTGAGTGGAGTGCAGGCACCCAGGCAGAGTGGGATTGGAAGTGCCCAGGCTGAGTGGAGTGAATGTGCCCAGGCTGAGTGGAGTGGAGGTGCCCAGGCTGAGTGGAGTTGGGGTTCCCTGGCAGAGTGGGACTGGAAGTGCCAAGGCTGAGTGGAGTGAATGTGCCCAGGCTGAGTGGAGTGGAGGTGCCCAGGCCGAGTGGAGTGCAGGTTCCCAGGCAGAGTGGGACTGGAAGTGCCCAGGCGGAGTGGAGTGAATGTGCCCAGGCTGAATGGGAGTCAATGTGCCTAGACAGAGTGGAGTGAATGTGCCCGGCCGCCGGAGCCCGAAACGTGCGTTTCCCCATTGCCTTGAATGGGCGCGGAGAGAGGGGGGCGCTTTTTGGCTCGTGGCGCGGGCACCGTTGCGCCAAAGCGTCAAGTGTCACACCTCCCCGTGCTCGGGGCGGCCCCTTGGAGCTAACTGGCTGGGTCTAGAGGGGCTGCGAGGCCGCCCAGGAGAACGGGTCCAAACCGCGTTCCGATCGGACGAGAATTGAGGGCGGGACACAGTTCCGCGGTTCACTTTCCGCCCGAGCAAAGGGCCTATAACTTGCGGCGGGAGGGCTTAAGAGTGGGCCCCCGCGAGTCGGGTGGAGAGCCGGGTGTGGAGAGGAGTAGCGGAGGTTCCCAGTCAGAGTGGGAGTGGAGGTTCCTGGGCAGAGTGGGACTGGAAGATCCCAGGCTGAGTGGAGTGAATGTGCCCTGGCTGAGTGGAGTGAATGTGCCCAGGCTGAGTGGAGTGAATGTGCCCAGGCTGAGTGGAGTGAATGTGCCCAGGCTGAGTGGAGAGAATGTGCCCAGGCTGAGTGGATTGGAGGTGCCCAGGCTGAGTGGAGTGCAGGTTCCCAGGCAGAGTGGGACTGGAAGTGCCCAGGCTGAGTGGAGTGAATGTGCCCAGGCTGAGTGGAGTGAATGATCCCAGGCTGAATGGGAGTCAATATGCCTAGACAGAGTGGAGTGAATGTGCCCAGGCTGAGTGGAGTGGAGATGCCCAGGCTGAGTGGAGTTTGGGTTCCCAGGCAGAGAGGGACTGAAAGTGCCCTGGCTGAGTGGAGTGAATTTTCCCCAGGCTGCGTGGAGTGGAGGTTCCCAGGCTGAGTGGAGTGCAGGTTCCCAGCAGAGTGGGACTGGAAGTGCCCAGGCTGAGTGGAGTGAATGTGCCCAGGCTGAGTGGAGTGAATGTGCCCAGGCAGAGTGGAGTGAATGTTCCCAGGCTGAGTGAAGTGGAGGTGCCCAGGCTGAGTGGAGTGCAGGTTCCCAGGCAGAGTGGGACTGGAAGTGCCCAGGCTGAGTGGAGTGAATGTGCCCAGGCTGAATGGAGTGGAGGTGCCCAGGCTGAGTGGAGTGCAGGTTCCCAGGCAGAGTGGGATTGGAAGTGCCCAGGCTGAGTGGAGTGAAGGTGCCTAGGCTGAGTGGAGTGGAGGTGCCCAGGCTGAATGGAGTTGGGGTTCCCTGGCAGAGTGGGACTGGAAGTGCCAAGGCTGAGTGGAGTGAATGTGCCCAGGCTGAGTGGAGTGGAGGTGCCCAGGCTGAGTGGAGTTGGGGTTCCCTGGCAGAGTGGGACTGGAAGTGCCAACGCTGAGTGGAGTGAATGTGCCCAGGCTGAGTGGAGTGGAGGTGCCCAGGCTGAGTAGAGTGCTGGTTCCCAGGCAGAGTGGGATTGGAAGTGCCCAGGCTGAGTGGAGTAATGTACCCAGGCTGAGTGGAGTGCAGGTGCCCAGGCTGAGAGGAGTGCAGGTTCCCCGGCAGAGTGGGATTGGAAGTGCCCAGGCTGAGTGGAGTAATGTACCCAGGCTGAGTGGAGTGCAGGTGCCCAGGCTGAGAGGAGTGCAGGTTCCCAGGCAGAGTGGGATTGGAAGTGCCCAGGCTGAGTGGAGTGAATGTGCCCAGGCTGAGTGGAGTGAATGTGCCCAGGCTGAATGGAGTGGAGGTGCCCAGGCTGAGTGGAGGTGCCCAGGCTGAGTGGAGTGCAGGTTCCCAGGCAGAGTGGGATTGGAAGTGCCCAGGCTGAGTGGAGTGAATGTGCCCAGGCTGAGTAAAGTGGAGGTGCCCAGGCCGAGTGGAGTGCAGGTTCCCAGGCAGAGTGGGACTGGAAGTGCCCAGGCGGAGTGGAGTGAATGTGCCCAGGCTGAATGGGAGTCAATGTGCCTAGACAGAGTGGAGTGAATGTGCCCAGGCTGAGTGGAGTGAATGTGCCCAGGCTGACTGGAGAGAATGTGCCCAGGCTGAGTGGATTGGAGGTGCCCAGGCTGAGTGGAGTGCAGGTTCCCAGGCAGAGTGGGACTGGAAGTGCCCAGGCTGAGTGGAGTGAATGTGCCCAGGCTGAGTGGAGTGAATGTTCCCAGGCTGAATGGGAGTCAATGTCCCTAGACAGAGTGGAGTGAATGTGCCCAGGCTGAGTGGAGTGGAGGTGCCCAGGTTGAGTGGAGTTGGGGTTCCCAGGCAGAGAGGGACTGGAAGTGCCCTGGCAGAGAGGAGTGAATGTGCCCAGGCTGCGTGGACTGGAGGTTCCCAGGCTGAGTGGAGTGACGGTTCCCAGCAGAGTGGGATTGGAAGTACCCAGGCTGAGTGGAGTGGAGGTGCCCAGGCTGAGTGGAGTGCAGGTTCCCAGGCAGAGTGGGATTGGAAGTGCCCGGGCTGAGTGGAGTGAATGTGCCCAGGCTGAGTGGAGTGGAGGTGCCCAGGCTGAGTGGAGTTGGGGTTCCCTGGCAGAGTGGGACTGGAAGTGCCATGGCTGAGTGGAGTGAATGTACCCAGGCTGAGTGGAGTGGAGGTGCCCAGGCTGAGTGGAGTGCTGGTTCCCAGGCAGAGTGGGACTGGAAGTGCCCAGGCTGAGTGGAGTAATGTACCCAGGCTGAGTGGAGTGCAGGTGCCCAGGTTGAGAGGAGTGCAGGTTCCCAGGCAGAGTGGGATTGGAAGTGCCCAGGCTGAGTGGAGTGAATGTGCCCAGGCTGAGTGGAGTGGAGGTGCCCAGGCCGAGTGGAGTGCAGGTTCCCCGGCAGAGTGGGACTGGAAGTGCCCAGGCTGAGTGGAGTGAATGTGCCCAGGCTGAGTGGAGTGGAGGTGCCCAGGCTGAGTAGAGTGCAGGCACCCAGGCAGAGTGGGATTGGAAGTGCCCAGGCTGAGTGGAGTGAATGTGCCCAGGCTGAGTGGAGTGGAGGTGCCCAGGCCGAGTGGAGTGCAGGTTCCCAGGCAGAGTGGGACTGAAAGTGCCCAGGCTGAGTGGAGTGAATGTGCCCAGGCTGAATGGAGTGGAGGTGCCCAGGCTGAGTGGAGTGCAGGTTCCCTGGCAGAGTGGGATTGGAAGTGCCCAGGCTGAGTGGAGTGAATGTGCCCAGGCTGAGTGGAGTGGAGGTGCCCAGGCTGAGTGGAGTTGGGGTTCCCTGGCAGAGTGGGACGGGAAGTGCCAAGGCTGAGTGGAGTGAAGGTACCCAGGCTGAGTGGAGCGGAGGTGCCCAGGCTGAGTGGAGTGCAGGTTCCCAGCAGAGTGGGACTGGAAGTGCCCAGGCTGAGTGGAGTGAATGTGCCCAGGCTGAATGGAGTGGAGGTGCCCAGGCTGAGTGGAGGTGCCCAGGCTGAGTGGAGTGCAGGTTCCCAGGCAGAGTGGGATTAGAAGTGCCCAGGCTGAGTGGAGTGAATGTACCCAGGCTGAGTGGAGTGGAGGGGCCCAGGCTGAATGGAGTGGAGGTGCCAAGGCTGAGTGGAGTGGAGGTGCCCAGGCTGAGTGGAGTGCAGGTTCCCAGGCAGAGTGGGATTGGAAGTGCCCAGGCTGAGTGGAGTGAATGTGCCCTGGCTGAGTGGAGTGAATGTGCCCAGGCTGAGTGGAGTTGGGGTTCACTGGCAGAGTGGGACTGGAAGTGCCAAGGCTGAGTGGAGTGAATGTGCCCAGGCTGAGTGGAGTGGAGGTGCCCAGGCCGAGTGGAGTGCAGGTTCCTAGGCAGAGTGGGACTGAAAGTGCCCAGGCTGAGTGGAGTTAATGTGCCCAGGCTGAATGGAGTGGAGGTGCCAAGGCTGAGTGGAGTGCAGGTTCCCTGGCAGAGTGGGATTGGAAGTGCCCAGGCTGTGTGCAGTGAATGTACCCAGGCTGAGTGGAGTGGAGGTGCCCAGGCTGAGTGGAGTTGGGGTTCCCTGGCAGAGTGGGACTGGAAGTGCCAAGGCTGAGTGGAGTGAATGTACCCAGGCTGAGTGGAGTGGAGGTGCCCAGGCTGAGTGGAGTGCAGGTTCCCAGCAGAGTGGGACTGGAAGTGCCCAGGCTGAGTGGAGTGAATGTGCCCAGGCTGAGTGGAGTGAATGTGCCCAGGCAGAGTGGAGTGAATGTGCCCAGGCTGAGTGGAGTGGAGGTGCCCAGGCTGAGTGGAGTGCAGGTTCCCAGGCAGAGTGGGATTGGAAGTGCCCAGGCTGAGTGGAGTGAATGTGCCCAGGCTGAGTGGAGTGGAGGTGCCCAGGCCGAGTGGAGTGCAGGTTCCCAGGCAGAGTGGGACTGGAAGTGCCCAGGCGGAGTGGAGTGAAGGTGCCGAGGCTGAATGGGAGTCAATGTGCCTAGACAGAGTGGAGTGAATGTGCCCAGGCTGAGTGGAGTGGAGGTGCCCAGGCTGAGTGGAGTTGGGGTTCCCTGGCAGAGAGGGACTGGGAGTGCCCTGGCTGAGTGGAGTGAATGTGCCCAGGCTGCGTGGAGTGGAGGTTCCCAGGCTGAGTGGAGTGCAGGCACCCAGGCAGAGTGGGATTGGAAGTGCCCAGGCTGAGTGGAGTGAATGTGCCCAGGCTGAGTGGAGTGGAGGTGCCCAGGCTGAGTGGAGTTGGGGTTCCCTGGCAGAGTGGGACTGGAAGTGCCATGGCTGTGTGGAGTGAATGTGCCCAGGCTGAGTGGAGTGGAGGTGCCCAGGCCGAGTGGAGTGCAGGTTCCCAGGCAGAGTGGGACTGAAAGTGCCCAGGCTGAGTGGAGTGAATGTGCCCAGGCTGAATGGAGTGAATGTTCCCAGGCTGAATGGGAGTCAATGTGCCTAGACAGAGTGGAGTGAATGTGCCCAGGCTGAGTGGAGTGGAGGTGCCCAGGCTGAGTGGAGTTGGGGTTCCCAGGCAGAGTGGGACTGGAAGTGCCCAGGCGGAGTGGAGTGAATGTGCCCAGGCTGAATGGGAGTCAATGTGCCTAGACAGAGTGGAGTGAATGTGCCCGGCCGCCGGAGCCCGAAACGTGCGTTTCCCCATTGCCTTGAATGGGCGCGGAGAGAGGGGGCTGCTTTTTGGCTCGTGGCGCGGGCACCGTTGCGCCAAAGCGTCAAGTGTCACACCTCCCCGTGCTCGGGGCGGCCCCTTGGAGCTAACTGGCTGGGTCTAGAGGGGCTGCGAGGCCGCCCAGGAGAACGGGTCCAAACCGCGTTCCGATCGGACGAGAATTGAGGGCGGGACACAGTTCCGCGGTTCACTTTCCGCCCGGGCAAAGGGCCTATAACTTGCGGCGGGAGGGCTTAAGAGTGGGCCCCCGCGAGTCGGGTGGAGAGCCGGGTGTGGAGAGGAGTAGCGGAGGTTCCCAGTCAGAGTGGGAGTGGAGGTTCCTGGGCAGAGTGGGACTGGAAGTGCCCAGGCTGAGTGGAGTGAATGTGCCCTGGCTGAGTGGAGTGAATGTGGCCAGGCTGAGTGGAGTGGAGGTGCCCAGGCTGAGTGGAGTGAAGGCACCCAGGCAGAGTGGGATTGGGAGTGCCCAGGCTGAGTGGAGTGAATGTGCCCAGGCTGAGTGGAGTGGAGGTGCCCAGGCCGAGTGGAGTGCAGGTTCCCAGGCAGAGTGGGACTGGAAGTGCCCAGGCTGAGTGGAGTGAATGTGCCCAGGCTGAGTGGAGTGGAGGTGCCCAGGCTGAGTGGAGTTGGGGTTCCCTGGCAGAGTGGGACTGGAAGTGCCAAGGCTGAGTGGAGTGAATGTGGCCAGGCTGAGTGGAGTGGAGGTGCCCAGGCCGAGTGGAGTGCAGGTTCCCAGGCAGAGTGGGACTGGAAGTGCCCAGGCTGAGTGGAGTGAATGTGCCCAGGCTGAGTGGAGTGGAGGTGCCCAGGCTGAGTGGAGTGCAGGTTCCCAGGCAGAGTGGGACTGGAAGTGCCAAGGCTGAGTGGAGTGAATGTGCCCAGGCTGAGTGGAGTGGAGGTGCCCAGGCTGAGTGGAGTGCAGGTTCCCAGGCAGAGTGGGATTGGAATTGCCCAGGCTGAGTGGAGTGAATGTACCCAGGCTGAGTGGAGTGGAGGTGCCCAGGCTGAGTGGAGTGCAGGTTCCCAGGCAGAGTGGGATTGGAAGTGCCCAGGCTGAGTGGAGTGAATGTGCCCAGGCTGAGTGGAGTGGAGGTGCCCAGGCTGAGTGGAGTGCAGGTTCCCAGGCAGAGTGGGACTGGAAGTGCCCAGGCTGAGTGGAGTGAATGTGCCCAGGCTGAGTGGAGTGGAGGTGCCCAGGCTGAGTGGAGTTGGGGTTCCCTGGCAGAGTGGGACTGGAAGTGCCAAGGCTGAGTGGAGTGAATGTGCCCAGGCTGAGTGGAGTGGAGGTGCCCAGGCCGAGTGGAGTGCAGGTTCCCTGGCAGAATGGGACTGAAAGTGCCTAGGCTGAGTGAAGTGAATGTGCCCAGGCTGAATGGAGTGGAGGTGCCCAGGCTGAGTGGAGTGCAGGTTCCCAGGCAGAGTGGGATTGGAAGTGCCCAGGCTGAGTGGAGTGAATGTGCCCAGGCTGAGTGGAGTGGAGGTGCCCAGGCTGAGTGGAGTTGGGGTTCCCTGGCAGAGTGGGACTGGAAGTGCCAAGGCTGAGTGGAGTGAATGTGCCCAGGCTGAGTGGAGTGGAGGTGCCCAGGCCGAGTGGAGTGCAGGTTCCCAGGCAGAGTGGGACTGGAAGTGCCCAGGCGGAGTGGAGTGAATGTGCCCAGGCTGAATGGGAGTCAATGTGCCAAGACAGAGTGGAGTGAATGTGCCCAGCCGCCGGAGCCCGAAACGTGCGTTTCCCGATTGCCTTGAATGGGCGCGGAGAGAGGGGGGCGCTTTTTGGCTCGTGGCGCGGGCACCGTTGCGCCAAAACGTCAAGTGTCACCCCTCCCCGTGCTCGGGGCGGCCCCTTGGAGCTAACTAGCAGGGTCTGGAGGGGCTGCGAGGCCGCCCAGGAGAACGGGTCCAAACCGCGTTCCGATCGGACGAGAATTGAGGGCGGGACACAGTTACGCGGTTCACTTTCCGCCCGGGCAAAGGGCCTATAACTTGCGGCGGGAGGGCTTAAGAGTGGGCCCCCGCGAGTCGGGTGGAGAGCCGGGTGTGGAGAGGAGTAGCGGAGGTTCCCAGTCAGAGTGGGAGTGGAGGTTCCTGGGCAGAGTGGGACTGGAAGTGCCCAGGCTGAGTGGAGTGAATGTGCCCTGGCTGAGTGGAGTGAATGTGCCCAGGCTGAGTGGAGTGAATGTGCCCAGGCTGACTGGAGAGAATGTGCCCAGGCTGAGTGGATTGGAGGTGCCCAGGCTGAGTGGAGTGCAGGTTCCCAGGCAGAGTGGGACTGGAAGTGCCCAGGCTGAGTGGAGTGAATGTGCCCAGGCTGAGTGGAGTGAATGTTCCCAGGCTGAATGGGAGTCAATGTGCCTAGACAGAGTGGAGTGAATGTGCCCAGGCTGAGTGGAGTGGAGGTGCCCAGGCTGAGTGGAGTTGGGGTTCCCAGGCAGAGAGGGACTGGAAGTGCCCTGGCTGAGTGGAGTGAATGTGCCCAGGCTGCGTGGAGTGGAGGCTCCCAGGCTGAGTGGAGTGCAGGTTCCCAGCAGAGTGGGATTAGAAGTACCCAGGCTGATTGGAGTGGAGGTGCCCAGGCCGAGTGGAGTGCAGGTTCCCAGGCAGAGTGGGACTGGAAGTGCCCAGGCTGAGTGGAGTGAATGTGCCCAGGCTGAGAGGAGTGGAGGTGCCCAGGCTGAGTGGAGTGCAGGTTCCCAGGCAGAGTGGGACTGGAAGTGCCAAGGCTGAGTGGAGTGAATGTGCCCAGGCTGAGTGGAGTGGAGGTGCCCAGGCTGAGTTGAGTGCAGGTTCCCAGGCAGAGTGGGATTGGAATTGCCCAGGCTGAGTGGAGTGAATGTACCCAGGCTGAGTGGAGTGGAGGTGCCCAGGCTGAGTGGAGTGCAGGTTCCCAGGCAGAGTGGGATTGGAAGTGCCCAGGCTGAGTGGAGTGAATGTGCCCAGGCTGAGTGGAGTGGAGGTGCCCAGGCTGAGTGGAGTGCAGGTTCCCAGGCAGAGTGGGACTGGAAGTGCCCAGGCTGAGTGGAGTGAATGTGACCAGGCTGAGTGGAGTGGAGGTGCCCAGGCTGAGTGGAGTTTGGGTTCCCTGGCAGAGTGGGACTGGAAGTGCCAAGGCTGAGTGGAGTGAATGTGCCCAGGCTGAGTGGAGTGGAGGTGCCCAGGCCGAGTGGAGTGCAGGTTCCCAGGCAGAATGGGACTGAAAGTGCCTAGGCTGAGTGAAGTGAATGTGCCCAGGCTGAATGGAGTGGAGGTGCCCAGGCTGAGTGGAGTGCAGGTTCCCAGGCAGAGTGGGATTGGAAGTGCCCAGGCTGAGTGGAGTGAATGTGCCCAGGCTGAGTGGAGTGGAGGTGCCCAGGCTGAGTGGAGTTGGGGTTCCCTGGCAGAGTGGGACTGGAAGTGCCAAGGCTGAGTGGAGTGAATGTGCCCAGGCTGCGTGGAGTGGAGGCTCCCAGGCTGAGTGGAGTGCAGGTTCCCAGCAGAGTGGGATTAGAAGTACCCAGGCTGAGTGGAGTGGAGGTGCCCAGGCTGAGTGGAGTGCAGGTTCCCAGGCAGAGTGGGATTGGAAGTGCCCAGGCTGAGTGGAGTGAATGTGCCCAGGCTGAGTGGAGTGGAGGTGCCCAGGCTGAGTGGAGTTGGGGTTCCCAGGCAGAGAGGGACTGGAAGTGCCCTGGCTGAGTGGAGTGAATGTGCCCAGGCTGAGTGGAGTGGAGGTGCCCAGGCTGAGTGGAGTTGGGGTTCCCAGGCAGAGAGGGACTGGAAGTGCCCTGGCTGAGTGGAGTGAATGTGCCCAGGCTGCGTGGAGTGGAGGCTCCCAGGCTGAGTGGAGTGCAGGTTCCCAGCAGAGTGGGATTAGAAGTACCCAGGCTGAGTGGAGTGGAGGTGCCCAGGCCGAGTGGAGTGCAGGTTCCCAGGCAGAGTGGGACTGGAAGTGCCCAGGCTGAGTGGAGTGAATGTGCCCAGGCTGAGTGGAGTGGAGGTGCCCAGGCTGAGTGGAGTGCAGGTTCCCAGGCAGAGTGGGACTGGAAGTGCCAAGGCTGAGTGGAGTGAATGTGCCCAGGCTGAGTGGAGTGGAGGTGCCCAGGCTGAGTGGAGTGCAGGTTCCCAGGCAGAGTGGGATTGGAATTGCCCAGGCTGAGTGGAGTGAATGTACCCAGGCTGAGTGGAGTGGAGGTGCCCAGGCTGAGTGGAGTGCAGGTTCCCAGGCAGAGTGGGATTGGAAGTGCCCAGGCTGAGTGGAGTGAATGTGCCCAGGCTGAGTGGAGTGGAGGTGCCCAGGCTGAGTGGAGTGCAGGTTCCCAGGCAGAGTGGGACTGGAAGTGCCCAGGCTGAGTGGAGTGAATGTGCCCAGGCTGAGTGGAGTGGAGGTGCCCAGGCTGAGTGGAGTTTGGGTTCCCTGGCAGAGTGGGACTGGAAGTGCCAAGGCTGAGTGGAGTGAATGTGCCCAGGCTGAGTGGAGTGGAGGTGCCCAGGCCGAGTGGAGTGCAGGTTCCCAGGCAGAATGGGACTGAAAGTGCCTAGGCTGAGTGAAGTGAATGTGCCCAGGCTGAATGGAGTGGAGGTGCCCAGGCTGAGTGGAGTGCAGGTTCCCAGGCAGAGTGGGATTGGAAGTGCCCAGGCTGAGTGGAGTGAATGTGCCCAGGCTGAGTGGAGTGGAGGTGCCCAGGCTGAGTGGAGTTGGGGTTCCCTGGCAGAGTGGGACTGGAAGTGCCAAGGCTGAGTGGAGTGAATGTGCCCAGGCTGAGTGGAGTGGAGGTGCCCAGGCCGAGTGGAGTGCAGGTTCCCAGGCAGAGTGGGACTGGAAGTGCCCAGGCGGAGTGGAGTGAATGTGCCCAGGCTGAATGGGAGTCAATGTGCCAAGACAGAGTGGAGTGAATGTGCCCAGCCGCCGGAGCCCGAAACGTGCGTTTCCCGATTGCCTTGAATGGGCGCGGAGAGAGGGGGGCGCTTTTTGGCTCGTGGCGCGGGCACCGTTGCGCCAAAGCGTCAAGTGTCACCCCTCCCCGTGCTCGGGGCGGCCCCTTGGAGCTAACTAGCAGGGTCTGGAGGGGCTGCGAGGCCGCCCAGGAGAACGGGTCCAAACCGCGTTCCGATCGGACGAGAATTGAGGGCGGGACACAGTTCCGCGGTTCACTTTCCGCCCGGGCAAAGGGCCTATAACTTGCGGCGGGAGGGCTTAAGAGTGGGCCCCCGCGAGTCGGGTGGAGAGCCGGGTGTGGAGAGGAGTAGCGGAGGTTCCCAGTCAGAGTGGGAGTGGAGGTTCCTGGGCAGAGTGGGACTGGAAGTGCCCAGGCTGAGTGGAGTGAATGTGCCCTGGCTGAGTGGAGTGAATGTGCCCAGGCTGAGTGGAGTGAATGTGCCCAGGCTGACTGGAGAGAATGTGCCCAGGCTGAGTGGATTGGAGGTGCCCAGACTGAGTGGAGTGCAGGTTCCCAGGCAGAGTGGGACTGGAAGTGCCCAGGCTGAGTGGAGTGAATGTGCCCAGGCTGAGTGGAGTGAATGTTCCCAGGCTGAATGGGAGTCAATGTGCCTAGACAGAGTGGAGTGAATGTGCCCAGGCTGAGTGGAGTGGAGGTGCCCAGGCTGAGTGGAGTTGGGGTTCCCAGGCAGAGAGGGACTGGAAGTGCCCTGGCTGAGTGGAGTGAATGTGCCCAGGCTGCGTGGAGTGGAGGCTCCCAGGCTGAGTGGAGTGCAGGTTCCCAGCAGAGTGGGATTGGAAGTACCCAGGCTGAGTGGAGTGGAGGTGCCCAGGCTGAGTGGAGTGCAGGTTCCCAGGCAGAGTGGGATTGGAAGTGCCCAGGCTGAGTGGAGTGAATGTGCCCAGGCTGAGTGGAGTGGAGGTGCCCAGGCTGAGTGGAGTTGGGGTTCCCTGGCAGAGTGGGACTGGAAGTGCCAAGGCTGAGTGGAGTGAATGTACCCAGGCTGAGTGGAGTGGAGGTGCCCAGGCTGAGTGGAGTGCTGGTTCCCAGGCAGAGTGGGATTGGAAGTTCCCAGGCTGAGTGGAGTGAATGTCCCCAGGCTGAGTGGATTGCATGTGCCCAGGCTGAGTGGAGTGCAAGTTCCCTGGCAGAGTGGGATTGGAAGTGCCCAGGCTGAGTGGAGTGAATGTGCCCAGGCTGACTGGAGTGGAGGTGCCCAGGCCGAGTGGAGTGCAGGTTCCCAGGCAGAGTGGGACTGGAAGTGCCCAGGCGGAGTGGAGTGAATGTGCCCAGGCTGAATGGGAGTCAATGTGCCTAGACAGAGTGGAGTGAATGTGCCCGGCCGCCGGAGCCCGAAACGTGCGTTTCCCCATTGCCTTGAATGGGCGCGGAGAGAGGGGGGCGCTTTTTGGCTCGTGGCGCGGGCACCGTTGCGCCAAAGCGTCAAGTGTCACCCCTCCCCGTGCTCGGGGCGGCCCCTTGGAGCTAACTAGCAGGGTCTGGAGGGGCTGCGAGGCCGCCCAGGAGAACGGGTCCAAACCGCGTTCCGATCGGACGAGAATTGAGGGCGGGACACAGTTCCGCGGTTCACTTTCCGCCCGGGCAAAGGGCCTATAACTTGCGGCGGGAGGGCTTAAGAGTGGGCCCCCGCGAGTCGGGTGGAGAGCCGGGTGTGGAGAGGAGTAGCGGAGGTTCCCAGTCAGAGTGGGAGTGGAGGTTCCTGGGCAGAGTGGGACTGGAAGTGCCCAGGCTGAGTGGAGTGAATGTGCCCTGGCTGAGTGGAGTGAATGTGCCCAGGCTGAGTGGAGTGGAGGTGCCCAGGCTGAGTAGAGTGCAGGCACCCAGGCAGAGTGGGATTGGAAGTGCCCAGGCTGAGTGGAGAGAATGTGCCCAGGCTGAGTGGATTGGAGGTGCCCAGGCTGAGTGGAGTGCCGGTTCCCAGGCAGAGTGGGACTGGAAGTGCCCAGGCTGAGTGGAGTGAATGTGCCCAGGCTGAGTGGAGTGAATGATCCCAGGCTGAATGGGAGTCAAAGTGCCTAGACAGAGTGGAGTGAATGTGCCCAGGCTGAGTGGAGTGGAGGTGCCCAGGCTGAGTGGAGTGCAGGTTCCCAGGCAGAGTGGGACTGGAAGTGCCCAGGCTGAGTGGAGTGAATGTGCCCAGGCTGAATGGAGTGGAGGTGCCCAGGCTGAGTGGAGTGCTGGTTCCCAGGCAGAGTGGGATTGGAAGTGCCCATGCTGAGTGGAGTGAATGTGCCTAGGCTGAGTGGAGTGGAGGTGCCCAGGCTGAATGGAGTTGGGGTTCACTGGCAGAGTGGGACTGGAAGTGCCAACGGTGAGTGGAGTGAATGTGCCCAGGCTGAGTGGAGTGGAGGTGCCCAGGCTGAGTGGAGTTGGGGTTCCCTGGCAGAGTGGGACTGGAAGTGCCAACGCTGAGTGGAGTGAATGTGCCCAGGCTGAGTGGAGTGGAGGTGCCCAGGCTGAGTGGAGGTGCCCAGGCTGAGTGGGGTGCAGGTTCCCAGGCAGAGTGGGATTGGAAGTGCCCAGGCTGAGTGGAGTGAATGTACCCAGGCTGAGTGGAGTGGAGGGGCCCAGGCTGAGTGGAGTGCAGGTTCCCAGGCAGAGTGGGATTGGAAGTGCCCAGGCTGAGTGGAGTAATGTACCCAGGCTGAGTGGAGTGCAGGTGCCCAGGCTGAGTGGAGTGCAGGTTCCCAGGCAGAGTGGGATTGGAAGTGCCCAGGCTGAGTGGAGTGAATGTGCCCAGGCTGAGTGGAGTGGAGGTGCCCAGGCCGAGTGGAGTGCAGGTTCCCAGGCAGAGCTGGACTGGAAGTGCCCAGGCGGAGTGGAGTGAATGTGCCCAGGCTGAATGGGAGTCAATGTGCCTAGACAGAGTGGAGTGAATGTGCCCGGCCGCCGGAGCCCGAAACGTGCGTTTCCCCATTGCCTTGAATGGGCGCGGAGAGAGGGGGGCACTTTTTGGCTCGTGGCGCGGTCACCGTTGCGCCAAAGCGTCAAGTGTCACACCTCCCCGTGCTCGGGGCGGCCCCTTGGAGCTAACTAGCGGGGTTTGGAGGGGCTGCGAGGCCGCCCAGGAGAACGGGTCCAAACCGCGTTCCGATCGGACGAGAATTGACGGCGGGACACAGTTCCGCGGTTCACTTTCCGCCCGGGCAAAGGGCCTATAACTTGCGGCGGGAGGGCTTAAGAGTGGGCCCCCGCGAGTCGGGTGGAGAGCCGGGTGTGGAGAGGAGTAGCGGAGGTTCCCAGTCAGAGTGGGAGTGGAGGTTCCTGGGCAGAGTGGGACTGGAAGTGCCCAGGCTGAGTGGAGTGAATGTGCCCTGGCTGAGTGGAGTGAATGTGGCCAGGCTGAGTGGAGTGGAGGTGCCCAGGCCGAGTGGAGTGCAGGTTCCCAGGCAGAGTGGGACTGGAAGTGCCCAGGCTGAGTGGAGTGAATGTGCCCAGGCTGAGTGGAGTGGAGGTGCCCAGGGTGAGTGGAGTTGGGGTTCCCTGGTAGAGTGGGACTGGAAGTGCCAAGGCTGAGTGGAGTGAATGTGCCCAGGCTGAGTGGAGTGGAGGTGCCCAGGCTGAGTGGAGTGCAGGTTCCCAGGCAGAGTGGGATTGGAAGTGCCCAGGCTGAGTGGAGTGAATGTGCCCAGGCTGAGTGGAGTGGAGGTGCCCAGGCCGAGTGGAGTGCAGGTTCCCAGGCAGAGTGGGACTGGAAGTGCCCAGGCGGAGTGGAGTGAATGTGCCCAGGCTGAATGGGAGTCAATGTGCCTAGACAGAGTGGAGTGAATGTGCCCGGCCGCCGGAGCCCGAAACGTGCGTTTCCCTTTTGCCTTGAATGGGCACGGAGAGAGGGGGGCGCTTTTTGGCTCGTGGCGCGGGCACCGTTGCGCCAAAGCGTCAAGTGTCAAACCTCCCCGTTCTCGGGGCGGCCCCTTGGAGCTAACTGGCTGGGTCTAGAGGGGCTGCGAGGCCGCCCAGGAGAACGGGTCCAAACCGCGTTCCGATCGGACGAGAATTGAGGGCGGGACACAGTTCCGCGGTTCACTTTCCGCCCGGGCAAAGGGCCTATAACTTGCGGCGGGAGGGCTTAAGAGTGGGCCCCCGCGAGTCGGGTGGAGAGCCGGGTGTGGAGAGGAGTAGCGGAGGTTCCCAGTCAGAGTGGGAGTGGAGGTTCCTGGGCAGAGTGGGAGTCAATGTGCCTAGACAGAGTGGAGTGAATGTGCCCAGGCTGAGTGGAGTGGAGGTGCCCAGGCTGAGTGGAGTTGGGGTTCCCAGGCAGAGAGGGACTGGAAGTGCCCTGGCTGAGTGGAGTGAATGTGCCCAGGCTGAATGGGAGTCAATGTGCCTAGACAGAGTGGAGTGAATGTGCCCAGGCTGAGTGGAGTGGAGGTGCCCAGGCTGAGTGGAGTTGGGGTACCCAGGCAGAGAGGGACTGGAAGTGCCCTGGCTGAGTGGAGTGAATGTGCCCAGGCTGCGTGGAGTGAATGTGGCCAGTCTGAGTGGAGTTGGGGTTCCCTGGCAGAGTGGGACTGGAAGTGCAAAGGCTGAGTGGAGTGAATGTACCCAGGCTGAGTGGAGTGGAGGTGCCCAGGCTGAGTGGAGTGGAGGTGCCCAGGCTGAGTGGAGTTGGGGTTCCCAGGCAGAGAGGGACTGGAAGTGCCCTTGCTGAGTGGAGTGAATGTGCCCAGGCTGCGTGGAGTGGAGGTTCCCAGGCTGAGTGGAGTGCAGGCACCCAGGCTGAGTGGAGAGAATGTGCCCAGGCTGAGTGGAGTGAATGTGCCCAGGCTGAGTGGAGTGAATGTGCCCAGGCTGAGTGGAGTGAATGTGCCCAGGCTGAGTGGAGTGAATGTGCCCAGGCTGAGTGGAGAGAATGTGCCCAGGCTGAGTGGATTGGAGGTGCCCAGGCTGAGTGGAGTGCAGGTTCCCAGGCAGAGTGGGACTGGAAGTGCCCAGGCTGAGTGGAGTTAATGTGCCCAGGCTGAGTGGAGTGAATGATCCCAGGCTGAATAGGAGTCAATGTGCCTAGACAGAGTGGAGTGAATGTGCCCAGGCTGAGTGGAGTGGAGGTGCCCAGGCTGAGTGGAGTTGGGGTTCCCAGGCAGAGAGGGACTGGAAGTGCCCTGGCTGAGTGGAGTGAATTTTCCCCAGGCTGCGTGGAGTGTCACACCTCCCCGTGCTCGGGGCGGCCCCTTGGAGCTAACTGGCTCGGTCTGGAGGGGCTGCGAGGCCGCCCAGGAGAACGGGTCCAAACCGCGTTCCGATCGGACGAGAATTGAGGGCGGGACACAGTTCCGCGGTTCACTTTCCGCCCGGGCAAACGGCCTATAACTTGCGGCGGGAGGGCTTAAGAGTGGGCCCCCGCAAGTCGGGTGGAGAGCCGGGTGTGGAGAGGAGTAGCGGAGGTTCCCAGTCAGAGTGGGAGTGGAGGTTCCTGGGCAGAGTGGGACTGGAAGTGCCCAGGCTGAGTGGAGTGAATGTGCCCTGGCTGAGTGGAGTGAATGTGGCCAGGCTGAGTGGAGTGGAGGTGCCCAGGCTGAGTGGAGTGCAGGCACCCAGGCAGAGTGGGATTGGAAGTGCCCAGGCTGAGTGGAGTGAATGTGCCCAGGCTGAGTGGAGTGAATGTGCCCAGGCTGAGTGGAGTGGAGGTGCCCAGGCCGAGTGGAGTGCAGGTTCCCAGGCAGAGTGGGACTGGAAGTGACCAGGCTGAGTGGAGTGAATGTGCCCAGGCTGAGTGGAGTGGAGGTGCCCAGGCTGAGTGGAGTTGGGGTTCCCTGGCAGAGTGGAACTGGAAGTGCCAAGGCTGAGTGGAGTGAATGTGCCCAGGCTGAATGGAGTGGAGGTGCCCAGGCTGAGTGGAGTGCAGGTTCCCAGGCAGAGTGGGATTGGAAGTGCCCAGGCTGAGTGGAGTGAATGTGCCCAGGCTGACTGGAGTGGAGGTGCCCAGGCCGAGTGGAGTGCAGGTTCCCAGGCAGAGTGGGACTGGAAGTGCCCAGGCGGAGTGGAGTGAATGTGCCCAGGCTGAATGGGAGTCAATGTGCCTAGACAGAGTGGAGTGAATGTGCCCGGCCGCCGGAGCCCGAAACGTCCGTTTCCCCATTGCCTTGAATGGGCGCGGAGAGAAGGGGTCGCTTTTTGGCTCGTGGCGCGGGCACCGTTGCGCCAATGCGTCAAGTGTCACACCTCCCCGTGCTCGGGGCGGCCCCTTGGAGCTAACTAGCAGGGTCTGGAGGGGCTGCGAGGCCGCCCAGGAGAACGGGTCCAAACCGCGTTCCGATCGGACGAGAATTGAGGGCGGGACACAGTTCCGCGGTTCACTTTCCGCCCGGGCAAAGGGCCTATAACTTGCGGCGGGAGGGCTTAAGAGTGGGCCCCCGCGAGTCGGGTGGAGAGCCGGGTGTGGAGAGGAGTAGCGGAGGTTCCCAGTTAGAGTGGGAATGGAGGTTCCTGGGCAGAGTGTGACTGGAAGTGCCCAGGCTGAGTGGAGTGAATGTGCCCTGGCTGAGTGGAGTGAATGTGCCCAGGCTGAGTGGAGTGAATGTGCCCAGGCTGAGTGGAGTGAATGTGCCCAGGCTGACTGGAGAGAATGTGCCCAGGCTGAGTGGATTGGAGGTGCCCAGGCTGAGTGGAGTGCAGGTTCCCAGGAAGAGTGGGACTGGAAGTGCCCAGGCTGAGTGGAGTGAATGTGCCCAGGCTGAGTGGAGTGAATGTTCCCAGGCTGAATGGGAGTCAATGTGCCTCGACAGAGTGGAGTGAATGTGCCCAGGCAGAGTGGGATTGGAAGTGCCCAGGCTGAGTGGAGTGAATGTGCCCAGGCTGAGTGGAGTGAATGTGCCCAGGCTGAGTGGAGTGGAGGTGCCCAGGCCGAGTGGAGTGCAGGTTCCCAGGCAGAGTGGGACTGGAAGTGACCAGGCTGAGTGGAGTGAATGTGCCCAGGCTGAGTGGAGTGGAGGTGCCCAGGCTGAGTGGAGTTGGGGTTCCCTGGCAGAGTGGAACTGGAAGTGCCAAGGCTGAGTGGAGTGAATGTGCCCAGGCTGAATGGAGTGGAGGTGCCCAGGCTGAGTGGAGTGCAGGTTCCCAGGCAGAGTGGGATTGGAAGTGCCCAGGCTGAGTGGAGTGAATGTGCCCAGGCTGACTGGAGTGGAGGTGCCCAGGCCGAGTGGAGTGCAGGTTCCCAGGCAGAGTGGGACTGGAAGTGCCCAGGCGGAATGGAGTGAATGTGCCCAGGCTGAATGGGAGTCAATGTGCCTAGACAGAGTGGAGTGAATGTGCCCGGCCGCCGGAGCCCGAAACGTCCGTTTCCCCATTGCCTTGAATGGGCGCGGAGAGAAGGGGTCGCTTTTTGGCTCGTGGCGCGGGCACCGTTGCGCCAATGCGTCAAGTGTCACACCTCCCCGTGCTCGGGGCGGCCCCTTGGAGCTAACTAGCAGGGTCTGGAGGGGCTGCGAGGCCGCCCAGGAGAACGGGTCCAAACCGCGTTCCGATCGGACGAGAATTGAGGGCGGGACACAGTTCCGCGGTTCACTTTCCGCCCGGGCAAAGGGCCTATAACTTGCGGCGGGAGGGCTTAAGAGTGGGCCCCCGCGAGTCGGGTGGAGAGCCGGGTGTGGAGAGGAGTAGCGGAGGTTCCCAGTTAGAGTGGGAATGGAGGTTCCTGGGCAGAGTGTGACTGGAAGTGCCCAGGCTGAGTGGAGTGAATGTGCCCTGGCTGAGTGGAGTGAATGTGCCCAGGCTGAGTGGAGTGAATGTGCCCAGGCTGAGTGGAGTGAATGTGCCCAGGCTGACTGGAGAGAATGTGCCCAGGCTGAGTGGATTGGAGGTGCCCAGGCTGAGTGGAGTGCAGGTTCCCAGGAAGAGTGGGACTGGAAGTGCCCAGGCTGAGTGGAGTGAATGTGCCCAGGCTGAGTGGAGTGAATGTTCCCAGGCTGAATGGGAGTCAATGTGCCTCGACAGAGTGGAGTGAATGTGCCCAGGCTGAGTGGAGTGGAGGTGCCCAGGCTGAGTGGAGTTGGGGTTCCCAGGCAGAGAGGGACTGGAAGTGCCCTGGCTGAGTGGAGTGAATGTGCCCAGGCTGCGTGGAGTGGAGGTTCCCAGGCTGAGTGGAGTGCAGGTTCCCAGCAGAGTGGGATTGGAAGTACCCAGGCTGAGTGGAGTGGAGGTGCCCAGGCTGAGTGGAGTGCAGGTTCCCAGGCAGAGTGGGATTGGAAGTGCCCAGGCTGAGTGGAGTGAATGTGCCCAGGCTGAGTGGAGTGGAGGTGCCCAGGCTGAGTGGAGTTGGGGTTCCCTGGCAGAGTGGGACTGGAAGTGCCAAGGCTGAGTGGAGTGAATGTACCCAGGCTGAGTGGAGTGGAGGTGCCCAGGCTGAGTGGAGTGCTGGTTCCCAGGCAGAGTGGGATTGGAAGTTCCGAGGCTGAGTGGAGTGAATGTCCCCAGGCTGAGTGGATTGCATGTGCCCAGGCTGAGTGGAGTGCAGGTTCCCTGGCAGAGTGGGATTGGAAGTGCCAACGGTGAGTGGAGTGAATGTGCCCAGGCTGAGTGGAGTGGAGGTGCCCAGGCTGAGTGGAGTTGGGGTTCCCTGGCAGAGTGGGACTGGAAGTGCCAAGGCTGAGTGGAGTGAATGTGCCCAGGCTGAGTGGAGTGGAGGTGCCCAGGCCGAGTGGAGTGCAGGTTCCCAGGCAGAGTGGGACTGAAAGTGGCGAGGCTAAGTGGAGTTAATGTGCCCACGCTGAATGGAGTGGAGGTGCCCAGGCTGAGTGTAGTGCAGGTTCCCTGGCAGAGTGGGATTGGAAGTGCCCAGGCTGAGTGCAGTGAATGTGCCCAGGCTGAGTGGAGTGGAGGTGCCCAGGCTGAGTGGAGTTGGGGTTCCCTGGCAGAGTGGGACTGGAAGTGCCAAGGCTGAGTGGAGTGAATGTACCCAGGCTGAGTGGAGTGGAGGTGCCCAGGCTGAGTGGAGTGCAGGTTCCCAGCAGAGTGGGATTGGAAGTGCCCAGGCTGAGTGGAGTGAATGTGCCCAGGCTGAGTGGAGTGGAGGTGCCCAGGTCGAGTGGAGTGCAGGTTCCCAGGCAGAGTGGGACTGGAAGTGCCCAGGCGGAGTGGAGTGAATGTGCCCAGGCTGAATGGAAGTCAATGTGCCTAGACAGAGTGGAGTGAATGTGCCCAGGCTGAGTGGAGTGGAGGTGCCCAGGCTGAGTGTAGTTGGGGTTCCCAGGCAGAGAGGGACTGGAAGTGCCCTGGCTGAGTGGAGTGAATGTGCCCAGGCTGCGTGGAGTGGAGGTTCCCAGGCTGAGTGGAGTGCAGGCACCCAGGCAGAGTGGGATTGGAAGTGCCCAGGCTGAGTGGAGTGAATGTGCCCAGGCTGAGTGGAGTGGAGGTGCCCAGGCTGAGTGGAGTTGGGGTTCCCTGGCAGAGTGGGACTGGAAGTGCCAAGGCTGAGTGGAGTGAATGTGCCCAGGCTGAGTGGAGTGGAGGTGCCCAGGCCGAGTGGAGTGCAGGTTCCCAGGCAGAGTGGGACTGGAAGTGCCCAGGCGGAGTGGAGTGAATGTGCCCAGGCTGAATGGGAGTCAATGTGCCTAGACAGAGTGGAGTGAATGTGCCCGGCCGCCGGAGCCCGAAACGTGCGTTTCCCCATTGCCTTGAATGGGCGCGGAGAGAGGGGGGCGCTTTTTGGCTCGTGGCGCGGGCACCGTTGCGCCAAAGCGTCAAGTGTCACACCTCCCCGTGCTCGGGGTGGCCCCTTGGAGCTAACTGGCTGGGTCTAGAGGGGCTGCGAGGACGCCCAGGAGAACGGGTCCTAAACGCGTTCCGATCGGACGAGAATTGAGGGCGGGACACAGTTCCGCGGTTCACTTTCCGCCCGAGCAAAGGGCCTATAACTTGCGGCGGGAGGGCTTAAGAGTGGGCCCCCGCGAGTCGGGTGGAGAGCCGGGTGTGGAGAGGAGTAGCGGAGGTTCCCAGTCAGAGTGGGAGTGGAGGTTCCTGGGCAGAGTGGGACTGGAAGTGCCCAGGCTGAGTGGAGTGAATGTGCCCTGGCTGAGTGGAGTGAATGTGCACAGGCTGAGTGGAGTGAATGTGCCCAGGCTGAGTGGAGTGAATGTGCCCAGGCTGAGTGGAGAGAATGTGCCCAGGCAGAGTGGATTGGAGGTGCCCAGGCTGAGTGGAGTGCAGGTTCCCAGGCAGAGTGGGACTGGAAGTGCCCAGGCTGAGTGGAGTGAATGTGCCCAGGCTGAGTGGAGTGAATGATCCCAGGCTGAATGGGAGTCAATATGCCTAGACAGAGTGGAGTGAATGTGCCCAGGCTGAGTGGAGTGGAGGTGCCCAGGCTGAGTGGAGTTGGGGTTCCCAGGCAGAGAGGGACTGAAAGTGCCCTGGCTGAGTGGAGTGAATTTTCCCCAGGCTGCGTGGAGTGGAGGTTCCCAGGCTGAGTGGAGTGCAGGTTCCCAGCAGAGTGGGACTGGAAGTGCCCAGGCTGAGTGGAGTGAATGTGCCCAGGCTGAGTGGAGTGAATGTGCCCAGGCAGAGTGGAGTGAATGTTCCCAGGCTGAGTGAAGTGGAGGTGCCCAGGCTGAGTGGAGTGCAGGTTCCCAGGCAGAGTGGGACTGGAAGTGCCCAGGCTGAATGGAGTGAATGTGCCCAGGCTGAATGGAGTGGAGGTGCCCAGGCTGAGTGGAGTGCAGGTTCCCAGGCAGAGTGGGATTGGAAGTGCCCAGGCTGAGTGGAGTGAAGGTGCCTAGGCTGAGTGGAGTGGAGGTGCCCAGGCTGAATGGAGTTGGGGTTCCCTGGCAGAGTGGGACTGGAAGTGCCAACGGTGAGTGGAGTGAATGTGCCCAGGCTGAGTGGAGTGGAGGTGCCCAGGCTGAGTGGAGTTGGGGTTCCCTGGCAGAGTGGGACTGGAAGTGCCAACGCTGAGTGGAGTGAATGTGCCCAGGCTTAGTGGAGTGGAGGTGCCCAGGCTGAGTGGAGTGCTGGTTCCCAGGCAGAGTGGGATTGGAAGTGCCCAGGCTGAGTGGAGTAATGTACCCAGGCTGAGTGGAGTGCAGGTGCCCAGGCTGAGAGGAGTGCAGGTTCCCAGGCAGAGTGGGATTGGAAGTGTCCAGGCTGAGTGGAGTAATGTACCCAGGCTGAGTGGAGTGCAGGTGCCCAGGCTGAGAGGAGTGCAGGTTCCCTGGCAGAGTGGGACTGGAAGTGCCCAGGCTGAGTGGAGTGAATGTGCCCAGGCTGAGTGGAGTGCAGGTTCCCAGGCAGAGTGGGATTGGAAGTGCCCAGGCTGAGTGGAGTGAATGTGCCCAGGCTGAGTGGAGTGGAGGTGCCCAGGCTGAGTGGAGTTGGGGTTCCCTGGCAGAGTGGGACTGGAAGTGCCAAGGCTGAGTGGAGTGAATGTACCCAGGCTGAGTGGAGTGGAGGTGCCCAGGCTGAGTGGAGTGCTGGTTCCCAGGCAGAGTGGGATTGGAAGTTCCGAGGCTGAGTGGAGTGAATGTCCCCAGGCTGAGTGGATTGCATGTGCCCAGGCTGAGTGGAGTGCAGGTTCCCTGGCAGAGTGGGATTGGAAGTGCCAACGGTGAGTGGAGTGAATGTGCCCAGGCTGAGTGGAGTGGAGGTGCCCAGGCTGAGTGGAGTTGGGGTTCCCTGGCAGAGTGGGACTGGAAGTGCCAAGGCTGAGTGGAGTGAATGTGCCCAGGCTGAGTGGAGTGGAGGTGCCCAGGCCGAGTGGAGTGCAGGTTCCCAGGCAGAGTGGGACTGAAAGTGGCGAGGCTAAGTGGAGTTAATGTGCCCACGCTGAATGGAGTGGAGGTGCCCAGGCTGAGTGTAGTGCAGGTTCCCTGGCAGAGTGGGATTGGAAGTGCCCAGGCTGAGTGCAGTGAATGTGCCCAGGCTGAGTGGAGTGGAGGTGCCCAGGCTGAGTGGAGTTGGGGTTCCCTGGCAGAGTGGGACTGGAAGTGCCAAGGCTGAGTGGAGTGAATGTACCCAGGCTGAGTGGAGTGGAGGTGCCCAGGCTGAGTGGAGTGCAGGTTCCCAGCAGAGTGGGATTGGAAGTGCCCAGGCTGAGTGGAGTGAATGTGCCCAGGCTGAGTGGAGTGGAGGTGCCCAGGTCGAGTGGAGTGCAGGTTCCCAGGCAGAGTGGGACTGGAAGTGCCCAGGCGGAGTGGAGTGAATGTGCCCAGGCTGAATGGAAGTCAATGTGCCTAGACAGAGTGGAGTGAATGTGCCCAGGCTGAGTGGAGTGGAGGTGCCCAGGCTGAGTGTAGTTGGGGTTCCCAGGCAGAGAGGGACTGGAAGTGCCCTGGCTGAGTGGAGTGAATGTGCCCAGGCTGCGTGGAGTGGAGGTTCCCAGGCTGAGTGGAGTGCAGGCACCCAGGCAGAGTGGGATTGGAAGTGCCCAGGCTGAGTGGAGTGAATGTGCCCAGGCTGAGTGGAGTGGAGGTGCCCAGGCTGAGTGGAGTTGGGGTTCCCTGGCAGAGTGGGACTGGAAGTGCCAAGGCTGAGTGGAGTGAATGTGCCCAGGCTGAGTGGAGTGGAGGTGCCCAGGCCGAGTGGAGTGCAGGTTCCCAGGCAGAGTGGGACTGGAAGTGCCCAGGCGGAGTGGAGTGAATGTGCCCAGGCTGAATGGGAGTCAATGTGCCTAGACAGAGTGGAGTGAATGTGCCCGGCCGCCGGAGCCCGAAACGTGCGTTTCCCCATTGCCTTGAATGGGCGCGGAGAGAGGGGGGCGCTTTTTGGCTCGTGGCGCGGGCACCGTTGCGCCAAAGCGTCAAGTGTCACACCTCCCCGTGCTCGGGGTGGCCCCTTGGAGCTAACTGGCTGGGTCTAGAGGGGCTGCGAGGCCGCCCAGGAGAACGGGTCCAAAACGCGTTCCGATCGGACGAGAATTGAGGGCGGGACACAGTTCCGCGGTTCACTTTCCGCCCGAGCAAAGGGCCTATAACTTGCGGCGGGAGGGCTTAAGAGTGGGCCCCCGCGAGTCGGGTGGAGAGCCGGGTGTGGAGAGGAGTAGCGGAGGTTCCCAGTCAGAGTGGGAGTGGAGGTTCCTGGGCAGAGTGGGACTGGAAGTGCCCAGGCTGAGTGGAGTGAATGTGCCCTGGCTGAGTGGAGTGAATGTGCACAGGCTGAGTGGAGTGAATGTGCCCAGGCTGAGTGGAGTGAATGTGCCCAGGCTGAGTGGAGAGAATGTGCCCAGGCAGAGTGGATTGGAGGTGCCCAGGCTGAGTGGAGTGCAGGTTCCCAGGCAGAGTGGGACTGGAAGTGCCCAGGCTGAGTGGAGTGAATGTGCCCAGGCTGAGTGGAGTGAATGATCCCAGGCTGAATGGGAGTCAATATGCCTAGACAGAGTGGAGTGAATGTGCCCAGGCTGAGTGGAGTGGAGGTGCCCAGGCTGAGTGGAGTTGGGGTTCCCAGGCAGAGAGGGACTGAAAGTGCCCTGGCTGAGTGGAGTGAATTTTCCCCAGGCTGCGTGGAGTGGAGGTTCCCAGGCTGAGTGGAGTGCAGGTTCCCAGCAGAGTGGGACTGGAAGTGCCCAGGCTGAGTGGAGTGAATGTGCCCAGGCTGAGTGGAGTGAATGTGCCCAGGCAGAGTGGAGTGAATGTTCCCAGGCTGAGTGAAGTGGAGGTGCCCAGGCTGAGTGGAGTGCAGGTTCCCAGGCAGAGTGGGACTGGAAGTGCCCAGGCTGAATGGAGTGAATGTGCCCAGGCTGAATGGAGTGGAGGTGCCCAGGCTGAGTGGAGTGCAGGTTCCCAGGCAGAGTGGGATTGGAAGTGCCCAGGCTGAGTGGAGTGAAGGTGCCTAGGCTGAGTGGAGTGGAGGTGCCCAGGCTGAATGGAGTTGGGGTTCCCTGGCAGAGTGGGACTGGAAGTGCCAACGGTGAGTGGAGTGAATGTGCCCAGGCTGAGTGGAGTGGAGGTGCCCAGGCTGAGTGGAGTTGGGGTTCCCTGGCAGAGTGGGACTGGAAGTGCCAACGCTGAGTGGAGTGAATGTGCCCAGGCTTAGTGGAGTGGAGGTGCCCAGGCTGAGTGGAGTGCTGGTTCCCAGGCAGAGTGGGATTGGAAGTGCCCAGGCTGAGTGGAGTAATGTACCCAGGCTGAGTGGAGTGCAGGTGCCCAGGCTGAGAGGAGTGCAGGTTCCCAGGCAGAGTGGGATTGGAAGTGTCCAGGCTGAGTGGAGTAATGTACCCAGGCTGAGTGGAGTGCAGGTGCCCAGGCTGAGAGGAGTGCAGGTTCCCTGGCAGAGTGGGACTGGAAGTGCCCAGGCTGAGTGGAGTGAATGTGCCCAGGCTGAGTGGAGTGGAGGTGCCCAGGCAGAGTGGAGTGAATGTTCCCAGGCTGAGTGAAGTGGAGGTGCCCAGGCTGAGTGGAGTGCAGGTTCCCAGGCTGAATGGGAGTCAATGTGCCTAGACAGAGTGGAGTGAATGTGCCCGGCCGCCGGAGCCCGAAACGTGCGTTTCCCCATTGCCTTGAATGGGCGCGGAGAGAGGGGGGCGCTTTTTGGCTCGTGGCGCGGGCACCGTTGCGCCAAAGCGTCAAGTGTCACACCTCCCCGTGCTCGGGGCGGCCCCTTGGAGCTAACTGGCTGGGTCTAGAGGGGCTGCGAGGCCGCCCAGGAGAACGGGTCCAAACCGCGTTCCGATCGGACGAGAATTGAGGGCGGGACACAGTTCCGCGGTTCACTTTCCGCCCGGGCAAAGGGCCTATAACTTGCGGCGGGAGGGCTTAAGAGTGGGCCCCCGCGAGTCGGGTGGAGAGCCGGGTGTGGAGAGGAGTAGCGGAGGTTCCCAGTCAGAGTGGGAGTGGAGGTTCCTGGGCAGAGTGGGACTGGAAGTGCCCAGGCTGAGTGGAGTGAATGTGCCCTGGCTGAGTGGAGTGAATGTGCCCAGGCTGAGTGGAGTGGAGGTGCCCAGGCTGAGTGGAGTCCTGGTTCCCAGGCAGAGTGGGATTGGAAGTGCCCAGGCTGAGTGGAGTAATGTACCCAGGCTGAGTGGAGTGCAGGTGTCCAGGCTGAGAGGAGTGCAGGTTCCGAGGCAGAGTGGGATTGGAAGTGCCCAGGCTGAGTGGAGTAATGTACCCAGGCTGAGTGGAGTGCAGGTGCCCAGGCTGAGAGGAGTGCAGGTTCCCAGGCAGAGTGGGATTGGAAGTGCCCAGGCTGAGTGGAGTGAATGTGCCCAGGCTGAGTGGAGTGGAGGTGCCCAGGCCGAGTGGAGTGCAGGTTCCCAGGCAGAGTGGGACTGGAAGTGCCCAGGCGGAGTGGAGTGAATGTGCCCAGGCTGAATGGGAGTCAATGTGCCTAGACAGAGTGGAGTGAATGTGCCCGGCCGCCGGAGCCCGAAACGTGCGTTTCCCCATTGCCTTGAATGGGCGCGGAGAGAGGGGGGCGCTTTTTGGCTCGTGGCGCGGGCACCGTTGCGCCAAAGCGTCAAGTGTCACACCTCCCCGTGCTCGGGGCGGCCCCTTGGAGCTAACTGGCTGGGTCTAGAGGGGCTGCGAGGCCGCCCAGGAGAACGGGTCCAAACCGCGTTCCGATCGGACGAGAATTGAGGGCGGGACACAGTTCCGCGGTTCACTTTCCGCCCGGGCAAAGGGCCTATAACTTGCGGCGGGAGGGCTTAAGAGTGGGCCCCCGCGAGTCGGGTGGAGAGCCGGGTGTGGAGAGGAGTAGCGGAGGTTCCCAGTCAGAGTGGGAGTGGAGGTTCCTGGGCAGAGTGGGACTGGAAGTGCCCAGGCTGAGTGGAGTGAATGTGCCCAGGCTGAGTGGAGTGGAGGTGCCCAAGCCGAGTGGAGTGCAGGTTCCCAGGCAGAGTGGGACTGGAAGTGCCCAGGCGGAGTGGAGTGAATGTGCCCAGGCTGAATGGGAGTCAATGTGCCTAGACAGAGTGGAGTGAATGTGCCCAGGCTGAGTGGAGTGGAGGTGCCCAGGCTGAGTGGAGTTGGGGTTCCCAGGCAGAGAGGGACTGGAAGTGCCCTGGCTGAGTGGAGTGAATGTGCCCAGGCTGCGTGGAGTGAATGTGGCCAGGCTGAGTGGAGTGCAGGCACCCAGGCAGAGTGGGATTGGAAGTGCCCAGGCTGAGTGGAGTGAATGTGCCCAGGCTGAGTGGAGTGGAGGTGCCCAGGCTGAGTGGAGTTGGGGTTCCCTGGCAGAGTGGGACTGGAAGTGCCAAGGCTGAGTGGAGTGAATGTGCCCAGGCTGAGTGGAGTGGAGGTGCCCAGGCCGAGTGGAGTGCC